>NC_135497.1:356340542-356650542 GCF_052857255.1 Amblyomma americanum
CCCACCGGTTGCATTGCCCTTGCATGGTATGCATGAGTCATCACCTTCTAAAATTTGGAGTAACTTCCGTTGTATTATCATACAAGATCATACTAATCTGACCCACCAATCCACCCTAATCCATATTTTGGGCTAGGCGAACTTCCAAATTTTGGAGGTCCTCAGGTTTCAATACTTGGCGGTGTCTTAGGTTCATCGGAGGTCATGTGTTGTTGATGACGTCACGACCATATGAAACGCATTCATGGATCACGGGGAGTCATACCACTAATGGTGAAGTGGAGCAGCGGTTAACCGATGCGCCCCTGCCCCGGCAGGTGGCTGCTTAAAACAAAGCCACATGTGGGGCTTTTGAGACCCAAGTTGCTCTTCCCGAGCTCCGGTAAGGCTCATGCGCAGCGCCATGGAGAGCATGTGGTAAATGTATTGGTTTTGGTAGCGGTGGGCAGTCAACTGCTCAAAATCAGGTGGGCAAGTTGCCACCTGCCACGGTGGGCAAGTTGTGATGACGGCACAAGGTTACGTGACCAGAATTTACCAATTAAAAAATTTCGTTACGGGGAAACCGGAAGCTGCAAGCACTGTAAACATGAATACGGCTATATCTGAGTAAAAACGGAGTAAGCTTCCCCTAGCGTACTTACTTGTTTAAAAGGGGCTGCGCCAGAGGAAAGCTTACTAATTTTCTTCTCCTTTATGTTTAGAGTGCGACGACAGCCGAAATGATACTGTATTAAAAGAGACAACGAGACTAAATTAAGGACGCAATGGGAAAGCCCGCTATCTTCCAGAAGCACCACCCACCAGCCACTCTCGACCGATCTCCACCCACCTTCATCGTCCAGAAAAAATTCTGTCGCGTGTGTGAAGCCTCAGCTTAGAGCAAAAATATTCATTACACCAAAAGCATCAAATCAATCGCCAAAGTTAAATGCAACTGCTATCACAGCTTTCTCATGCCAGCTGTCAAGATCGTCTTGCCAATTTTTTTCATCCCCTTCACTCCTTCCCTAATGGCGTGGTTGAACCGTTCACCCAGACAAACATTTATTGCGCCTCACTTTTAATAATCTATCTAAACCTATAACTGGGCGAACATGACATTCTCATGGCTCTGGTCGTATACTTTGGTACTATTCGTAGGTCCAGTGGCTCTATGTAAGTTAGTAAAGTTTCTTTTAACCGATCTTTAAGCAAGTCATATACACAACCGTTTGTAAGGCATTCATTGTAGATACAGCAACGGCCTGCATTGCGCAGTTTGCATTGCAGTCGTTCCATTGTTCCCCTAAAGGTGTCACCAGAGCAGCTTGTGGGGAAACCAAGACTAGACAGCATGGTACACGTTACGACAAAAACCAGTACGCCACGTAAGGCCTGGCCAGAGCACGGATGCCCGAGCCTCGAGCTATGCGACAACAATTGGTATCGAGAAACTGCTACGCATTCCCCTCGACGCTGCATCTTCGCCTCGCTAGGAAAAGCTTCACGGCGCTGTTACCCAAAGAAGCAGAAATTTCAATCATGCCTTACACATCATGAAGGGCATTCACCAGGGTTAACGGTGAAAAACTGAAGTTCAAATTTTTAAAATTTTCTTCGACTGATCGCTTTGATCGTCTGAACCAGAGCACACAGATCGTGTAGGAAACCAATTCAGACCTGCTTGCTAGCGCTAGATGTTGTGCCACCGTTCGGGTAGAAAAGTCACAGCTGCAAAGTGTACACCCACAGATCGTGTACGAACTCTGAATCTCTGTCGGAACATGCGCCGCCAGACCGAATATGTCAGGCGCTTGCAGAGCGGTAGCGTGACGGAAACAGAACCTGAAAGCCTTGTGGCTACCACCGACCATTTCCAATGATCGGTGTGTTTTATTTATTCCACATCATAAATTTACGCAAAAGTACATGCACATTACATCATCAGGCTATTCGCGAGACAACAGCTGCTTGATCGGCACCGAAACATGCCTTTAGAGCTTGACCAGTGTAGTTCCCAGCCAGTAAGTCTCCAGCTGACACTGACACTATGATCCACGAAAACATTGCACTATCGCCGTGCACACACACTTTTTCTTTTCCATTGTTTCCACTGATTAACACCAGCGCTGCATTTGCAGAGCACAAAACCAGACCACCGCGGCAATGATCAATCGTCAAAAATTTGCAAATGCAAGTGCAATCACCGCCGCGAACATATCAATGTTCAGTGCTGCTTACGCATCAGTGCTGCTTACGTACCGCGAAGGAAAGGTCCGAGACTCCTGCCCATACTCCTTAACTTCGTCAGCTTGAACCTTTTGGAGAACTCGTGCGCAAGAACATCATAGCACTGCCACTTTGCAGCTTCATCGCCCGGAATCAGGTGACTGCGACCAGCGGCGCAGCGCTGAGATGGGTAAGGTTTGGCGACGTGCTTCTAGCGGCAGCAAAACGGATGATGTAAAAAATTATCTGCTAGCTACTGCTTGCCTGTCCAGTGCGCCCTATGGCCTGTTTCATCGCAGTCGCCGTGCAAAATGGCTTTGTCTATTCACTATTTTTTTTTCGTGCGGCATCGTCGATGCTTGTATACTGTCTCATCGCAGGACCAGAGCATGCGGCGTATGTGCATGACTTGAGCGCTAACATTGATAGTCGCCAAAGGTTAGCCTGTGCTGGCATGGTTAATACGGCGCCGTAGTCTGGCTACTGCGCGTAATAGCTGCAGCTACTTTGACGTGCGTTTGAACGATTTTAACGGACCATTGTTTTTTTTTTTTTTTGCTGTAGTGACCGTGAAGCGCTGAAACCTGTCACTTGAGTAGACGATGTATGCACTTTTCCTCACAGCGTGCAGATGCTGTCAGTGGGCTAGCACTCGACCGTTATGTGCCACTGCGTGCAATGCGCGTCTCAATACATCGCATATGTCGTGCTCATAGAAAGCCTTGTACTAACTTTATTATTTTGGTTGCGCTGCAGCTGACATTTGGTGTGAGAACACATCACGAAGCAAAGTCGAATCGAGGTCGTGTCGGTTTGTCTATGATGCATGCATAATCAGCGATATTTCTAAAAAAATAATTAGTATAGAGAACGATATCGACATAGCGACTGCAATGATACAGGCGAGCAAGGTAGAAAGTAGTAACCGCAAGTAGCGACAGCAGACAGTTTTTTCATCAATATTTGGTTCAACATTGGAAACGCACCTTCCATTGGTGGGACGTACCCCACGTGATCAGGAGCACCCGCACAAGAGCTCGTCTTGACGCGACCACTCTGACTTACTTTAAGCATGAAATTTTTTTAGCTCTAATCTCGGCAAACTCCGGCGAACATCGTCAAAAGCTGAAGAACACGAAGCCGAACCCGAACGTTAGCCCAGACCTGAAGAGCATGAACTCGAACGTATCCGAAACACGTATCTTGTCTGTGCGAATGGGTGGGGGCAGAGAAAAAATTTTCAGGGTTTGAACTTGTTAAACCTATTATATTGCTCAAGCATTCTCAAATCACCAAGGAGTTGCCGCGGTGGCTCAGTGGTTATGGCGCTCGGCTGCTGACCCGAAAGACGCGGTTTCGATCCCGGTCGCGGCACTTGAATTCCGATGAAGGCGAAATTCTAGAGGCCCGTGTACTGTGCGATGTCAGTGCACGTTAATGAACCCCAGGTAGAAATTTCCGGAGCTCTTCACTACGGCGTCCCTCATAGCCTGAGTCGCTTTGGGACGTTAAAACCCCATAAACCAAAAAAAAAAATCACCAAGGTCAAATTTTGGCAATTGTCCGGGACTAGTTCGGGGGTTGCCAAATCTGCCAAGGTCAAAACTCGAAGGTGGGCGGACCAAATTTCGGGACTAGCCCGGGCCAAATTTCTAAAGTGATCACCATCGTGTTGGGCGTGGTCAATTATGGCTAGACATTGATTTTGGCCCAAATCTGCCAAGGTCAAATTTTTGGTCGTGGGTGGGTCATGCTTTGGGGCTGGCTCAGGGTGGTCAAGGTGCACAATGTCCAGCGGCCCGATTCTCGATATTCGCCGATGCTCCCCAGAGCGGGGCGTACCCCTGACTTGTACATCGTTGCGGCGCCAGACTAAATTGCAAAATAAAGAAGTATGAAATAATAAATACTGTCGTCTGCTACCTGGTGCCAAGTACAAAACACACCGATGCTCTAAAGTCATGCCTGAAGCCGAGCAGCTGCGGCGCGTACGTACATGCGTACGCGTCGCTCAGTATTGCCGAAGAGAGGGAAGTGAAACGCGTTGCGGCGGCGGTCCTCGCGTAACAGCCACACACTTTCGCTGGGTGATGGTGCTGAACGCGACGTGCTGATGGTGATGGGGCTGAACGCATGCGAAGACCTTACAAGCCGGTCGTCACGGAAAAAAAATGAGCTGCGGTTCAACTACTGCTAAACCTGGTTAGAGAGCGAAAGCTGAGGTGTATGCGGCAACTAGACTCGGCTTGGCGTCTGTAACGTTGTGTTCCGCACACTGGATAGTGAGTGCGCCCACCCTGCCACCCTGGCAGGTGGCAGTTAAATTAATCGCTGATCGCGAGAGGTTGGTCACACAATGAACGCTGCGGCCTATTGCTGCAGTGCCGCGTGTCTGCCGAAAAAGTTGCCCGCCCACATCTCCCTCTCTCTCTCACCACCGCCACGTACCTCAAAGCGCGATTGAGGCGTCCGTACGACAGAGAGCCAGCCACGCGCCCTCCTTTCCTAAATATCATCGGAGTCTAGAACGTTGTCAACGCTAACGGTAATGAACACAATGAACACAATGATAGGGCCATTTCACTCTATAAGCGTTCGTTTCGGTCCCAAAGAAGGATGCGTTCGTTTCACATTTAGCAGGCAGTGGGCATCGTCAGCTTGTAAAGGATCACCGGGCGGCGGCGCCAGATGGCGCCACTTTCCCGTCAACAGCGCGCGCTCCTTGTTCGCCGGGACCAACCAGCGCGCTAGGAGGACGGGCGATGGTAGGCGGTAAGCAGTAGCGGCACGCACTATGCTGAATGTGTCTTATATCCTGCGCAGGCGGTCACACCGTCGCAGTATCTCGCGCTCGAGTTCGGATCCGTAAGTAAGGGAACGTCACAGATCAGTGTCTCCATCTGCGCCTTTGACGTGACGACGCATCGCTGGGTCAGCTGGGCGTTCACATGGTTGTTGTAACCATGCAAACGGCGCTGCCAGCCTTAGCATGAAAGAGTTACAGAGAACAGGCAACCATGGAGGGCGAACTTCCGCCACGCGCTCAGATAGGCTGTTTTTATTGGTGGCACTAAGTGTCGTCATTGGGAGAATGAAATGGGAATGGGAAGCTGCGCAAAAATCGAGTTGAGGGCAGCATTTTGTTCACTTATATTTTAAAATTTCTAAAATGAATAACTCCCGTTCATATGCATCGATTCTCGTAATTCTTTTTGAGTCAGTATCTGTGTGACATAAAGAATCCAGCTGATGTGTAACCGGCATTCGTTCAAGCAATGTTTTGCAAACGCTTTAATGATACCCGGGGAAATAATATTTTTGATCTTCCATTCCTGGGCGAAGTATTTTATGGCCGAACGACAATAGCCGATTGTGGTATATCGGACCACAAACTTATATCATTTTCCGGGAATGTCACTGCGGAGAACTACCAAAATCGTAGAGCCGAAAAAAAATTAGAGATTTCACTAAGGTAGATGATGTTGCGATCACAGATTATTTAGATACACACCTTCAAATGATTCAAAATAATGTTGAACTTCCATGGCAACGTTTTCAGGGGACTGTAAGGTATGGTACAGAGCACTCTGTCCCTTTAAAAGCAGTTCGAAAACAACACCTGAGTCCTTAGATAAATTGATATTATTTAGGCCCAGCGCAAAATAAAGACTGAGAAAGACGGACAAGACGACGAACCCACAAATTGCGGAGCTGAAGCAAGAATTACTGACAAAGGTAAATTCGGCCAGGGATAAGTTCTATAGTTCGAACCTTTAAGAATTTGTTTCTAGCGATCCTAAAAAGTTTTCACTACAGCTATACATCCAAGAAACCAAAAGATATAAAGCATTAAAATTAATGGAAATTGAAAGAGAGGATGCGCACAGCATTGCAGACTACTTCAATGTTTATTTTCGAAGTGTGTTTGCACAGCTTGATCAGACTGAACATTCCAGTACAAGTAGCCCATCGGTAGATCCTATTTTAATTTCTGGCGGAGGTGTTCTGGCATTGCTTCTAAATATAAATATTAAAAACCCTGCTGGGCCAGATAACAGTCCCAATGCTTTCTTGAGGCGACATTCTGAACAATATCTGAATTCACTTCTATTTTTTTTATTTATCTTTAAAATTAGGAGTAATACCATCACACTGGCGAAAAGCGCCTGTTGTGCCGGTACACAAGAAAGGAGATCGCCAAACTGTTTCAAATTGCCATACTGTATCTATTACTAGCACTTGTTGCAAGCTATTGCAACACATTGTCGCTAGTTTCATACAAGAGCTCTTGAAAGGTGACAGGATATTGCCACCTTTTCAGCACGGTTTCAGGAAAGAACTCTTCACTGTGAATCAACTCGTAACAATCATACATGAGCTATTCCAGATACTTGATTTATCTGGACAAATGTGCTTTTTCTGGACATTAGCAACGCTTTTGATTAGGTTCCCCATGTAAAGCAACTATATAAATTAGAAATAATTGGACCACTTTTTCGTATCATACAGTGGATACCAGCTTCTCAAAAACACAGGACAGTTTGTTGAAGTTCGAAACTGTACTTCCAGTACTCATCACGTCACCTCAGGAGTCCCTCAAAGCAGTGTGCTAGAGCTATTGTTACTTTTAATTTATGTTATTGGCTTGATCTTATTCCTGGTAAAGAGCCCATTTCGTAAAATGCAGATGATTGTCTCATCTACAAGGAAATTGTGTCCTTTGATTATCACAATGTGTTGCAGAGATACCTTGCAGAAATTACTGACTGGTGTTCCAAATGGAAAATGGAGCTCAAGGCAGAAAAACTTTTTTTACACGCAACAAAAAAAATCTCCTAGATTTTCATGCCAGCTTGGAAACAGAATTGCCCTCAAGTCGAAAATATAACTGCCTTGGTGTTACTCTTAACAATAAGCTTACATGGCCAACACATATCTAAGTAGTTTGCACAGCTGCGCTAATAAATTGTGGTTCATAAAGAGGAAGCTTAAACACGCACCTCTAAGAGCCTAAATGTTAGCCCAGAATGCAATGGTGCTATCAAAGTTAGAATATGCTTGTGAACTCTAAGACCCACATACATTTTTAAAAAGGACACTATGAAGCTCGAGCGAGTCCAGAGAAAAGCTGCAAGATTTATATATAGAAAATATTTCACGAAGGAGAAGCCATTGCCATAAATGTTATAAAACAGAATATAGACACTAGAAACACAGAAAAATAATTGTGCTGTACTACTACACAATACTCTTTTTTAGAGAAAGTATCAGGCTAACAGCTTCCGTATGTCGGCCTAATACCAGGAGAACATGACACAGTCATGAGAATTTGTTTGTGTCAATTTTCGTGAAAACGAACACCCACAAGTACAGTTTACTCCCTCATATGTTGAACGAGTGGAATTCATTTCCCAGTGGTGTATTTCAGTCGAACGATTTCATGGCTACATTGCAAAATCATCCTTGTGAAATTTAGCGATGTTGACGCAAGATTCGTGCTTCTTTTTGTGCATTATGTTCATTTCATGTCACAGGATATACGCTTGTCCGTGCTTTCTTGTTTGTGAAATGCCTCCTGATTAGGCCAACATATTGGCCTGCAGTATCACTAAATATAAAAAATCTACAGCAGCGCCAGGCAACTTTCTTCAATGAAGCATGACTCCTCGTAAAAGGGAAAGGTTCAATGTCTGGAAGGGTGAAGTCGGCTAGAAAAAATGTATTCACATAAGCAACTCAACATTGCGGAAGGGAAGGAACGTAGAGGCAGAGAGTGAAGATGGAAGGTGAAGACATATTTTAATGGCTTTAACTTTTTCCTGCTCCAAGAAACTTTTCATGTCTGCCAGAAGCGTTCAAGAAGAGTTGTGTTTTCGTGACCATGGCTTTGGTGAGCAAAATAAAAAACAGTCCAGGAATGAACAACACGAAATAAAGTGCTAAGGGCATCTGTGAATCGCCAGAAAGCAGTGTCCACCAGATCTTCTAAAAGACAGGCGAGACAAAATGCAGTTGGGAACAATAAGTGTAGTGCATACAAAAGATTACAATGTATAAAATATGTCCAGCTGCATTTCAGATGAAAACAAGTATTTATAAAATACAGCAGGGCTCATATGTACAGTCAAGCTAGAATGAAATATGAACTCCGCCTATGAACAAAAATATTTTATCTGCATGCTTTCACCTCTAGTATGCAACAAGCCTGACTCATGTTTCCGAGTAAAGGATCAACCGAAGTACACATTTATAAACTCCTTTTTAATGGATAGCTCATTGCAAAGTAGAAAAGTACGCAATATGCATGTTCTCGAGTCATTCCGCCCAGACTATACACAGCTGCATGACTAAGTGCGCAGCATGCGGCCCTTCAAATCACATAGACATCTGCAGCCACAGAACACATCAAACAGATCGACAATACATATCATGAATGCTTGGTAACCTCTTCAGAGAAAATTATCAAGGAACAAATTGAAGCTGTTCTTCAAAAGCCAAAAAATTTACAATGTCAGCAGGGTGCATGAGACAAGAACCCATCACAACTTTGTATTAGAGCCCTCAAATAACACTAAGCATTGGAGTGTGAAAAGCATAAAAATCTTAAAAATTGTTTCCTTGTGTAGTCTTCATTTGTTGCTTTTAAAGAGCGGCAGCTTCGGGCATGTGGTGTCACTCCAATCGGTGTGCGCATGGTTGTGTGCAACCATGATAAAACGGCACATGTACATACCTTATCACCGCACACCAGTATATAAGGCAGGCAGAAATGAACAAAAGGAATTTTTGCCTCTTGGCTGTTAGCCAACATGTCCAAGTGCTCCCTTTGAGGCATACCATGCCCTAGACATCACAGTGCATTGCATGTTTATCTTTGCTTTTGTTTCTAGCAGGTAAAAATATTACTGTGTCTACTGAGGTACTGATGATGGCATAAAGCACTTACTGCTAATTACTCAAGCTTACATGCATCCACAATGCTTTCCTTGATTCCAAAGCCCAACCAACAAAAAGGAATCTCTCCATGTTAATAATTGCAGTCACTCAGCCCATTTCAAGTCATTTATTTATTGATTTGTTTAATGATGCCTCAAATCGTCCTTGCTGGGGTACTTAAGTACTGGAAACTGGACAAGTAGGAGCAAAATAACATCAACAGAATGCAAAAAGCACAGACAGCAGACAGAGAATTTTAGACAACATAAGCACAGCAGTATTACGGAAAGGGTGGGTATTTGTGCTACGCGGCATCTTGGCCGTGGCTACGGTAGCTGGTAGATGTCCAATGAATTTAACCAATAGCCATCTCTCAACCTATATACGCAGGTGCAAGCGACACAGGAGGGTGCGAGCACGAATACTGCACCATAGATTTTTTCAGTCAATGTTTTAAGTGTACATGATTATAAAGGTTGAACTGCATCGGCACAAAGGCAAGTGCAGTCCCTTGCTGTAGGAACAAAAAAAATTAAGATGCATAGTGATGTGTGCACATGGAAGGTAAAGTGCCTTTGCAGCATCATTCAGGCAGTTCGAAACACAGGGTCCAGGTATGACGCTGAATTTCCAAGTGTTAAAGTTTATAAATACTACAAACAATTAATATCTAATATAATGGTAGAAAAGGTTGCAAAATATATGAATTAAAGGCTCTTTGAAAAATTAGCTTTATCTACTCCTGTGTTGGCAATTTTATTTTTGACCTAGACCCGAGAACCAAAGCAAAGCAAGTCAGGGTTCTTTCCTTGTACTGTCAGAATAAAAGTTTTTTTTTGTCATACTAACAGATAATATCAGCAGTGCTGTATGGCTGGTGGCATCGGCAACACCTTAAAGGGGCTTTGAAAGTGGCTATAATAACGTTGCCTGGGATGTTAAAGCACGCCGCTTTGCAAGTAGTGTCCAAGAAAAAGTTTTTTAGTGTGCTTTGTAGAAGCTGAGCGATCACTAGTCAAAATTTGAATTTCCGCATCTGCGCGCGTTTCCCTCTCCTCTAGTCACTTTCTGCACGATGGAAGCCTGGTGCTCCTCTGCCGGCCACACCTTCAAGGGCAGAGCTTCCTGACCAGCCGGAGCTACACGGCTTATTGGCCGTGGCTATTGTAGCTGGTAGATGTCCAAAAAATTTAACCAATAGCCATCTCTCAACTTATATACGCAGGTGCAAGCGACGGAGGCGGCTGCGAGCACCCAATGCAGTGATGTATTTCAGAGCCCCTTTAAGAATCAAAATGGCCAGATGTGCAACTGTAGAAAAACGGTATGGAAAGCCTGCGCACATCACAGTAACGGAAAGTTTTTTGGGGGGATGAAGACAAGTTGCTATGCCTGACAGGAGTGAGGTGTGTTTTTCGCCCACAGTCTACACTTTGTGGAGTGTAATATTTTTGTAATGATTTAATTTCACTACTGTCCTCTGTGCATGCTGGAATACATTATGCAGCCACACTGCAGTTCATTACCTACTGGAACATCAAATGTTCACCAGTATGGCTCACACACAAGGACAAATTTTTTCAAGAGAGCTGCCTTCCATCAATGTCAAAGATGAGAAACCAACCGTCACCTTTGTTAAACTGGAAAATGGCAACATGTTCATCATTGTAGGCACAGTCACATTAAGAGTGCACAGGGTAAGCAGGTTGACTGCAATTTTCCTTAAAATCACCGAACAGCGTCACCAACCTCCACGGAGCAAATTCTAAATGCTGACTCAGTGAAAATGGGATCACACACAGTGCCACTAAGCACATAGGCGGGCAGTGATCTTGTGTTGCATGCGTACAAGGTTGACAGCCCAGACTAAAAAAAATATCTCATTTCTAGGGATTGCTGAAGTGGAAATATCCTTCCAGCTAGAAACCGTTCATTTCCAACTGCAAAATATCTATTGCTGCTTAATTATTGACACAGAAATTAGATCTAGCCAGATAATTTATACTTCCAGTTAGCTCCAGCTGAATTAATGCAGAACTTGTCGGTTTTTTGACAGGCTTATCCACTTCAACTAGAAAAGCTGGAATGGGTAGCCTGTCAAAACTGTGCCCAAGCCTTGCATTTTTATCTGGAAATTATTAACCATGAAACAACTGTTTGGCTTTTCCCACAAGAAAATATTTCTTTAGAGTAATAGTTCTTAAATAAAACAGTCCTTTGGTGTAGTACATGTAGTGTAACTACATGCAGCATGTGAAAGAATCAGCCGAAAGCAAGCACAGAGGCAACCAAAGGCCATGAGGCAAAGAACAATGAGATTTTATCACACAAAAATAGTGCCACACACGGTGTGTTCCACCCTCAAGAAGAGATGTTGTACATGACTATAGGCATAGCGACCATGCCGTACGTTGAGCGTATTGTAGGCTGCTGGCTCTGCACAAGCACTGGTGAAAGATGTCCTAGTCAACACTCTGGTGCCAGAAAGAAAACATTTTGGTACCTTCCTCTCTTTCACTGAACTTGAACACCAAATAAAATATTCGTTGCGTACATTCGCGAGTAAAAAAGATTAGCACACGTGACGGAACACCGGAGCGCCGGAATGACAACGCGTGGCGCTGCGGGTGACGAAGGGGCTGATAACTAGTGTGCTGGGACGTCCCCATTCTACAGCATTAGGGGGGTTCAGAGGACTGTCACGGCCAAGCAAAATTTATTTTTTCTGTCTCGCCCTCTCTCTTTCTTTAACGCAGCCTTGCTCCCGCAGGCAACTGATGAAGAATAGGATAGGTGTTTTTTTTTTGCTTGTTTGGCAGTTATTTTTGTGAGCAGCTTCAGCCGCGCTGCACTTGGCAACTGCTTGAACAGCTCTGCATCCAGGAGCTGCCATGGCCTCCCAAGGGAGCACATTTTAATATAATTGAAAATATACGGGGGTTAATGAAATACTAGCTAAAAGGCAGCTGCTCGAGTCATCGCCAGATATCTTTTGGGCGGCAGTTCAAGAGGAATCGAGCAGGCTCCAGGCTCTTCCTGACCTTGCAAGCAGCCTGACTCCTTCCCTGAGCGCCTTCAAAGCATTGTGAGGGTCAATGGGGCATATGCACACCATTAGTGCAATGACGTGTTTGCTCTCGCATCACGACAGCGAGCTGGCTATCCTCCTTACTTCTTTTCCTGAATTGAGGGTATAGTGCTCCTGTTAATATTGTTACTACACTTTCCCAATAAAGTGATTTGTGCGAATTAGTTGCATCAGAAAAATAAACTATCGGTTTTTCGAGCTTGTAGAATACTGGCTAAAAGCAGTGGCATCATCTATTGTTCCCGCAAGTTCCTTTTGATAAACCATCACGGACATAAAAAACAGTAATAAAAAAGAAGCCATCTTTGCTCATGATAACCGATCCAAAATAAATGCCGCACATACTGCCACATAGGGTCGGCACTTCGACGCTCGGACGATGGCACACTTGACAAAGCTTACTTCCTGCCGTCTCCCCTATGCTGCAAAAATGGAAACTGCCCGATAGGCAGGTCTGCAAACCTCAGAACCGCGTGGTGAGATATAAAAACTCTGATCGCCAGTGATTTCTGATAATATTTTTTACTCGCGACTATACAAGCAGAACGCATAAGGAGGCACTACACCAAGGAACGGCATTTCTTCACAATCAGCAAAGCCTGTGATGAAGCATACACTCAGAAAGTTGGTGCACAGTAGGCAGAAAGTACTTGGGACACTTCCTGACTCACGAAAAATTCCAACACCAGAGAAAGCTAATCTCTATTGTCATGCATACCACCAATAAATTGAAAGCCAAAAATATGGTCCTCTTTAAAGAAGACCACCAAAATGATGAAGACTTCACCAGCTTCCTAGCAGTATGCTATCAAACTTGAAGCAGAGAAAATGTACACTGACTGCTTCGGGCATAGCTACACATGAAAACCACGGCAGTGAGTGTAATTTCCATAAGCAGCTGACCATATACTTCTGGTATGTTAGGTAGAATCCAAACGGTGCTGTGCCCTCCTCCATGTTGTACATGCTGGTGCAACTGCTATTATCACCACTCGCCTGTGATGTCATGGTCCTGCAGCTGAGCGTGGATGCATACTTTGTGTTGCACAATCCAAGGTCTGCTGCTCTTCGAAGAAAGCTCTTGACCAAGTAGTACAGCACTCGACACCTTTGCAGGCACCTCATGTAATCGTTCAGGAGCCTGGCATGATTATCCACCTAGGTAACCAGTCCAGCCAAGAGGTGAGCGAAGATGAATCTAGCATCATGGCTCCCGAGCACATGAAACCCAATGGTGAGAGTGGTCCGAGACGTCTGCACAAGATGCACGCCATCACCTGCATGTTAATCCTGTCCACTGAATCCTTCGAACAAGCTAGACATTGGGTTTCCACATATGTGAGATTGTTGAAGCTGCAAGTTACACTACAGTCCAGTTTTACATACGAATGTAGAATATGCTCACTGCAAAACCAATCATTAGTAAAAAACCCAGCTGTTTCATAATACCTACACGTACTAGAAGGTAGATTTCCGTAACTAATGGGCACAAATAATTCTTCTTATACTCAAGTAAAGGAAACCACTACAAAAAACATTGCAGGGAAGGGCACAAGTTTCATTATTTACGACTACCTTGAGTTTATTAGTATATGCATGCTTCTGCATTTTGCAGCAATAAAAATGAGGCCGCCATGACATTGTGGTCAGTAAGAAAAATGCAAAGCCACAGAACATCACTGTGTCACCCACACCTATCTCTGCGGTTATCTGAAAACTATAGAGCTGATTAATTTACACTATTTTCATATGCAGGTTCTATTGACGCTGTCCTTCCTGCCTCATTAAACTATATATAAATGCAATATCACTAACCGTATGCCATCTTCCTCCAGGTAAACACGTTATCCCTTCATGCCTGCTACAACACCCTAAGCACGTGCTCACCAGCTTGACGATTTCCATGCGGGCAGTACTGGAGAATGGACATATTCCTTGCAAACTGGTCATGGATCGATCGTACACAGACTTATGTGCTGGAACCTTCGCCGGCAGGAACAGCACACCTGTAGAAAGAAATGTACAAGACTCATATCTTTGTTTTCCGCGTGCCCTTACAGAAATTTTTCTCTCCATCCTGCAGTCATTTCCACGTCACCGCTGTGTAACTGATGCTGCAACACTGCTATGAAAATTTCAGCTTGAGTAGCGAAATCACCTTAATGTGCTTCATTAATAATGCCTAAGATCGGCTAAAGTATTCTTTTAAGCTTTCAGGCAATTTTTTTTCTCCACACTTAAGGAAATCACTCCTCCCAGCTGATTTCAAACCTATGCTTCCTTTCACGTTCATCGACCTCAAAAACCAAGATATTGACGAACGTACTGGCTTGCTAGGCTTTAGTTTTCTCAACTTGGCGCTGTGTGCATAAACTGAAACAGGGTATGGTGCACAGAGCAGATCGAAATCCGAAAAGAAATTTTGTATTTGCAGCATGCGCCCTGCAGATATTCATTTGCTTGCTTTAAAGTCATTTTCAGCCTGCAAGCAAAAGGAACGAGGATGACGCTATACAAACTGTTTCCTTACCTGAATGATGCTGGAGGCGTTGTCTCGTTGCACCTTTCCCGGCAGACGTTTACGCTGTTTTGCTGACAACGCTGTCATCAGATAGTGCGCGAATGCACACGGATGTCTCGTCGAGAAGAACGACACATTCCTTGAGTTTGTTGGTCGGCCGCGCGAACACCTATCGTGTCATCCACTGGTCAAGCACGCAAAGCCACCATCCGAGCAGCGACGTTCACTGCTGGCGATCGCACCTCACAGTTTGACAGTTCGCTACTGCCTTTTACGGCAATGCATCCTTGCATAGGTTCCATACCATACGCCTCGTCAGGTCACAGACGAGCTGTCTAGTCAGAGAACACGAAAGCATCGGGGTGCCCTCGAAAGTCGCTCACCTCTCGCAGTTCTACGGTTTGACAGACGACGAATAAATCTAACGAGCAGCAAAACTGACAAACGCACCACCAGCGCAGCCATTGCCACGCTACATTAACCGCACGGACTGATGATATCTCACAGCGAGCGAAGGGTTTGAACGGGAGAGCAGTTAGCGCCCCTATGCGGAAGCACATTTAAGCTCTCCCTAAACCCTATTAACGCTCTCAAGCGTTGCTTAGTTCACATGTGCCCTTATGACGGCGTTTCAATGCATTGTGCAAACAAAAGAAGACTTTTACAAGCCTAGTTTTGGTTTCAAATAAATGCCTTTTAATCTGCCGCGACCTAACGACGTATAAATCAGCGTTTCATTCACATATTTGCATGTTACGGTTACCTTGCGACCCGGGAAGCTATTTTTGGGAATGGCGGCACATTGTATACATGGTGAAAAGCCAATTTGGCATCACTCCATAATTCATGTGTATCACTTGTTTCACGTGACATTGCTCTAGCCCATCAGATTTCAGGAATTGCCCATTCCATGTATGTAGCTATTTTCTCTAAATTGGCAAGTCGTGCGCATGTGTAATTATACGTACTACCTGTAGCCTCTTTTGCCCTTCACAAGCGTATATACTTACCAGAAGGGCACCATGAATAACACTTCTAAAAAGCAACTTTCGACGCCACGTCAACTTGACGTCAACGCGAAATGTGCGCCTGTATCTGACGGTGATTGGCACTTCTCAGAGTCAATCAGGGAGGCAGCATGTCGCCGACAGGCGAATAATAATAATAATAATTATTATTAGTTTTTGGTGAAAGGAAATGGCGCAGTATCTGTCTCAGATCGTTGGCCCCCTGAACCGCGCCGTGAGGGCAGGGATAATGGAGGGAGTGAAAGAAGAAAGGAAGAAAGGGATGCCGTAATGGAGGGCTCCGGAATAATTTCGACCACCTGGGGATCTTTAACGTGTACTGACATCGCACAGCACACGGGCGCCTTGGCGACAGGCGAATGTGAATATCGAGAATCTGGCCCCAGGGTGGTCATGGTGAACCTTGTGCACATGGCATGGCGTTTATAGCCTGTAATAACACTGTTGCTATGTCAGGCATCACAAGGTTATTTAAAGGCCATCCGGGGACACGTAATCAGAAATCGTTTTGCGTCGAATAGAGCTATTGCTCTAAAAACCTGCCATTCTAACCGCCCGCTTCGGGAATAGAGCAGCAACTCCGTTTCCCGCTGCATTACATCACACTGCCATGACTGCAGCCTTTCAACGCGGTTCATTGCATATCGCCGTCTTCATCCTGAAGCGACGTACGGTCAGTGAGAGACGCCGTATAGTGGAGGTGTCTGGAATCTACCTGAGGTTCATTAACAAGCGCTGACATTGCGCAGCACACAGGCGCCCTTCGCGCTTCGCCTCCCTCTAAACGTTTACCACCACCACCTCCATTGAAACGCTGCTACGTCGGCCGAAAATATGACCCGCCGTGGTGGCTCAGTGGTTAGGGCGCTCGGCTACTGATCCAGAGTTCCCGGGTTCGAACCCGACCGCGTCGGCAGCGTTTCGATTGAGGCGGAACGCCAAGGCGCCCGTGTGCTGTGCGATGTCGGTGAACGTTAAAGATCCCCACGTGGTCTAAATTATTCCGAAGCCCTCCACTCCGGCATCTCTTTCTTCATCTCTTATTTCAGACCCTCATTTATCCCTTCCCTTACGGCGCTGTTCAGATGTCAGCCGATATGTGAGGCAGATACTGCGCCATTTCCTTTCCCCCCAAACCAATTTTCATTTTCATTTCATTCTGCGCCCAGAATTTTTTCGAAGACAGCTGAGCGAAGCCGTGGTTTTGAGGAAAGGAAAGGAAAGACGCGGCATCTGTCTCACTGCTCAGTGTACGCCTCAATCGCGGCGTGGGGAATGGATCAAGAAAGGAGTGAAAGAAGAAAAAGATGAGAAATTAAGTGCCGTAATGCCGGATTCATGTTTAATTTGAATTAGTTTGAGGTTTACTGCATAACCGCGACCACTGTTCCGTTCACGGGTTCATCGACGAAGCGACGGCGGCGTCCAACCGAGGCGAACGTCCCGGCGTTCTGCGTAGCACGTGCTGGCGCCACCGCCACTTCTACGGCCCGTGGCGAGCGCTGGTCACGCGCGTCGCCATACACAAAAAGTGGCGGTGGAAGGCGGCGAGCACGCTTGGGCTCGCAAAAGTAGTGCTAGGAATACAAAGGTTGTTAATGACAGAAGCTCTTCAAGAACTCCGTTTCTGCTACCACCGTCTATGAGCAGTTTTACCAAGTGATATGTCTTTACTCCAGGCATTTCGTGCTTACATCTATTCTAGGCGACGAGATAGACTAGATTTCTTTCAGTGAATCTCGCTGCATGCTAGAGGGCGACGCTGCATGCGAACGTATCAGACGCATGTAAAAAGAGCGCCCGGTATCGACCAGCGGAAACCGAGGTCCCTTTTCAAAGCGCTCTGTAGTGCTCGGAGTTCTTTTCCTTCGCGCTTCTGAAAAAAACTTTCAGCTTTTGACAACTGAGGCACAACGCGCTCAATGCTAAAGGCTCAAGCAGACTTTCATGCGTAGTGAAACGTGGCACTACGTCACAATGAGATGGTGAGGGTTGTGATCGAACTCACTGTGCGAGAAAGCAAAGACGGTACTAAACTATGCCTACGGGGAATTGTGCTAACCCGCCCCGGTGGCTCAGTAGTTAGCGCGTTCGACTACTAATCCGGAGTACCCGGGTACGAACCCGACCGCGACGGCAGCGTTTCGATGGAGGCGAAACGCGAAGGTGCCCGTGTGCTGTGCACCGTCAGTGCACGTTAAAGATCTCCCAGGTGGTCGAAATGATTCCGGAGACCGCCACTACATCTCTTCATCTCTTATTTCAGTCTCTCCTTTATCCCTTCCCTTACGGCGCGGTTCAGGTGTTCGCCGAGATGTGAGACAGATACTGCGCCACTTCCTTTCCCCAAACACTAATTTTCAATTTTCATTGTGCTATGTTGGCACGAACGCTGAGGACAGCAGAGAATCGAGAAACGGTGCTCACCTTTTACAGCTGTCTCGTCGCACTCACTGGAGAGTCTTTTCTCAGTCAATGTTGTTTCCAGAATGAAGGCCTCAGCGCTCGAGTCGCAAGGAACATGCACCGACACACAGTCAGGTCAGGGAGAGCACGCGCTGCGTGACCTCGCGCCACTCTGCTCGTGCAACTCTGCGCTCGACTGGGGCTCCCTCTATATATTCCGATCCTACTCTCCATAGAGGCAAGCGCCAAGGGATATGCCTTGCAACCTGTGTGCGATTTTATTCACGGGTATATAAATGCATCAGGTCGATTCTTATGCTAAAATTTGAATTCACGGCTTTTTCATTTCCTTCTTTTTCACCTTTTTTCTCCACATTTGCATCTTCTTCACAAAATTATTTAATTACTCCACTCCTTACACATGTGTGCTTTTGTATCAACAATGTACCCCGGCCAATCCCCCATCGTGGGTACGTGCCCTTCATCCAGAGGCCATCATCATCATAAACTCTGTTTCTTATCATCGTTCATTAGATTTCCGAGCTGTGAATGCGTGCAAGCACGTTTTTTTTATTACCTTCATTCTCCGTGCAAAATAATTTTATTTTACGCGTTTTTTTATTTTAAATTTTTTTTTACTGTACCAAGACTTCCAGAATGTTAGTGTGGTATAACCTGCATTATCTTTGATTTGGTACAAAATAAAAGTGAGAGAAAGAGAAATAAACAAAAACGTTTCTTATGATTTATGATATGCACCAGACTACTACTTTTCTTGTAGAGCTGGCGAAAAAAAAACGAATTCTTTCGTGCTTAGCCCCGCCGCGGTGGCTCAGTGGTTAGGGCGCTCGACTACTGATCCGGAGTTCCCGGGTTCGAACCCGACCGCGGCGGTTGCGTTTTTATGGAGGAAAAACGCTAAGGCGCCCGTGTGCTGTGCGATGTCAGTGCACGTTAAAGATCCCCAGGTGGTCGAAATTATTCCGGAGCCCTCCACTACGGCACCTCTTCCTTCCTTTCTTTCACTCCCTCCTTTATCCCTTCCCTTACGGCGTGGTTCAGGTGTCCAACGATATATGAGACAGATACTGCGCCATTTCCTTTCCCCAAAAACCAATTATTATTATTATTCGTGCTTAGCGTGAATGTATATCCTGTCTAGCAACGACACCCATAGTGGCTCCATCTTTTGAAGGTATTTTGAACCCCATGTACGTTCGACAACACCAGGAGCACTGTACCAGGAGTAAGCGTCGTGCGTTCCATGCAGAAATTCGGTAAGTAAATGCTGTATTGCCTTTTAAAAAATGACTAGCGTATAGATTAGCTCGTTATATTCCTCTTGAGGGATTTTGAGGATGCAGAATCTTTGCAATGCGCCGTTAGGACCACTTTTACACCATGCAGTTATGGACAAGTTTTGTGGTTCGGAAACGCGTCGGCGCCTTCGTGACAGAAACAAGAATGCGTTGTGGCGCAATAATTCTGATTGCTTTGTCAGTGCTGAAACATGAAGTATCCTTTTTTTTTCAGGCTGTCGGCACGTTCTGTGGAATCCGGCCAATTCCAGGTGATGGTGACCGAAGCAGCGACAGGGAGCTGTCAGACGATGAGAAAGACAAAACCACACGAGAGGAAGCGCGCAGGGCGCCAAGTTCTGAAATACAGTCACTCAACCAAGCAGAGAAGGCACCGCTTTCGCCGCTGCCAACTACTCATGTTCGCCTGGACAAAATGAACCACTTGCCTTATTGGCTTGACAAGCGTGGGCACTGGAGACAGCGCTCTTGCAGCCGCCTCTGAAAGCTATCTTGAGAAAAGTACACTGCTGCCTGCTACGAGCATGTTCAGGCTTTGCTGAGAGCGAACCGGCTAGGAGGTCGCCGTCGACGGCTATACTCTGAAGAAGATAGAGGCAGGTAGTATACCGCGTTCCACTTAGCAAAAGAACACATGCATTGCTCGCGCCGTGATTTTTATTCACATAAGATATGTGGCACTGCCTCTGGGTGGCGCCACGTGAAACGGCCGAGTGAAAACGAGACTGTGACACTGCCCTTTGTTTCAACAGAGACCGAAACTTCTTTGGATTGTTTCACTAGGAGGGCTACAAGTCCTTGTCACGCTAATGAGAGACGTCATCACACTACAAGAGCCCCAGGGATCGATTTCTGGAAGCTACCTCATATTTGTGCATTAAATTGTGTTATCGCAGTTCCTTCCTGTTCATTTTTCTAGCCTGCGTCTTGTTTATCTCCATATCCTATGTTTTTCTTCTTGTCAACAAAAATGGACTAGCTGTAACTGCATTGTGTACCACATATGACAAGCGAAGAAAATGCTGTCGCAAGTCGAAACCGCGTGGTTTCACTGAAAACTAAATTTGTTTTGGCTGTTTCTGTTTCATCACTAGGCCACTGAAATTTTTGCGCGCGAAAATAAATATTGATGCATGCAATAAGGGGTAAATGCATATAATAGTTGGGTGGGCCCTCATTCCTGGAGCCTATAATAGGATTTTGCCACCGCTCTTGCCCGGTTGTCCAGCAAAATCTGGTTCCGAATGTGAGCTGGACAGGGTCGCCCTCCCCCCAGTCCTGAGTTATTTGGTTATTGATTCTCGTATAGGTGGGTTTTTCTGGCATGGCTATACCTTATGGCATAAGTTAGCCGCTTCGGCGCGGAAGGCGCAATACGGATCGTATTAGTTTAGAATCATATCGCTGTGTTTGACGAGCTTTATTTGAGTGTTCGACTTCAATTTTTTTAGAATGGCCCCTTGCTTCCTGTTTACATTTCTGTGCTGTTCGGCGTACACTTTCCTCGTTAAACTTAAATGTTGGAGTAAAACACTATAGCTTAATAGCGGTTCTGAATATTTATGTCCCTGCGAATTTTGGGGGACCCGGAGTAACAGCGCGTGGTCAGTGGCGTGAGCACCCACGTTTCCAACATCTGCAGTGTACTGGAGTCCAAATGACTATGGGTTTAAAGTCTGTTTTCTTTAGTTCTGAGTATTCTATATGCGTATTTACCAATCCTTCCTCTGGTATAGTTACGACATGCAATCTAGGAGTCCGCAATTACACACGACACCTTCCGGAAAACCATCGCCAAAGCAATTGCCGCCGCTGCCACCTGGGCGATTCCCTGGCACCGAATTGATGCCCCATTAACTAATTCCCGTGGCGCGCCCATGGATGCTGTGGTTGACATCCTGTTTGCCGGTACTTTTAAATCCATGTAAATTGTCTCTTCCATCCCGGCTCATGTTCTCCTGTGGGCGTTCACGCTAACATTTCTTCTTATGAATTTCGGGGTGCATATTGCTCGGAATGGGCTGCACATCCATCTTGCTTCTAAGCTGGTCTTCCAACAGACGGCAGGAAAAATAGGGACGGAAGTACCTGATGAATGTGGCGATATAGGCATGCTCTCGAAAGCAGCATCTTTCATTTTATTTAAAGTGCCGCGGGACTGCGGCTAAGAACCAGTCGGTAGCTGCCTCAGTGTTTTCGTTTTAGAGCGTGACTGAAATAGGCAACCCTGGCTGATGTGCGAAGACGACTGTAAGTTGGCACTGGCCGGTCGTGCCGAAGGCGGTGGGGGGTTGGCAATATTGTTTTTATTTCTTCTTATTTGCGGGCATTGCTTTGTGTTCCTTTATGTCTACTTTATGTAAGCTGGCACTTGTGGCGCCTTTGGGGCGGTGACGTAAAGGTACTCGTATCAGACCCTGTTCAACTTGTTGCTGCTGCATCCACCCCGTTTGGAAGCAGCTACAAAAGGGGAAGGCGGACCGACTGAGCAAAATATTTAAATAGGCACATATAGTTTCCTACTGAAATCTGCTTTAATTAAGCACAACCTTTCGGGTCCATGCCAGCTATTTCCACAGTGCGTCTGACAGTGGACAGAAGGGTTTGAAGATTAGATCGGTGTGGTAGATAGGAAATGGGGTGGCGGAAGGAATTTTCCTGAACGCCCTATCTCCATCTGGTTTTCAGCCTTTTTGCTTCCCGGTAATCCTAATTTCTATGTTTACAAGAAATGACATCACGCCCTCGACTCTGCGTCACACCCCAGCAACGAAGAGGGGTGGCCGCAGTGAGGCGTTGCTGGAAAGGCGGATCTTTGGGGGCGTTGCTAAGTGCGCTTATCGCTCGTTACGGTTTCTCTCTTAAGCAGATGGGGAGTTAGAATTACTAGCACTGCAGCCCCGATGAGAATCGCGTTAGTGAATATTTAAAGCTGATTGCAGATATTTATTGCTCCCGCAGCGTCAAATCATAAACTAAAACTAGAACTGTGATATTAAGCTGTCAAATATTTTAATTTGACAACAGAATCCAGTTGCGGTTCTCAGTCAGTGCAAGTTGAAATATATATGGCTCTTTGTGGCTGTGTTGACGCTTGTCCGTCAGCAAAATGCGCGCGTAAGGCGAAAAAATTGCATTTAAAAATCCTCGCGTCAATCGATTAAATATTGTGACGAACTTACTGAAAAGGTCGGGAGGCCTCCTTTTTGAAGTGAACTATAGTGTAGCGTAGCCCCTGAGATCGGCGCGAGGTTCTGAGGAACGCATTTCATTTGCGGAATCGTCCGGTGGTGGCGACAGCTGTATTTCCTTCCTTGGTTGTTCGTAGCTTGAAAAAGCTGCGTTTTCGGTGAGATTGGTCTATTTATGATTAGAACGTCGTACCCAGTCGATACAAGCCACAGGCCAACTACATCCGCTACTGCTGGCACACTATCTCGAAGAGACCGTTTTTTTACTCTCAAAAATATCTTTAGCATTACTAAAGATCTTTACTGTATGTTTTTTTTCACCGTGTTATTGTGTTACCGTGCTGTTTTGTCAACACGCTGGTCTTTTCAACGTACTGTTGTGGCGGGCGTTTGATGCAGTGTTTGCTCAACGTGCAGTTTCCCCCTCGTCGTGTGGAGCCGAACTTCGCTGCGCAGTTAGCCTCCATGCTATTTGGACCCATGTCGCGTCCATTTGGACGCGTGCTTTCACCTCAGATGCTAGAAATTTCGAGCGAGCTTTCGAGGCAGTTGGTGCGGTAAGCCGAAAAAATTAAGGCCTCCTTTGTACGTCAGTTCTATGCGGCTGCATTTCATGAGGTATATAAATATTACGAGTTGTTGCCCTCCGCCATTCGCATCACAGGTACAGCGTCTGCCTCTTTGCCGCAAGTATCCAAAGCCAGGTGGTACACGGCGCACCGAATCGTCCCGAATTGAGCTTCTGCTGCGGTCATGCAGTGAATGCGATCGCAGCGCTACCTTCCCGTGAAATACCTGACGCCTGGCGCACGCGTGTGTAGCTCGCATCCACGCATGCACTTTGCTGTGGTGCCGAACCAAAGCGAGCGCTTTGATTGACCGTTCGGCAGACTTTATGTTTGGCCCATCGCAACAGCGAGACGCGAAGGTAGCTTCCCTATTCGCTATTGAAGCACGAATCAGCCACTGCAATTCCTTGTTCTCGTGGCATACCTTGCGGTCGCATTTTTAGGAACAATGCGAAGATGCGACGAGCACTTGCGTGCACGCATGCGTGCGTTGTGAAACGCACACGTACGTTGGTCATGAAGCCACCATTTTTTCTGCTTCGCATCTAATTTTAAATCAGCATGTAGGCAAATCTCTGCTTCTATCTAACATCGCTACCCTACTGTGGCCAAGTGTTGCTCGAACGCCGACCAACACAGTCCCGCGATTCCAGAGTTGCACTGCTCGCTCTCCACATGGCACAGCCCCCATGTTCATTTTGGTACGACCGTTCAACGGATGTTTTTAGTCTCCTGGAAATCGCCGCAGACGCGTCATCGCCAATCTATGGCACCCGAGCATGCATTTAAGCACCGCGGGATGCGCCCTTCTGAGCTTTAGTTTCGGCGATGTCGGCGTCAACCGGCCTGCGCGTGTTACGGCTGCCTGGTCGGCTCCCTCTGTCAGACCAGCTCCATTCTGTCGCTCTTCTTCAAGTATCCATTCTCAGTGACACTGGTCGAAGACGTCCGCAAGAGCCTACTCTTCCCGGCTGCTTCTGTGTGTCTGCATCGATGGTCTGTGCAGTGCATTGCCTGAGCTTATCTAGGAAATAAATTGCTCACAGTGCTCAAATTATAGCGCCAAAAGGTGAGTGTACTTGCGAGCGGGACCTTTACCGCAGGAACGAGAGCGCCCTCGCCTTTTGAAATCGTGTGCAAAACAAAATGCAGCGCTTGCATTTCTCCTAAGCCGGGTAATCACTGGCGGCATCGATAAAAAACGCGTGCGGTTTTTAGCATTTGTAAACTTCATGATGTGACTTGGTAACTGCATACTCATTTGCAGGATCGACATTTCCTAGCTATGTCGCCATTACGTCCGTTCGTGTGCTGGCGAAAAAGAGGCGAGCGCGACGCAAGTCATGCGCAATTCACTTCACGCGAGGGCTAACGCAGTTTCTCCCTCGGTGAATACGGGTTTGCGATGTCAAGTGAACCATAATTTCGCCATGCACGTGCGTCAATTTGTAAGCCGCTAATGCGACTTTTTACCTAGTGCAAGTCGCATATCCTGCTATAAATGTGGCACTCCACAGGGAGTATTGTCTTCACGGTGCTGCCGCTGTTGCCAGTGTCAACTTTCCGATAATAGCGCTGGGCGTACGAAGGGTTTTGGAAGGAAAGCTGTGAAATGAAACTACTTATACAAAGATAGGTTTCGGGAAGGAAACGAGGCGAAATCTTTGTTTGTTTATGGGGGTTTAACACCCCAAAGCGACACAGGGTATGAGGGACGCCGTAGCGAATCGCCTAAGGAAATTTCGACCACCTGCGGTTCTTTCGACGCGCACGGACATCGCACAGTATACGCGCCTCTAGCATTTCACCTCCATCCAAAATGCGACCACTGGGGCCAGGATCTAGCACGCGTCTTTCGGGTCAGCAGTCGAGCGCCATCAGCACCGAGCCACCACGAAGGTTGCCAGGCGAAGTCTTGAAGACATGCCTGAAAAAACGCCGAGGCTCACTATATACCCTCTAAATTATACGGATGCTGCATGGTGGTACCTGGCGTGCAGCCTCTCTCACGTGTCCCTTGTTTTCAGGCACACGTCGAAAGACCGTCCTTTGGCTTCTGGCAGCAGGTCTCGGAAAGCTATACCTGGCTTCAACATCTGTTGGCCGAAAACCATACATTAAATACGAAATTCTCAAAGCTGTTGACTCGTTGTAATGGCAGTTTAGTTGGCTTTGCTCACGCTCTGTTATCACGATGACAACGCGGGTTATCTATCTTCGGATTTTGATTTGATGTGTTTTGAACATTCGGCCCCTGATTTGCTGGCGCGCCAGCTTCAGCTTCCGTTCCTGTACTAGTGCTGCGGGCACGCTGCGCATGCGTCCTCACTGCCCGCCGCCGTCTGTGTGCGCGGTCCTAACCCGCCACCTGTCGCGCCTCCTGTCTTGCGGCGATTTTTTTTGCGGGCTGGGAAACATTATTTTTCTTTCTTTTTCTCTGCCCACACTAATATATGTCTTGCGGCGACGTTGCCGGTAACCTCGCCGCAATCGCGCACTTTTTCAGTAACTGAATTCACCTACAACAGGTAATCGCCTGCAAAGCAACTAGGCAAACCTAAATACGAAGCTTATAGTTAAGCCTCCAATGCGCGCCATCGCGTGAATGGCAGCGGATACATGCACAACAGAAGTCAGCACGATTATCCGTCTGCATAAACCCATTTCGGAGAAGATAACCGCTGCAGTTCAAATTTCAGCTAATATAGCAGTAAAATAACTACTCCGAGAGATCTTGCTTCGGCCTGCACCGAACGCTGCTCAACGGCCTGCGCTCTGGGTATGGACCATTTTCAACGGAGGCGAGCGACAACAAGAACAAAGTTCACCTGTGAAAGTCTGCAGTCACGTAAACGAACAACATGCGCATAGCAGTGTGTTGGGCACGCCTGAGCAGGTGAACTACAGCAATCACGTATTGATAACCACTGCGGCTGCGCCATATTGAGCTAATGCCAGCAGCCAGTATGACAGAGGTTCATGATCAAAATACGCACTACTGTGGTAAAAATTTCAGACCGGTGCGCTTTATCTCAAGCACGAAACGCACTGCGTCAAGTACCGCTCAGGTTCTTCCTCATTCAGCGGTTTTTTTATACGCTAACTTTGTAATTGAAACTTGTCTCGTATCTCCAATTTTTACAGCGCTGTGTACTTTGCTTGACCTATGCAACGAGATTCATGAGCCTTTGCCTAATCAGGCAGCAGCAGGAAAAAGACCACTTAGCCTTGTTTTGCGCTTGCAACCACCACCGTATTCCAGCCAAGACATAACCTTAACACCGTCCTTGATATCTCAGTACTCATCTGCACTCTTAGTGGTTATCTATTCTATTCACTGCATTTCCACTATCAGACACATGAAGACCTATGTCCCTTGTCACCGGGGAGTGGTGTAGAATATTCCACTGTCATGCGGAAAGTTCTACATTGGGCAAACGGGCAGGTGTATAAATGTACGCCTAAAAGAGCACAAGAACAAGGTCCGCGTTGGCTGTGACGGGCATTTGGCTATGCATTGCAAAATGTGTGACTATAGCCCACCTTGCCGACCACATTTTTCACTGCACAGTTATTCTGTATGATCACAACTACCAACTAACAAGTGAGATTGTATATGCCTCCGAGATGGTGCGAACTGGAACCAAGTGTGTCATCAGGAAGTCGCTAAATTCATCAAAAATAGTAAATTGAATATATGGCGCGAACAGCTGGTGCAGGCGTGCGTTTTCACTCTGATGACGTTGTCTTCGTTTTAGTGGTTTTCGGTTCTACGCACATTTCCTGCCCAAACCGTTTGTGCTTACTTTATAAACCTCTTGTTAGCCTCATTAAGCATATTAGGTCTATATTTTCTCAAAACTAAATAATAGTGCACAAAAACGACAAGACAATCAAGAAGACAAGGACAAGGGTCAAATTTCAACTGAGGATTAGGCCAATCGCATGATCAGGAACATAAATATACAGGTGTTGAAAAAATGCAAAAAGAAAGGGAACGAACACAACGTCATCAGGCGCACAATTATATACCTGCCCGTTTGGCCGATGTAGAACTTTCCGCATGACAGTAGAATCTTGCACACCACTGCCCACCGAGAAGAGATATAGGTCTTCCTGTATCTAATACATCAGCCGGGCTTTCGCCTCTTACCGGGCAACGCATCCTGCACAAGCTCAGCAATCTTTCAGGTGCCGTGAATGCTACTTTGATTTCGGTTTGAAGTTCGAAGGGAGCATACGTGTTTTCTCAGGGCACTCTCTTAGCAGCGCCGAAGCCTTCCTCGCGTCGACGGGCTCCACCATGCCCCGGACACGTTCGCCGCGAGCCGAGTGCGTTGAGGCCGCTGCCGAGGTCGATCAGCCTTAACGCTCGCCCATGTGATGCTGCCACCCTGACCAGGCTGCTGGTGGCACTGGAGCGTGCCACTCAGGAGGTGCAGCTTGCCAGCCTATCCCCGGCCGAGGCGGTTGCGTCAGTTCAAGCCCTGCAACTCCCTAGACCGAGCCGGGAGCAACCACGTGGGTCGGCTGCTGCACCACCACCAGCGGCCTTGGCAACGATGGCGGGCCTCCCCATTACCATCCAGGTGGCCCCGGAGAGTGACTCAAAACGTGCGGCCGTGGTCTCGGACTTGGGATACGAGGCCATGGACGAGTCCACTCACCGGAAGCGCCGTCGCTCGCCTTCCCCATCCGGAACACCGATGGCCGCGGAAAGCAACCACGTGGCGCAACAAGAAGTGCAGCAGGCAGCCTCGCCTCGTCGCCCGGCCGGACCGCATTCCAGGGGGACCCGAGCAGCACAATGGCGGGCATTCCGGCTTCGCCCAGACCAGGCCGCCATTGCGAAGAGCCCTCCCCCTCTCCGCTCAGCCTCGCCCCACCCGGCGCGGGGGGGAGGGGCCCACCGAGGAGAAAAGCACACCCTCTCCCACGCAGGCTGCCGGGAGGCGAGATACGATGGAGTCGACGCCGCCGGCCCGCCTGGAGGAAACAGCCGAGGCGGCCGAGCTGGCGGCGGGCGGTACATTGTCGTCCACGCAGCAGCAAGCCGCGCACAGCTCCAGCCGAATGGAACCGAACTGCGGCCTGGAGCCGTGGAGGCAGCCAACGTCGCGGGCCCAGCGGCGACGCCAGGCTGCCCTGGTCAGGGCTGCCACCGCGGTGCAGGTCCCGGACAACGTCCACGGGACAGTGGACATGCGGCCACGGACCCCGCGTGCCCTCACTGGCAGCGAGAGCGACATGTGGCTACCGTGCTCCCCACGTCGCAGGTGCCTCTGTCTCGGCGCGCGGTCCGGGCCATGGTCACCGCGGAAACGGCGCCCCAGGCCTCCCTGCAGCGCTGCACTACACCGCCTGGCGCTCTTTCGTACGCGCAGGTGGTGACCGGCAGACGGAGTCAGCGTAGCCAGCAGCTTCCACAGCGTGACCGACAGAGACCGGGCCCGCGTACTTCTCCCCAGGCACCTTCCGCACCTGTTGGCAAATTCCCAGGCCAGCCTACGGATGGACGGGACCGGGAGGTTGAGATGCTCAAGCTTGCCCTGCGGGCGCTTAGCTCCCTGCTTCCGGAGGTCTCAGAAGGACGCCGGGCATGCTTAGAAGTTGCAGGCTCTCCTCGACTGGATGCCACCCAACATGGCTAGTCGCCGGGCTCCACCATGGATCCCCACAATCCTGAAGTGGAACGTGCGATCTCTTGCAGCGCGGTACTCCGAGCTTTGCGTGCGCATCAACGAAAGCACGCCGGAGGTTATCGCGCTGCAGGAAACATATGTGCGGGTCCACGATGGGGAGCCGCAACGGCGGCTAACAGGTTATGTTGGTTATCATTCGGCAACTACATGTGAGGAGAAGTCCTGTGCTGCAGTGCCCTGTGTGGACCGCTCCCATCGGCCTGGGAAATTGCGATGTGCAGTGTATGTGCGGCGGGATGTACAACATACTCTTGTTGGCTCGGCGGCGGCGACAACCGATGCCCAGGATTGTGTGGTGGTGACAATGCGCGTTGGTGCTGTTGACACGTCGGTGGCCTGTGTTTACGTGTGCTCAGCTGTCGCGTGGAACACGCTGTATTTTCGTGCAGTGAGTTCGTGTTGTGCCCCACGCCGAATCATCGGTGGGGACTTCTACGCTCGCCACAGTGCGTGGGGCAGTGCGCACCACTCCGCGCGAGGAGACGACCTGCACGACACAGCAATGCAGCTGGGAATCACACCAATGAACACCGGCGAGCCCAGCTTCCGACGACGCGGAACACCCGGCTCCTGCATCGACGTTGCCTTCGCATCCAGAGCCATCGAGGCGATATGGCACCGATCACCATCTCTCTCGGGCTCGGAACACTACTCCATCCTGATTGAACCCACTGCGACGGAGGCGCGCGCCACACGCATATTCCATTGTCAACTGGCGTGCGTTCAGGCAGGCTGTAGACGAGGCGGCCGCCTCAGGCGCCCCATTTTTCACCAGACTGGTACGGAGCGCCCTCGCATACACCCGAAGAGCAGAGGTGAGGGTGGGGCAGCCCACACCTGGCAACAAACTGCTCGAGCTGCGCGAAAAAAGGGACTACGCAGAGCGAAGGGCGTGACGGACAGACAGGGGCGCCAACTGGACGGTCTAAAACCGTCTGGACGCGGCAGCGCGCCGCCACGTCCACAAACTGTACCGCCGGCAGTGGGCTTCGTTATGCCATAGGATGGAGGAAGACGCCAGCTCGCGGAGGCTGTTCGACACCTTGCGGCGCATCACGGAACCACAGACAAACCCACAGCCGCTTTCCGCCCTGGCGATATCCAGCGGGCTCAGGGACGAAGAGCTCGCTGAGCGGTTTGCCGACCAGTTCGTGCCGCTAAGCCCCGCAGGTGCAGCTAGCATAGCTGCACTCGAGAGCCCCAGAAGCGGCGCCACTCCCTCTCTCGTCACCTCGGAAGGTCCCTGCGACGCGCCTTTCACCGCGGCGGAACTGAACAACGCGCTGCAGCGCTGCCGCCGCCGATCGGCGCCAGGACCGGACGGGTTGACCTACCAGATGCTGGGAAACCTGGATGCGGAGCAACGACAGATCCTCCTGCAGCAGATCAACCTTGTTTGGGAACACGGGGAGCTACCGGAGGACTGGCGCACCGCGGTTGTCTGTCCTGTCCGAAAGCCAGGGCGCCCACCTACGGATCTAAGCGGATACCGACCAGTGGAACTAACATCGGCGGCGGGTAAGCTCATGGAGCATATGGCGTTGCAGCGTTTGAACGAGCGAGCCGCGGATGCTGATTTGTTTCCGTGGGATGCGGTGCACGGTAAATTCAATTTCGGACGTTGTCACGGCTCTGGAACGCGCCAGGGCGGCAAGACAGGTTGCGCTGCTGCTGCTGGACGTCTCGAGCGCTTTTGACAACGTCCATCGCGCACCAATTCTCGCGGTGCTCGAGGGAGCCGGTGTGAGCGGGCGCCTGTTGCATATGTTCGCGGCTTCCTGAACGGGCGCACCATGCGCGTACGAGTAGGGGGCAATTTCTCCGAGCCTCGCCTGGTGGAACTGGGCGTGCCGCAGGGCTCTGTCATATCCCCGTTTTTGTTTAACGTGGCCATGTCGGTGGTGCCGGCCTGCCTCCCTAAGAGCGGCCGACACCATGTGTACATGTCCATATATGCGGACGACATTGCTCTGTGGTGCCGGGGGCCACCGGGCGAGGCGCTACGCGTGCGGCAGTGCCTTCAGGAAGCGCTGACAGCAATTGACGCCTGCGTGCGCGGCCTAGGTCTGTCGCTGAGCGCGGACAAATCGGTAGCCATGGCTTGCGTTTCCCTCTCGCGCGCGCGCCTTGCGCCACTGTTACTGGACGAGAGTCCGATTGTTTGGCGTAAATCACTGCGGTACCTTGGCCTGGACATTGACTGGCGCCTTTCCTTCCGCCCCGCGGCGACCAAGGCCTGTTTGCAGATGAGGAGGATCACCGCCGCCGTTCACAAGCTCACCGTTCGAGGCCAGGGCATCTCACAGCAAGCCGCGCTGCGACTGTACAACGCCGCAGCATTGGGGGCGGCACACTACGCGTTGCCGCTCGTCTCGGTGCGCAAGCCGTGCTGGAGGAAACTGGAGCTCCAGCACCGCAAGTCCCTGCGCGTATGCCTCGGCCTGCCTAAGAACTCCCAGTGCGCAGCAACACTGGCCGAGGCAGGAGCGTGGCCTCTCCAGCTACAAACTGCGCGCAGGGCATTGCATCATATCGACCGTCTCCATCGCGCACCGGACGGCGGCTCGCTTCTGCAACGAATACGCACGCACCCACGCTCACGAATGGGTGCGGCGCTACAGGAATATGAGCGCCTCACAGAAGCCGCCCCCCCCCCCCCCACCCCTACGGCCACTGCCCGCCCTGGCCTGCTGCCTCCGAGATACAGCGAGAAATCGTCGGCATCGCGGGAAAGCGGAGCACCCCCTGTGCGCTGTGCAGCTGCTGACCATAGCCGTCCTACACGAGGAGCTTCAGGACCATCTCGTGTACGCCGACGGCTCAGTTGTCCGCGAAAGCCACTCCCTCGCAGCGGCGGCTACTATACCCGCCCTGCAGCTGCATAGCCAGACACACACCACCTTCCTGGGATCCTCCACCACGGCAGAGCTGATGGGGATCCAGCTGGGATTGGACCTGCTGCTCTCCATCGTCCCTTCGCCACCCAGAACTGCTCTGCTGTGCGACAGTAGTGCAACGGCCGTGGTACTCCATTAGTGCGGCGCGACATCCTCGCAAGCGTCTCGTGCTTAGCGCAGCAAGGATGCGTCGTGCGCTTACAGTGGGTGCTCGGCCACTGCGGCATCACCAGCAAAGAGGAGGCCGCCGAACTCACGACCGCCGCACACCAGCTACCGCCACGAGATCTCCCCCTTGCGCTGGAGGACGTGCGAGCGGTCATTCACGAACATCTCCGACGGCAGCACCCCTACCCACGCATCGCCGGAGGTGAGCGCATTGCCAGCATCAACGGCTGCCGCGCTCTATCGCGGTCGTAACGCGCAATGATCCTCCGTGCGCGCATCGGCTGCGTGTGGCCCGGAAACCGACGGATGCGTCACGGAATCGCGACGAGTGAAGTGTGTGATTTATGCGGTGCAGTGGAGACACTGGAGCACCAGCTCCTTCGCTGTACCGCGTTCGCTGATGCTCGTCGCAATATGCTCGCGGCCTACAGAGAGCTGGGCCTGCTCCCGGACTCGCTCAAGACACTACTGTGGCCGCAGGGCAGTGCGCGCACCCGTGAGCGAACAATGTGCGCGTGTTTTTTATTTTCCTTCTCTGACTGTACGCGCGCATGACCTGGACAACTTTATTTGGACTCTGTAAATAGTGTAAATATGACTACTCCCTATGTCCTTTCTTGCTATCCCCTCACCTCTTTCGTTTCTCTTCTTCATACTGCCTTCTAACCTTAATTTCCGCTGCCCCAGCTCAGGTGCCGCCGATACAGTGATGGCAGATGCCGGGGTGAGCAAAAATCTTTTAACTTCCTTTTTTATTATATTTTTTTTATTAAACACTTATACTACTACTACTACTATGCAACTTTCACGTGTGACTGCTGGCCGACGTTCTATTTACAGCATCTCACATGCACGTTCTTATACTTCTTTCAGGGACCTGTCAAACAGTTCATTCAAATTCGCCGCTTGGTTATAGTCAAATTTAAATCAGGCCGTTGCAGAGGCTTGCGCCTCTACTATTTCTATCTCACCTTCCTGCAGTTATGTGATACAGATAATGTATCGGACGCACGCGCTAATGGAAGATCCCCCCCGGTACAGCCCCCGTCAAAAATAAACAGTCCAAGGAGTACGCTTCAAAGCTGTTTAGCGGGACTCCCTCCTCATACACGAAATATTTCAGGGAGGCTTTCAAAAATTTTCAAAAAAAGGCTTTTTGGTTGGTAAAGACATGGCTTCTGCGGCCTAGTATTGTGGTGCTGCGCAGGACGACATCTCGATGAAGACTCGTGCCTCGCCTCCCCCCCCCCAGGCGAACTCCAAAAAGTATATATATATATATATATATATATATATATATATATATATATATATATATATATATATATATATATATATATATATATATATATATATCCAGACACTGTGTACGTCACACGCACGCGACGAGTATCACAAGAGTACAGTACTCCAAAACCATTATAAACAATCGTGGCCGCTTTGCACTGTGAAGAACCACGCCTTTTCGCCTGCAGTCCTTGACCCGAACAGAATCACCTGGCACAAAAAGGTGACGGATAGCATGCTTGCAATCATAATTTTGCCGCTGATTCTCCCTGAAAGCTGCGTCTATGTCCCGCGCTTCTTTCAGATTGGGCGTCTTAGCTGGCTACGCCTTTGGTTGGAGAGGCAAGGTAGTGCGGAGCCGCCGCCTCTTGAGTAGCTCTGCTGTCGTTTTGTGTAGGGGTCCCGGCGTATCCCTGTACTCTAAGAAAGCCAGATTTAGTTCACCAGAATTTAGAAACTGTTCTTTCACGGTTTTAACCATTCTTTGTACCTCCCCGTTTGCCTCCTGTACCTAGGGCCACACGTCACACTTTTGAATCCATCAACATGCGCGAACTGTTTGAACTCTTGGCCGACAAATAGACCACCGTTATCTGATACCAGCGTTTCCGGTATGCCGTGCGTAGAAAGCACTATTTTTATATGATAAATACCTTCAGTGCTGCTAAGAGAGGTCAGCGGACACAATACCGGAAATCAAGAAAAGTAATCCACCATGAGCAAGTAGTCACAGCATTTCACGTGGCAGATATCCGCCGCAACCCTTTGGCATTGCCGAAAAGCCGTCTCGGTCGGAATCATCGGCTCGCACGGTTGGAGGCGAAATTGGGAACACGCGCGGCAGACGGCATTGAATACCGCAAGATGAGAGCTTAAGTCTGGCCACCACACGGACTCCCATCCCCCTGTTCTACATCTCACAACACCCTGGTGGCCATCATTAACCAGCTTTAACATACTGCTCCTAAAGCTGTGTGGCATAACAAGGCGACAGCCGTGCATGAAGACACCTTTACATACGCTCAAAACGGCACGATCCTTCCTACAGGGCCTTCAAACGGCCGATAACGAAGGTAGACTAGGCCAGCCCTCACGGACATAGCGACGCAATTAACGTACGACAAGTCTAGTCCGTTTGTTCTTCGGCTAGTAGCCTGAAGTGCTCCGACTCGATTAACTCCAATACGGCAATGTTACAGTTGACTTCATCGACCGAAAGGAAGTTCGTCTTTTGGCCTCGCATTGGTGCTCTGGAGAGTGCATCACCTATTTACAGAATTTTGCCCGGGACATATTGCACCTCGAAACTAAACTCCATTAGCCGCATTCTGAACCTTTGAATGAGAGGCGGATCCAGATAAAGTGGAGTCTTTCCTAGCAAAGAAACCAACGGTTTGTGATCCGCTTCAAGAATAATGTGCAGTCCACGCCCATAGCTTTCGAGACGTTTTGCGGATCATGTTATAGCTAACGTCTCCTTTTCAGTTCGCGCATAGCGCATCTCAGTTACTCTCATTGACCTTGAGACAAAAACATCCGACCGATTTTTTTATATTCGGCTGAAGCGCAGCGCAGACCCACTCAGTGTCCTCTTGCTGCAGTTGACCCAAAGGTGTCGTTTGTTCAGCCAACTCTGAAACCCTGATATGAATAGTGAGTAATGGTTAGCAAGATCTAAAATATGCGCATTTCTGCCACGTTCGATGGCGACTTTAAATTTTTAGTTGCGCAGAAACTTCGTTGTATCCGGGCGTATGCAATATTGGCTCACGCGGCACACCAGAAGACAAAGCTCCTTTACACTAAAATTTCTATTTTTTTCGTTTAGGGTCATGCCGCTTAAGGCCAAGCGTTCCAAGGCGCGAAACAACCGTTCGTCGTGTTCCTTCTGAGTAGGGCCAAAGATTCCCATTTGAAAATTTGTGTATGGGAACCGACTAGTCTGTACTGGTTCTGCTGGAACCAGCAGGAAACCTCCTGGTTTCCTGCTTGTTGTACCGGTTTCAGCCCGGTGCTTATTCTAGTTTTCTGCTAGTCGTTCTGGTTCCAGCATAAGGATTTTTTGTTGTTCTGTTCGGAGAGCTTTTTTGTGAATAATATATCCTTCAGCTAACAGAAATTTGCAGCTATAGCAGAATACAACTTAAAAAAAAAAACAGCAGTTGCGAACACTCGTCCATGATCCGCGGCGTACTGTATTACTCCGCTGGCCCATCGCTATAGTAAACGAAATAAACATTTTAATGTTTGACTACATTAAACAAGCAGGGCAATAAAATTGTAGATCCAATATTTTTTCTTGCAATTAGTTTGTTGCTTAGGGAACAAGAAAAGTTTTAACAACGGTCTACTTTTTTGTCGTGGAGGAAATCTGTGCGGCGGTCGTGAATTTGCGCGGTGCTTCACTGCAGACTAAAGTAGTATCAGGCTATTAACCTATCCGACTAGGAGCGCAAGATTTGAATAAAAAGTCAGAAATTTAATGAGATAACTTTTCTTATTAAATATTCACCACTAACACCAGTGGGACACCCATCTAGGGGGTATATATCAGCAAGAACCCATGTGGTATTAGAATGTGAGCACAAGTCACACATGGAAGTTGTATTATATTTTAGGGCTTTACTGTTGCTAGTTGCTGCTTTTCAAGACAAGGTTTGAAGCTGTACTTGAGTTTCTACTAGGGGCAGGTTTGCATGGTCCTGCAGGATGAGTTTACCAATTTACCGCAGGTTTCAAGTGTTTTTTTGCATGCTTAATGTTTAGGAAGTTTAAATTTGTTTTTATGCTTCAGAAATGTTCAAAAATTAAAGAATATATCCTACGAATCATTTATCTAAACTGAATTAAATGTAATGTTTCGATGCTATATGGACGCTAATGTCTCCAACACCTACTGATTCCTTAGGCTACTGGTTCCATCAGCTGCTTGTTCCAGTAGCTGCTGGGAATGTGCTAATAAACCAGTACTACTGGAACCAGTAGGATTCCAGCAGCAAACCAGCAGCAAATTTTCACCTGGGTAAGGACATCGTTTGTTAAAGGGAAGATAAAATGGTTTTCTGAGAATTGGCTGCTATTGAAGAATTCGAATTAGGAAGCTTCTAGGTAAAGCATACGAAGTAGTTTTGCGCTAGCATTTAAAATTGTGACGTACTGACCAATTAAAGCCTCAACTACGGTGAACTATTATTTAGTTCATTCTAACCTCGACGGTGCTCAGGTTTCTCCTTTGTGCGATGAAGGTGCGCGGGGAAACTCATGGTGACGTCATTGCTGGAGAAACTTCATATGTGCGCTGCATTTGTCTGCATGATGCCCTTCGTCTTCCTATGCACAATGCTTCGTGAGCTTCACCTTCGCCGGCATTCGTTTTCTTCCTTGAAACAACCGTTTCGTCGTGGGGAACATATTGCCGCTATGCGTTACGTGACCACTGCGGCCTCTGCCTGTCGCTGGGCACGGCAGAGAAGTCTGAACACTGACGCCACTTTAGTCGGCGGTTACGTCACCGTTTCAAATGCTGGCGGAAAAAGATTTCGCATGCTTTACCTACAAGTTCCAAACATTCGGCTGGTTAAAACTCATCGAATTCTTAAACCTGTTCACTTGCCCTTTAAGTTCATGACCCCCGGAATTCCATCAAGAATATCCCATATTTGTCTTTGAAAATACTCCGGAGCCGAAGTTACGTCAAATGGTGGCCGCTCACAGCAATAACGGCCAAACAGAGTATTGAATGTTGTGAGCAGTTCAGCGTTCCTTGCTAACCTCACTTGTTTGAAACCAGAGTTCGCGTCGAGTTCGTAAAAATTAACTGACTGCACCAGTGAGCAACCAGCCTGTCCCAGCGTCGCATCCATTCGATAAGCTTCGGAACCTTTGCGTCTTGTAGTCCAAATACAAAGCGGTCGAAAAAGAATCACCCGCTTTTTTATCTCCCGTAGTCACATCTATCGGCCAGCGTATGTAACAACATGCTCGACTGGTTCTTGGTGGCGGCGATGGAAGCACCCGATTTCGTAGGCCAAGTTTCGTGTGGCGACAAAATCGGTATCGAACTGTTTCTTCGCAACGTCGTATTTCTTCGAGTCTTCCTCGCACAAGATGAAAGTCTTGAAAATGCTGCGTGCCTGCCGTCCCATCGTGTACAGCAACGGACGCACCTGAGCCTCTTGAGGTCGCTCATAAAGTCCTGAGGCGAATCGGTAGTAATCGAATTCTTGTATCCACGCCGGCCATTCGGACCTTTTGTCAAAGATGAAGCTCGCTGGTGGCTGCACTAAAAAAGGCTGGGAAGAAACATTCGTTTCTTGTGACATTTTCCATTGCTGCTATCCGGATGGTATACAATGATGCTGGCGGCTGGCAACAGGCAGCGATATCTGCAGTGGGTACGCTATATTTTGGACAGCGACTTCCGACAAAATGTGGTTTCTTGCTGGACGACACCTCGATAATGACTCCTGCGTCCCCCCTCCCCCCTGGCGAACGCCAAAGAATAAAGGACCCCGGTTTATTTCCACATGACAAATATATATGCAGACACTGAGTACGTCACGATTTTGTAGCTGCTCGTTAGTCTAGCCATGCCTGTTTTAGAATTTCGAAAAACGCGATTATTCTCTGCGCTGTGGCTCAACAAAACTTGGCTACATCTTGCCAAAATACATGCGCTTTCGGAAAGCATGCAGGAAAACCCACCTTTCCATTCCACGTAATAGGTTAAAAAAGCCAAATTTTTTCCTGCAACATCTAGCGCCAAGGATAATTGCGTTTTCGAAATTCTAAAAGCCGGCATGGCTATACTAAGGAACAGCTACAAATCTCTAATCGAAACTAGGCGCGTAACTCTATAACTTAAAAAGATAATTATTAAAAATTATTTAGACACCTTACCACTTAAGATGATTTACCGGTTTTCTGATATCCTCCAACATTGGGAATAGTACGCCGGAAAACCCAATTTTTACTCCAAAATGCCTATTTTTGAAACTTTTTCCTGGTAGAAGTCTAAAGTTTGGGAGGATTGAGGACGCAAAGCCATTCCTCTTTAGAGAGGTTATGGTCGCTGAGGATGCATAACGAAGCATAATGTAGGCCTCAAAAGCAAACCCCTTGCGAGTGTAGCTCAAAGCGCGATTGAGTGTTCACTAACCCAAGAACCGAGTGCGGTTTTAGAGGGAAAATAGCATAGTTATTTAAGAGTTATCTCACCAAATGCGAACAGCATGTTGTAATGAATAACTTGATCTCTAAACCACAGGCCGTGCTGACTTGGGTGCCACAGGGCTCAGTACTGGTACCGAACTTTTTTCGCTTTACGTAAATGACTTTCCGTCAACCTTAAAATATTCCCAATCATTAATGTACGCTGATGACACAGTGTTAGTATTTATAGGAGACCCAATAGGAGAACTAAACAGCAAAGTAAACGAAGAAGTAGTTACGGTCTTAAAGTGGTTTACTACCAACCAGCTAACTGTTAATACCCAGAAAACAAAATAAACTGTGCTCAGCTCAAGGGGAAAAAAATTTAAACTACAACGAAATCCGCTTGCATGTAAACAATGAGCCGATACAAAATGTAACAAGCTTTAAATACATAGGTGTGCATTTCGATTCTGACATGCACTGGAGAAATCACATAAAACAACTTTGTTGAAAACTTGCATATGGATGTCACATTCTCTTGAAAGCGCGAGGATGTTTTGATTACTCGATTCTATGCATACTATAATTTGCTTTTATACATAGTCAGTTAAGTTACTGCAGAGAATCTTGGAGCAACACATACCCCACATATCTCGAACGCATAGTCCGACTACAAAAGAGAGCCCTAAGAGTCATTACATATTCCAAACACAGTTGCCCTAGCAAGCCACTTTTTCAGACAGCCCATATATTACCTTTACATTAAATTTATACGTTAAAAACTGCCCAGACAATACATAAAATACTGGAATCCAATAAGCCGTTTCACCAAAGTATTTTTATAACCACTAAAAAGGACACGAGCTGCAAGTTCAAATCATTTAAACTTATGCCGCAATACATACGGGAAAAGGATGACTGAGTACAATGGTGCACTAATACAGAATGGCTTTCCTAATGATGTTAAAATTAAAAGTAATTTTTCACAATCCCTCAAAATGTTCTTGCTGAGTCTAATTTTCAGGATGGTTGGAAGGGTGAATTTTGGACGGAATAATTTTGTTAAGGTTATGTGCAAAGAAAGTCCGCATGAACAGCAATTGTATATACTGACATTTTTTAATAAAATTGATGCGCAAAGTGTGTGTTGGGATTTTATTATTTTGAATTTATTTACGTGAGTATTCTCTCCACTTGCTGTATTTGCAAGGTATCTTTGTGATGGACCAGACACTAGCCTTGGCTATGGGTTCAGTACCATTGTACATAGTTTTCTTGAACTTATTTCAGTTTTGAAATAGAAAGAAAACTATTTATGCGCCTTTCATTTTCTCAAAATAAAGTCTAAACCTTCCGCTGGTATTCCGAAAAAGGCGCAAAATTTCTCCACTTTGTACGTGCACGCCAATGCCTATTAACAGCGCGACTGATGTCTTCAGTGACGCAGTGAGCCAGTTACACTTTCTCTGGCATTTACACATGAAAAATGCATAGGTGCCCCTATTAATTTCCACATCGCTACGTAGCTGCTGAGGACTACACAGGAAGACGACTTACGTGTCCAGTGCTTGCCTCTGAACGGTGAACAGATACTCGCCTAAATTTAAATGTTACTCAGTTCCATTGCGAGGAATGCCAATATTACTGTTATCCGTGCATTCCGAAAAGGCGATTACCTTCGGCGAGAGATGATCGAGCAGGGTATTTAAAATCAAGCTTATAAACAGTTACGTTTCAGCACCTCTTTGTAACTTGAGGTTCGCAAATGAACGGCAGTAATACCACGTTTCGTTTTTGAAATAATGTAAATTTTAATTCTCATCAGCGGTCAAGGTGGGTTGAACAAAAACCACACCGCCAAAAAACGCACGCAACCACACCGAAGAGCACGCGTCACTGGCCGGCGAACTTGTCACTCCGTGATTTACTTTACACCTGAGCAGAAACGGAGAGCTGCTCAGCTCAGCTATTACGACGCAGCCTATTTCCAGTGCCAATTTCCAAGCAGCCAACAACATGATAAACATTGTGTCGCAGGGGAATCCTTGTGTCACAGGGAATGCGCGTGAAGGGTATATGTACACATAGTGCACATCGCCCAGTGGCCTGTCCAATGGGGTGCGGCTGCTTGCGCTCCGCGGTGATAAAGTTTCGGATTAGCAACATACTTTATCAGTACTCTCACCTGAAAGCGGGGCTTCAGGAAAGCCACATCTTACCGTTTCAAGTGGTGGGCATTTGTTGTTCGACACATCAGTTGATTTCATACTCTTCCATTGTAGAGCCAGTCTTTTTTTCTCTGCTGACAAAATTTCATGCTCCGCCTGGTTTTATTGACATGGCCGTGTTCTTTTCGAATATTCCGTGGATGTGGGATCAATGTATTGATTTGTACAAGCGTAAAGCACGTCGCAAAAAAGAAAACACACACAGAATAGAGTTTCTTATAACACCTGTTTTGAGTTAGTGATAACATGTTAAACATCACACATGTACGTATATGACACAGCCATGAACTTTTCGTTGCCAGGGCAGCATGCGAGATGCAAAAATGCAAAACTGTTTATGCAATGTAGTTTATAGCTTCCGACCTGATGCTCGGTGAAGTTTGACGAAAGTAAGGGACTGCAGATATCGGTAGTTTTCATTTCGAAGTGAGGCTACAGATGACGGAAAGAATGGAATTAACTGGAGCGACAGGTCAACAATACAAAGATCCAATTGAGACTACGGTATTAAATGAAGTGCGATAGCGGGACCACGACAACTTCGCCTGGTCATAAAAAAATTTCATGACGACAGGAGTGACGAATCAAATCTTTGTTATTTTATTCTTTGGATTCCTAAGGCGAATCCACACCCTACACCAATCATACATCGAATTATACGTGTTTTTTCAAGAAACACCTAAAACAATTAATCTACGTTAAATGTAACACAGCTGTGCTGGCCATGCACACCAGCATGGCGCTGAATGGTCCTGCACCTTTACAGCACCATGCAACACCAGAAGAGCTACGCTCCGACTGCTGCCTGGCACGTCATGAAGAGCCGAAAGACTGCGGCTGGAAGTTCAGGTGTAGCTCGGGAGGTGCTTTTGCGGATCCCAGCGTCGGCGTCGCAGGTCCGGATGACGAGGGCACGGCGAGCTGCGCAAACGAAGAGAGCTCTTGAACATCAGCTGGCTAACGCGGACTAAACGACGCGTTAGACAGGGGTCTCTTCATTTTGCGTATACGACAGTATATATGCGTCAACATGCCATATTGGAGCTGAAATACTCGGCGACTTGGTGACTGCTGATAGTGGTTTTATTCGTTCCCTCTGTTGTTTATGCTGAGGTTATATGTATCGCATTCCTGCAATCAATCCAGGGCATGTTTTAGAGAAATTACAAGTGAACGCGGTGTATGCGAATAGTACTTTCAAAATCTAATCGAATATGGATCATGTATGTAATAATCACATAGAATACGAATGATATCTTTCACAAAAATCAGGTACTAGCATGAAAACTCGCGCGAAACCAATTATCGTGTGTCACAGCGAAGCGCTAGCGGTGGCGCTGCCGTACCGCGCCATAACTTAAGAGCTTTATAACTATACCTTTCAAAGTACGCAACACTCATCTCTACAAAGGAGTACGTGTCATGAAGGCAGCGTAATAGATATGTGACACTCACCGTCCTGTGTATGCAAAAAATTCAATTTGCTACTGTTTACGACAGGGAATAAACTAATGCCACATCTCACTGCATGAGAATGGCGAGAACTACGTGTTAGTCATGGATTCCCAAACCTAAGGCAGGGCTTACAAACTCTGCCCGTGTCATGCCATATCGCCCAACTTTCAAGGCCACGTATGAATTGTAACGAGCGAAGGCCACCTGAAGAGACCGCCTGGTCCCGCCGAAACTTCCCATCCCGAGCATATCGACTGCGGCAGCATGCTGTGCAGCACCGGAGTGCACCCTGTTGTGGAAACAATCCACGTCCAGCCTTCATCAAAGTTAGCGCCAGTTATTCGACAAGTATTCAAAAACTTGAAAACATACTTGATTCATTTTGAATATTTTTCTGCATGCACTATTTGATTCGTTCAGCGGATCGAGCAGGAACATGTGCAAACGGCGGATTCAAACATTCTACCAGATGCTTACTTCTTTTTCTTTTGAGTGTAGCAGAAATTACAGCCCAATCCAAACCCGAAACCAAGCCACGACAGTCAGACGAGGCCTAATGTCAAGAAGTATCGCATCACCATGTGGCGGCACACTCTCCAGCCTCGCGATGCCTTTATATACCTCTCCTTCTTTCCTAGATTAGTGATGCAGGAATCCCACTGCTCACATCGATACATCACGCATACTCACGCATCAAACTGTTCAAGTACAATAAAGCATCTCAAAAATCGAATTAATGTGGTTGAATTATTTAATAGATAATTAGCCTACTCATAATTACCTATACATACATGAGCACTTGTCCTTAGGAACCACATCAAGTCAAAGACCACAACGCATTCATCAGGTCCACCTCTATCCCGCTTAAACCCTCGAGCGTTTGCGGCCTGGTAGGAGTAGCCTGCTCGTCTCGCATTCCAAGCTAGGTCGTGGCTTGAATCCCACCCTATTCATACCGATTCATTTTTCCCCGAAGTTACTTTACTTTAACAGTACCTCTTGCTGGGCTAGTTGGTGTAACATTGTGTAACAAAAGATAAAAAACAGCGCTAATTTTGACACAAACCACACAGAAAGACCAGACAGGACGGGCGGTTGCATACATAAACGTGCTTCAGACGTTTGCGACCAATAAGATCACGCTAGCAACAATTGAACTCCTTCACAGCCTGCAGGTTCCGCGCGTAGACGGAGCAGCGTATATTTTATATGGGAAGAAAGAGTGTGATTGCACTGCCGTGTTTGAATTACCCACGGGAGGAAATATTGCTGCAACGTCACAACTCCATCCATTAGGAATTGCTCGAGGACGGCAACGACGGCACCGCTTCTTGTGTGACATGGGACCTTCAATGCTGGCGCATTAATAAAGAGGCCCCAGCCAACCCGTGCCGATGCATTCCAAAATGAATGCTAGCGCAGCCTAATGAAGCAATCCTGGTGTCGAGGATGGTGCACCAGCTGGCGACGATCACGAGCACAGAGATGCAGCGAGCGGGCTGCGTGAGTCTCGACAACAGGAGTGCTTCGTCAGGTCACGCCCGCATGCAGTTTGGCGTCGATTGGCACACGTTGGACAGGGGTCTCTTCATTTTGCGTATACGACAATAATATATGCGTAAACATGCCATCTTGCGAGCTGAAACACTCGGCGACTTGGTGACTGCTGATAGTGGTTTAATTCGTTCCCTCTGTTGTTTATGTTGAGGCATATGTATGGTATTCCTGCAATCAATCCAGGTGTTGATAGTCAGTACCCGTGTCATGCCCCTTCTCTCCTTCATCGTATTTCTGTGCTGCTTCTTCATTATGCATCAGAATCCACTCGCCAGCTGAACAATCTGGTGTAATTAATTCTTTGTGTTTTATTTCTGGAGCTTTAAACATTGTAAATGGTTAGGTTGAGAAGTGCTCATTCAATACACCTGTCGTTCATGTGCCGGGCCTTGTTTTGGGACACTATGAAGTTTTTTTACACCATTGGATCCCCCCTCATTTTACGAAGTACATCATCATTTTTCAAACCGCAGGTATTGCTTCTGCCAAAACGTACAGGGTTTATTTTTGTCTACATATCTGGTTATAAAGCAGTGTTAGGTGACTTTTCTTGCAAACGATGCCGTTATTTCTGGTCCCTCACCTTTTGTATGTGTAACCTTTCTGTGAGTGTTTTTTTTTGGAAGCTAGAGCTAAAGCTTCGAGAAAGACACCGGCGAGATGCAACGCAGCAGCTGTTGGCAGTTCTCGTTTGCTGTGTGGGGATCTGCCCTGCAGTCCCCTGTGTAGACTTTCCGGCGATGCACCGTGAAGCAGCAGCCTCGCCTCGAGTAGGAGCACACTCCCTTGTTAGTTACCTTAACTAACGAGTGACTGCGCCAGCGCCTGCATGCACGCGGGAGAGGGCAGAAGGCGGTTCGGCTAGGATCGTCGGCGAAGCGGACGTGTCGCTCGCGGCTCCGCTCTTCGCCAGCGGGGCGAGGAAGCGGGGGAAGACCGGCTCCCGTATCTCGTCCCGTCCGGCCTCGGAGAATATCCCTTGCCCTAGCGCTGGGCGAACGTTCGCTCGGAACCTTGCTGGTGAGTCGGACGAGCTCGATTCGTTATCGTATCTTGTTGCTAGCTGGCGTTATTGTTGCTGTAGCAATAAATGCCTCTTTTTGTCATCCGCAGTGTGGTTTCTTTGTTCCCTCGGAGCAAGGTCCGCCGTGGTCGGCGTGCGTTCGGTAGCGTACGCGACCACCACGTGGGGTCCGGGCGGCTTTGAACTGTGTACGCCACGATTAAGTGCGAAGAACGTATTTATCTCTCCCCTATCAACCCCACATCTGGCGCCCAACGTGGGACCTGCTCTTTGAACTTTGCACAACTGTCGGTTCGATTCGATGAACGCTCTTTGTCCCGACTTGACAACTGCTAAACCTAGAGTGAATTTTGAGCGCTACGCCCTGCGGCATGCTTTCTTGAGAGCGAGGTGTATTGCGCTGCAGTATGTTTGAAGTTTTCGACATGCTCAGCACGTTTTTCATCAAGTTTCCCTGGAGTTTCTTCGGGAGAACCACTTGGTCCGCATCGAGGGAGCGCGAGGGCTAGTGCCCGCGGAGTTGCCGAGTCCGAAGCGAGTGAGTGCGGAAGCCGCGCAGGTGGTCCGAGTTTCTGTATATATTTTCTCTGCTGTTTCTTTTTTCGACTCTGGGAGTAGCAGCTCTGGGAACCGGGTGGCCTGGGTCCGCGGGTGCCGGTACGAGTTCGTTGGTATTAAAGCTCGGCACCGGGCGCCCCGACACCGTCTGATAGGGTGGGTGCCGACCCCTCATAAGCTGCTTTGTGCAGTGAGCCGGGTAGGACCACCACACAAGCTGATGTCTCCTCGCGGCTGCGCGCTCGTAATCCGTTTCGGGTCTTTGTTGTGGTCACGGTCGTTGTCAGTGGTAGTCACGCCTATTGCTTTTCGGAGCTGCTTGCACCACGTCAGAAGAGGCACGACCACCAGACCGTGGTGTTGAGAGGGTGCGCACTTTCCTGCCCGCCCATTTTTTTTGTAACCTTGCACGAACTGAGCAGTCTCGTTCAACTCAAGAAAGGGCTTATTTCACTCGAACTTTGCGTTAGCACAGCCGCCCGACACGTTTTGCTAGCGAGTTAGGCATTGTGCCACGAGGCCCTTGCGGATATCGTTTCCCCTCCCGTGACCTATGTTAAAGGCACGCTGAGAGCGTTTCGGTAATTTTGCAGACCCGGTGGAGCAACCCAGGCATGCTGTCCGGTGCACATCGTCTCGTTGCGACATACTGCGACGGAGCGGCCTGTATCCTGTTCGCCGCATCCACCCGGGACAGCTGCGGCGAGACCAGTCAGCAGTAACCTCCGGCTGCTGCTGCCCTGGCGACTGCTGCAGAATCCTGGCCTGCAGTTTTCCCACCGGCCTTCTATTCGCGGGCCTGCGGACACGGTAATCCGCGGGCCATACCACTCGTCCCAGCGGAGACCTTCACGCCGCCTTCGGAACACCGCGGAAATCTGCGTGGACGCTGACAGCGTGACCTCCGCAGCAAGACCTGCCTCAAATGCATGAAAACCAGGAGACTCCTCCATATCATGTACTTTCAGGCGCGTGGGTGTTTTAGGTTGGGGGGGATGTGGGGATCTGCCCGGCAGTCCCCTGTGTAGACTTTCCCGCGATGCAGCAGCAGCCTCGCCTCGAGGAGGAGCACATTCTCTTGTTACCATAATTAACGAGAGAGGGCGCCTGCGTCGCAGCGCGAGAGCCTGCTCGCACGCGGGAGAGGGCAGATGACGGTTCGGCAGGGTTCGTTGGCGCGAGCGGACGTGTCGCCCGCGGCTCCGCTCTTCGCCAACGGGGCGAGGAAGCGGTGGGAACACTGGCTCCCGTATCTCGTCCCGTCCGGCCGTGGAGCATATCCCTTGCCCTAGCGCGGGAGAACATTCGCTCGGAACCTTGCTGGTGAGTCGGACGAGCTCAATTCGTTATCGTATCTTGTTGATAGCTGGCGTTATTGTTGCTGTAGCAATAAATACCTGTTTGTGTCAGGCAGAGTGTCGTTCCTTTGTTCCCTCAGAGCAAGACTCGCCGTGGTCGGCGTGCTTTCGGTTGCGTACGCGACCACCGGGTGGGGTCCAGGCGGCTTTGAACTAGGTCAGTCGCGATTAAGTGCGAAGAACGTATTTATCTCTCCCCAATCAACCCCACAGCTGTCACAATTAATACGAGGGAAGATCCCACAGAATGCCCAGAGCACTAACCAAGTCTCGGACAGTGGCCGGTGTCGGGAGTCGGATTGCACGCACGCGGGCACTTTGGCCCACGCCCGAGCTTGTTCCCGGTCCCGTTGCGACGCCAATGACAGGTCGCGAGTGCGGCTGCGTGCCAGCGCCACGAGTGGCCGAGCCCGCGCTGTAGCTCTCCTCTGCCGAAGCACAGCTCGGAGTTCGGCCGACCGGTCTACGACGGCTTGCTCCGAGGACACAACCTATAAAGTAGGTTGGAATGTTGAAGGTGAAATTTTAGTGAAAAATTAGGAACAATTAAGTTACACAAGAAATACATTTCAAAAAGGCCCCATGGTGCAAGACCGCAGGTGGGACCTCGCATTCTGTTATATGCCCCCTTGCCCCTCACGTTGATCAGACCCTACACACCACTCTCCAGTTGCCTGCACGAAGCGCCGTCAACAACGACCAGTCCTAAAATTAAATAAATAAAAAATAACCCAATACATAAGCGTTGTCTGTTTCATTACCTCCAGTTTGTTAAATTGATTTCATTTTTGTAACCACTCCCCTCTGTAATGCCGTACTGGCCCTGAGGGTATAATAAATTTTCTTTATTTCGGCAAAACTAAATACAACGTTTTGTATTGGACCCCAGTGGCTGTGCCCAAGGTGTTTTGCTAACTTAATGAAACCTTGCTAACTTAATGAAACTAAAATAAAAACAGCATCAAGAAACTCAAAAGTAATTTATGTAGCCGTCGAAGGAGAATACCCCATAAATCCAATGAACAGAAGCGTGGCCTTTTGGTTGGGTATCCGCGTCGAGTTCGGGAGGTGCTGGGTTCGATACCTTGTGCTGCCGGATAGCCACCGGTTTTCTAATGGGTATAAGATTTCCCCCATCTTGGTGCTTGGCTCTCCTGGGGTGAGATGCTTGGGAAAAGGGCCTCTTCGACCAAACCGTTGAGTTGACGGGCCAGTGGTTCGGTCCGCCGTCAAGTAACCCTACATACGCCTCGTGCCGAAAAAATTCGTCTGTGGCCCCTAATGTAAGTTATTATAAGGGTATTAATGAACATTACATAATTGTACGTTACATAACTATGTACATTAATGTCTCAACAATCACTTCACAGAAGAAAACACGCAAGCAGAAATACTCCTTTAATTAAGCGTACAATGCGGGTACAAAAAGCGGTTGTAGCTGTCAACGCAAACCCACTGATGCACCCAAAGACGATTCCCAATGAGCCAACAAAACAGTGAATGATAACCTACAATAGAAGACAGACAGCAGATCCTCAATAATTCTGATGAATAATAATGTTACAGTCCAGCCTACAGATCAACACTGTTACCATCTTATGGTGAATTTGTCTTCATTAAACAGTATATATCCAACATTCCGCGTTTCATTGGGTTCAGTTTCCTAGTGCACACAGAAAAAAGCGTAACAACGCAGAATAACAATCATCACAAAGTGCTGGCATAGAGTATAAGAAAAAAACATCGTCTTTTGTGTGAAGCCTCATTGTAACGCTCAGCAGTCGCGTTTAAATATGCTATGAACCAGCCATAAAAGTTACGGTAAATATAAATTGTCCATGTATGATCCATTTAGAGAATCGAAAGCAAGCAGCCTGAGGTGTGCAACCCATTTCGAGAATGTCCACTTACCGGGAGAAGGAGCGCAGGAACGTCTACGCAAATCAGCGGCCCTAGACGCGACCCAGTTGGAGCCAGGTGCCGCCACGTCACGTCCGTCCGTTGTACCCACTGGAGCCGCAGCCGCAGAGCAGGGTGTCGTGTGCCGCGCTAGCAGCGGCAATGCACGGTTCAGCTTTCTTGTCGAACGGGTGTACCAGCAGCAAGCAGTGTGTGTTGCTGCAGACGCCGCAGCCCTTTGGCCCCGTCTGTAAGGTGCCAGAAAGCGTTCTGCTTTCGAAACGGACGATGCTTTGCTCCTTAATTATATCTGGCTGAAAAAGGGCCTGCAAGCCGTGAGTCTAGAACTTTTCAGCAGCTGCCAGATGTTGGGGCTCTGCCGATTGCCCGAAGTCGGCAGCGCGTGTACTGTACGTCCTCACTTGAGATCCATTAAGAAACTCAATGTGAATGAGCGGCCAAAAATGCCTGTTCAAGGTGCACCGTAGAATATATTCAATGCGATCCTGAGGATTCTGCTCCCTCTGGAAAAATGTTGGGGGGGGGGGGGGGCAGAGGGCTGCCCCCCCTGATCCGGGGTCCCTGAACACACCTTAAACTGCGTTAGCCGCGCTCCAAGGGAGAACTACAGACTGAACAAGAGCTATTCGTTGCTGCGCCGTTATGTGGTTTGCAATAATGGGCACTTTGAACAGGTTCAGGACTTCTTCCTTGCCTATAGTTCACTCGGCAAACTTTTTGTGCATATTTGGTTGTTTTATTACTGGTTTCCAAGGACGAGAATTCACACTTACTATGCAATCTGGCAGTGATTGGCAGCTACCTATTTTGCGTAACTAGACCTTATGTATGGACAGCATTTTTCTTTGTGGAAAATTTTTGAAATAAGTTGTGAGAAGCCACCCATTATTTACGAATTGCAAGCAGCCTGGATACCTTGGTGAACGGGCTCTAAGCCAGTTGAAATCGAGTTCTAACGCGATCAATTCATGTACAATGCTCCCAGAACAACGCGAAGTAAAAGGGGCACGCGAACCCCGGTATATATATCCAGTGTTGTAGGCATTACCGAAAAAAAAAGTAACTAAATACGTTACTCGCTACTCTAAAATAAAAGGAACACGCTACCGTTACCGAAAAAAAGTACCGCACGTTACTCTGCCGTTACTTCATGGCCACTAACTTTAATTAGCCTTCGTCTTATGAACCGATAACAATTTTATAAACCTCACATTTCACATAAAGCGTCTAGCTCAAACAACAATTTCCCGCGAAGTCCTGATTTAACGATTATTTTGCACAAATCTGCAGGAGCTTAGCAATGTTATAGTGGCACATGGTGAAACCATTTTCTGCATGTGACATTAAGCACAAAATGACACATCAATATTTCTAGCTTCACAAAGAAAACCTCGCCGCACTATCAACCAATTTAAGGTAATTCTGAAAAATGTTATATTCCAAATGCTCCGCATGCTTCCACTCTTTAGAGAGTTGTGTGTGTGTGAGTGGTTTGGGAAGCGGAGGCTGTTGAAGGCAATTGTGTGAATGAGTGTTCATGCACATGTTTCGTGCTTGATGCGTATTCTGTCCTTTTAAAGCGAAAACTTTACTGGTGGCGAACTTGCGATTTCGCCGTGGCGGTGCTCCCAGGAAGCACATGACATCACAACGCGCGCCTCGCCGCGGAGCCGAACCGGGGTTGCGGCGGCTGGCGCACTCGGCGCGAAATAGAGACGCTCCAAGTCTCCGCCATTGCGGTCAAAATGCGCCAAAGCCGCCGAACGCGTCGGCAGTCAAGCGCAGTTGGATATAGAGGGTTTCGCTTTTGCCCACGTGACGTCGCCGTGCAGCGTGCGCGCGCGTTACGCCGGAGTATAAACGCAACAGAGCCTGCGCTTAACCGCTAACCAACGTATCCAGGTGGCGGGATCTATGGGTGCCACGGAAAACCCCGCACACTCACTGATTAAAAAAAATCAAACCTGTGCCGAGGCTCCGACTCGAAACAGGGCATTTGGCGTTTGAGAGGGAGACGCCCTTTTTTTTAGATGCTGCGTCGTCAACGGCAGGTGTTTTCTGGCATGCATTCGAGCCGCAACAAGGGTCGTCGAGAGCACCTATACGTGTTGTTTATTTACAACATTACTTTTCGTGCTCTGCGCTTTTTGAGAAAAAGAAGGAGGGGGGGGGGGTGGAGTGGATGATAATTGGAACAAACAGTAACTGGTAACGTGACTCCTCCCGTTACCAAAAATGTTAACGGAGGGACATTACCCGTTACAGTTACGAAGTGGTAACGAGTACGTTACTAAGTTCCCGGAAAAAGGAACACGTTACCGGTAACGCCGTTACTTGTAACGCGTTACCGGCAACACTGTATATATCCAGCACCGCATAGAGATGCTTTGCACTATAGCAAATGCCGAAATCACAGTGACGCACTTTCCAAGTGAAACCAGCGCTAAGCTAAATAGTTAACAGCACGCCATCCCAAAGCATCAAATTCGCAAATAGCCGCTCACTCTTAGACCGGCGTTTCTTCAGCTGTCAACAGGAGAGAACCATGGCTGGCTATACTGCGTTATTTACGAGATGGGACAAAATCCGGCAGTCGGGTTCCACAGCGCGCTCTCGTCGAGAATGTCAAGGCGCTTAAATTCAGCCTGCATTTAAAAGATCGATAGGCAATACCTGATTCGTCAACGTTTTTGCGTCTGAACTTCCTGGCAAGTCGTTAAGAAATGCAGTGCACGCTGGGCTCCCCGAGCCATATCGCCTCCGCCGACTCACAACGGGTAGAGCCTATGAGCTGCAGGCGACCATGCACCTCCAGACTATGTACACTGTGGTTGGCTCATGAGCGCGTGAGAATAGCTCACTTGTGGTAGCCGTCGCGTGCACTGGCTACTGCAGGAAATAGTCAGATGAAGTGTGGATTCCAGTAAGCTATTCTTCCTGTGCGCTGTGCTCTGGCCGCCGACGTGTCTCAAATCAAGGAAGCCCACGTTGTCCTTACGTTATCAAAATAGCTTGGCGGTTGGACCCTGCAGGCACACCGAGCTTAAAGGGGTGCAAAAAGGGGTACAGAGTTGCGGAGGCATCCGCATTCTCCCTTTGAAAAAAGTCTTTGGGCCCAGTTATCATGAAATTTAGCTCAAAACATAAGCGCGCAGCATTAATAATTACGAACGATTTTGCTCCGGCAGTTTCGGACTTGGTCGGCGCCAGCGCTGAAATGAACATTGACGTGACGGTCGACCGGCCAACACCGTCGACGGCAAGCGCTGCTCATTCCAGCGAACAACCACTGGGTTCGGTTACGTCACAATAATTGGGGGCAAGTGAACCATGACTTCACTTCATTCAGGTCCATATGCCGAGCGGCTCCTCAGACAACATTTAATATCGTAATTATGTTCGACTCAATGCTTTCGACAGGAACTTGTTAGAAGGTATCGCCCATGAAACAAAAATATCGTTTGTGTGCGTTCTAAATTTTGTGTCTGTACCCCTTAAAGCGTCTCAAGAGTAGACCGAGATTCTTGCCTCTGAATGGATCCCGAAGACAGCTTCCTGCCTGGTCTGCTGGCATTCGCCAAGGACACCGTGGCTGCCGCGTGGGACAAAAGTGGCTGTGCCAGCTGACTACTCTGCATCTTGCTGGTGATGACTCGATGACTGGTGATAGAGCGGGTGGTCCCGCGTGTGGCTTCTTTCTTCGGAATGTCTCGCCGGAGGTGACGGCGGCTCATGAGCACCAAGCCTTCCGGAAACGAACAAAAACGACCTGGAAATTTGAAGAAGCCGACATGAGTGCACTGTAACAATTGGGCTGATCTGCTGGCAGATATAAGTATATCTTTCTTTAATTTAAAGGACAGTTGCAGGCAAACATGAGTTACAGGTAGACTGGGGGAATAGCGTTGCAAAATTTACGAGTATATCACAACAAAAAACAAGGATTTGGTAAGCTAGGAGTGACGTCGAAGTCAAGAGCGAACAGTGACATACATGTTTATGTTGCACATGTTCGTGTGAGCGCTGTTCCGAGTACAGAAACAAAGAATGAAGTGCGCTCTGTGGTGCGGTGGAAGACACGTAAAGAATGCTATGCTATATCAGTATGAATGTGTATTGTACGATGTAAATGGAGCAAAAACGGACACGAGCGGATTGAGGCACACTGCGTGCGCGGCGGGCTGCATGCACATGAGTGCGAGGTCGAGGGATTTGCTTGGTGCTTCGAGTGGTCAGAACGGAAAGAACGCAAGGATGACGGAGCAAAGAAAAACGTCTCCGGCTCACTGCCAGAACTGCAGAGCGCATTGCCAAATGTGAAACGTGCAGTGTGCGACGGGCCGTGCGGTGAGAACAGCGACAGGTAGACTTAGCGAGTATAATGGCACGTGTGGCAAACGCCAAAGGCGCAAGGACTGCAGCAGCGAGGAGGCGACATGTACAACGCCTGACAAAAGTCTATTGGCTACAGTGTTTGCTTCCAACCATTTAGTGGAGGAGTTTAGGCACCCGTAGAGCTTTAACATTCATTTAGGCGAGAAGATCTTTTTAATCCAGCACACATTTTTATTTTTCATTGTATAAGCCACGATTCACGCCACCAGACAGACCTGGACACGAGGCACGTGAGTTCACGCCGCGGCCGCCTAGGTATGACGCGTGGAGGGCTGCCACGCGTGCGATACGGGCGGCCATGTATCGCGCTCTGCCCAAGGCACACTGAGCCTAAACGCCAGCGTGACCAGATCAAGTCGAGCGCACGCAGGTTGGTTAGGAAAAACCTTTTCAGGCGCACCAGAACGAGACAGTCAATCAGGCTAGCGGGTGTATATTGTCTCGCTTTTGACACGTCAGAAATGGTTTTGACGATATATTTTCGGTTTCATTCTGCCGTGGAATAACCACAGCACCACCCAGACAGGGCAGGCGTTTTAGCATAGAGTTTCAGCGTAGTGCTATTTAGTTGAGCAAAGGAAACCGTCAAGAAAACCAAAGTTGTTGAAAATTTTACCAAGCGCCATCGCCTCCAATGTCGCATTGCATGCCTAGCGGCTTCTGCACACCAACGCATGTCAGAAGCCATGCGTGCAATCTGCCCGCACTCTCCTCATCGCTTCCCCCTTTTTCTTTACTGCGGTAGCAGTAACGTAACTGGGAAAATTACGGCGTCTGTATGAAGCCTCCATGCTCCAGAAGCACAACCTACCAGCAACCTCCCCGCCACACCACTCCACACTCGTAAACAACTTCGTGTGCCTATGCAATGGAGAAGGAGGAAAGAACATTTATTGAGCTCTCAAATTCGTTTTTGAAGGCTTCAGACGGTGTCTTCCTTCTTCGGTTGACATTCCATCTTGTTACAGGATTTGGGCCCTAGTCTAAGGCTCCACTGAGTATGGCTGCGCCTCGCACTCTGTTTATCCGACCCTTTTGAGTCTCCAGGTGTGTGCTGGTCAGCATACCCTCCCACTGTTCCATATTCGGGTTATTGACTATCGTAATGATCGGGGGCTCTCTTTTTACAGGCCCATGACGTATGATAGAGTGTTGGTTTATCACCTCACCATGGGCATCTTGCCTCGTACTGTGTAGGAAACATTTTCCTTAAGATATTTAGGTTGGGGAAGGTGTCTGGATTATTCTCCATCCAGCTGCATCTTCAGTGCTTAGTCTTGCGTTGGGTGGTGGATATCTTCTTACACCTTTGTAGTAATTCAGTATATATATCTCTGAATATTTTAGAGTTACTGGTTCGGGTTCCTCGTAGCTCTATGCATACGGTGCTCGGCTTGTAGGCCCTCGAGCCACTCTATCAGCCACTTGGTTTCCCTTTACCGCTGTATGCCCTGGTATCCAGACAATCGTGTGTTTAATGTTTTTTTTGTCGGCTGGGTGGGTGTCTATAATGCGTGGCGCTCTGCTCCCTATTCTGCCATTCATGTAATTTCGACTTGCCGTTTGGGAGTCTGTTACGATTGTCAGGGATCTGAACGGTACGGTTGCCTTCCGAGATTGCTAGAGCTATCGCCGCCTCTTCCGCCTCCACAACCGTGCAGTCGTTTAGTGACGCGCTTGTAACTTCTTGTAGGTTTTCGTTTACAGCTGTGGCCAGTGCGCCGTTGTGGTGGTCGTATCTCGCAGCGTCAGTGTATGCAACGTTGCTTTTCTAATCTAACCTTTTTTTGCATGTGTTCGGCCCTAGCTTCTCTTCTTGCCTTATGTAGATTTGTATCCACATTTTTTGTATGGGCGCGACATGTATTGTGCTCCAATAATTTTCAGGTATCTCTTTTGTGGCCTCGAGTTCCTTTACTAATCCTTCGCTGCAGTATCTTCTTAAGAGTACCTTTCCTGCTTTGGTTTGGTTTAAGCTTCGGATTTGGTTGCTCATTGTTGCCTCCTTTAGCTCGGGAAAGGTATTATGTATCCCTAGCGCTAATAGTTTTTCGGTTGATGTGCGTTGCGGCAGGTGTAATGCTCTTTTGTATGCCTGCCTTATTATAGCGTCAATTCTTTTCTCTTCCTGCTTGGTGTAGTTATGGTAGGGGAGGCTGTATGTTACTCTGCTGATAACGAGGCTTGTGACCAGCTGGAGCGTGTCTTCCTCCCTCATCCCGTCTTCTGTTTATCATGCATGCTACTTGCGCCGTGGTGTTCTTGAGTAGCGCCAGAGTGTGGTTGCATCTTTGATTGGACTGGAGCCACATTCCTAGTATTTTTACGGTTGTCTTCTCTGGTATCGGCTGCGCTTCCAGATAAATCCTTAGCTTATACGCTTCTTCTTGCGGCACCGTCTGGTTCATCTAGCCTCTCCAGACTCTTAGCAGTTCTAATTTCTCTGTAGAGCAAGTTAGGCCTCTTGCTTTTACGTATTCCTCTATGCATGTGGCCGCTTCTTGCAGCTTCTCTTTTTCTCCGAGCGCGCCTCGGTTTATCCAGACCGTGATGTCGTCGGCGTACATCGCGTGTCTGATTCCTTCTATCTTTTCTAGTTGCTTGGCCAGTCCGATCATTGCTATATTGAAGAGTAGTGGTGAAATTACTGATCCGCAGTTTGCAATGGCAACTACGAGCACGAGGCGCAAGGCTTGCACAAGGGCGCTCTTCGCACGCGCTCAGGAGCGAAAGGGTTGGCAACCTGGGGCCGAGGAGCGCGGATATGATTCACGTCGGCTCCGGAAATTCTGTCTCGTTGTACCAGAAACGTTTATCGGATGTTGGATTCAATGATACCTTGTGCGTGGGAACACGTCAGGACCACGTGGATACCAAATTTGTGACTGTGAGTGCAACCGTTTGTCTGTTGCTATCGATTTTGTGCGAAATGCAGCGATGGCGTAGAGGTAGAACATCCGCCTCGCGTGCAAGAGGACCGGGGTTCAAATCCTGGTGCCGCGCAATTCTCCACCGGGTTTAAAAAAAATCCGCGTGTCGATGGAATTGCATAACCAGGCCTGGAGTGCGGCCTGATCTCGGTGACCAGAACCGACAACGCACTTTCTCACCAGAGCAGGATTTGGCCACCCTGGTGTAGTACTTGGCCACAACCTTCTATGATCAAACCAATTAACCCTCGGCCCTCAGTCCCCAGCGGCTGCAGAGCAACTGACCACGGCGGCGGTCACACCTGTGACGCAGCGGAGGGTGCTAAGAATCTCTGGCTCCGGACAGGCCGCCATTGGAATCTGAACCTGGCAACGTTTAACGCTAGAACTTTAGCTAGTGAGGCTAGCCTAGCAGTGCTGTTTGAGGAACTAGCGGGAATTAAATGGGATGTGATAGGGCTTAGCGAAGTTAGGAGGACAGGTGAGGCGTATACAGTACTAAAGGACGGACAGGTACTGTGCTATCGCGGGTTAGAGGATAGACGAGAACTAGGTGTGGGATTCCTCATTAATAAGGATATAGCTGGCAACGTAGAGGAGTTCTACACTATTACCGAGAGGGTAGCAGCTATAGTAATTAGGCTGAATAGGACGTACAAGCTGAAAGTGGCGGAGGCCTACGCACCCACATCCAGCCAAGATGACCAGACCGTTGAAAGTTTCCATGAGGACGTAGAATCGGCAATGAATAAAGTAAAATCGCAGTACACTGTACTGATGGGCGACTTCAATGCGAAGGTGGGCAAGAAGCAGGCTGACGACCACGCGGTAGGTGACTATGGGATAGGCTCTAGAAATAGCAGGGGAGAGTTATTAGTCGAATTCGCGGACAGAAATAATTTACGGATCATGAATACCTTCTTCGGTAAACGAGAAAACAGGAAGTGGACCTGGAAGAGCCCCAATGGTGAGATTAAAAATGAAATCGACTTCATACTATGCGCTATACCTGGCATCATTCAGGATGTGGCCGTCCTCGGAAAGATGCGTTGTAGCGACCACAGAATGGTAAGGTCTAGAATTAGCTTAGACCTGAAGAGGGAACGGAAGAAGCTAGTGAAGAAGAAGACCATTAACGAGTTAGCCGTAAGAGGGAAAGCACAGGAGTTTAGGATAGCGCTGCAAAACAGATATTCGGCTTTAACTGAGGAAGATGATCTTGATGTTCATTCAATGCACGATAATCTGACATCAATAATTACAGAGTGCGCAGTAGAAGTAGGCGGTAGGACAGTTCGAAAAGATACCGGGAAGCTATCTCAGGTGACGAAAGATCTAATTAAGAAGCGCCAAAACATGCGGGCATGTAACCCTACAGATAGAATAGAACTAACGGAGCTATCAAAGTTAATAAATAAGCGCAAGGTAGCCGACATAAGGATGTTTAATATGGAGAAAATCGAGCATGCTATAAAGAACGGAGGTAGGCTAAAAACAGTGAAGAGGAAACTAGGCATAGGTAAAAACCAGATGTATGCATTAAGAGACAAGCAGGGCAATGTCATTAGCAATATGGATAAGATAGTTAACGTAGCCGAAGAGTTCTATACAGACCTGTACAGTAGCCAATGTAATCAGAGCGTTAATGAGACAGACAGCAGTGCACAGCAATGCGTCATCCCGCCAGTAACGAAAGATGAAGTAAAGAAAGCCTTAGAAGCAATGAAAAGGGGAAAAGCAGCTGGGGAGGATCAGGTAACAGCAGATCTGTTGAAGGATGGAGGGGACATCGTGCTAGAAAAACTAGCCACCCTGTATACGCAATGCCTTATGACCTCGACTGTACCAGAAGCTTGGAAGAATGCAAACATTATCTTAATTCATAAGAAGGGAGACGCCAAGGACTTGAAAAATTACAGGCCGATCAGCTTACTATCCGTTGCCTACAAAGTATTTACTAAGGTAATCGCTAATACAGTGAGAGCAACGTTAGACTTTAATCAACCAAATGATCAGGCAGGCTTTCGTAAAGGATATTCCACAATAGATCATATTCACACTATCAATCAGGTGATAGAGAAATGCGCAGAATATAACCAACCTCTATATATAGCTTTCATTGATTACGAGAAAGCATTCGACTCAGTGGAAACCTCAGCAGTCATACAGGCATTGCGTATTCAGGGGGTAGAAGAGCCTTATGTCAAAATACTGGAAGATATATATAGCAACTGCACAGCTGCTATAGTCCTCCATAAAGTTAGCAATAAAATTCCAATAAGGAAGGGCGTCAGGCAAGGAGACACGATCTCGCCAATGCTGTTCACCGCATGTTTACAGGAGGTATTTCGAGGCCTGAATTGGGAACAGTTGGGAATAAGAATAAATGGAGAATACCTAAATAATCTGCGATTTGCTGATGACATTGCCTTGCTGAGTCACTCAGAAGGTGAACTGCAAATCATGATCAATGAGTTAGACAGGCAGAGCAGATCGATGGGTCTAAAAATTAACATGCAGAAAACCAAGGTAATGGTTTGGTTTGGTTTATGGGAATTTAATGTCCCAAAGCAACTCAGGCTGTGAGAGACGCCGTAGTGAAGGGCTCCAGGAATTTCGACCACCTGGGGTTCTTTAACGTGCACTGACATCGCACAGTACACGGGCCCTCTAGAATTTCGCCTCCATCGAAATTCGACCGCCGCGGCCGGGATCGAACCCACGACTTTCGGGCCAGCAGCCGAGTGCCATAACCACTCAGCCACCGCGGCGGCTAAAACCAAGGTAATGTTCAACAGCCTAGCAAGGGAACAACAGTTCACAATCGGCAGCGAGAGCCTAGAAATTGTGACGGAATACGTCTACTTAGGGCAGGTAGTGACAGCTGATCCGGATCATGAGAGGGAGATAACTAGAAGGATAAGAATGGGGTGGAGCGCATATGGCAAATTCTCGCAGATCATGAGTGGCAGTTTACCAATTTCCCTCAAGAGGAAAGTGTACAACAGCATAATCTTACCGGTACCCACCTACGGGGCAGAAACGTGGAGGCTAACGAAAAGAGTTCAGCTTAAGTTAAGGACAACGCAGCGAGCCATGGAAAGAAAAATGATAGGTGTAACGTTAAGAGATCGGAAGCGGGCAAGTGGGTGAGGGAACAAACACGGGTTAATGACATCCTAGTCGAAATCAAGAGAAAGAAATGGGCTTGGGCAGGGCATGTAATGCGAAGGCAAGATAACCGCTGGTCCTTAAGGGTAACGGAGTGGATTCCAAGAGAAAGTAAGCGGAGCAGGGGGCGGCAGAAGGTTAGGTGGGCGGATGAGATTAAGAAGTTTGCAGGCAAAGGGTGGATGCAGCTGGCAAAGGATAGGGATAATTGGAGAGACATGGGAGAGGCCTTTGCCCTGCAGTGTCGATTTTGTGCGGGCCGCTTGGGACGCGCTAGGCGTCCGTTAGGCCTAGCCCATCTTCGGCCGGAGACGCCGGCCGGGAGGCCCCTACGCCGCCGGTCAACCGCCGATTATGTGGACCCACCATGTCGATGGAGGTGACCGTCGAAGGTACGGACCTGGATCCGGAACATTATGACAGTAGCTGGGTCAAAGTGCTCCAACGAAAGGTTGAAGCGAAACACGAACGGAAGCTTCTCGAAGGTTCCATGGAGAACGCCAAGATGGAGACGCACCGTGTCGGACGCGGGGAAGCCGGAGACAAATTTGCAGGTGGGGCCGTTTTAGGTCCTACCAAAGCTGTCCGGAGGAAAGCGGCTGAACGATCGATCGCTATGAATCTTCCGAGATTCCCGGATGAAGGCATCAAGGTGATTATTAGACCTCGTGAACGTCTGGGCGTGATTAAACGCACGTCGGGCCCGCTGATCAGTCAGGCCCTCGCCAAGGCTGTCGGACTCGGCTGGTCGGAGCAGGTTCGATGCAGCTTCGATGCAGCTGCAGCTTCGATGCAGCTTCGATGAGCTCTTCCCGAAAGCGCGCGTGATCTCGAAGGGAGGGCCCCTTTTGATAGTCGGGGACTTTAACGCGCATCACCCGGCATGGGGGTATAAGTACACGCAAGTAAAAGGACGCGAACTATGGACTAGTATTCAGCAGAATGGCCTAGTGCTTCTGACGGATCCCCTAAGACCTACCAGGCAGGGCAACAGTGTTTCGACAGACACGTCCCTGGACTTAACTGTAACCGGAGGCCGCATCTCTGCCACCTGGTGCAACACGGACGAAAACTTGGGTAGCGATCATAAAATTATCGAAATTGCAGTCGACAACGGACCACCGGTTTCCCGCACCAAGAAGGTGGCTTCGGTGAACTGGGAAGGTTTCCGAAATGGCCGCACGGGTCAGGAGGAAGGCGTAAGCAACATTGATGAGTGGAGTAAAAATGTCCTTCAGTCGGTCCGCGAGGCAACAGAGGAGGTAGAGGTTGACGAAGAAGTCGAGGGAGTAGATCGTCACATGGTCCGTCTCTGGCGCAAGAAGAAAGATCTTGAAACGCGAATCGCGCACAAGAGGGGGAACAGGAACTTGCGAAGACAATTGGCCGTGCTTAACAAGGAAATCGAAGAGTACGCGCTCGTTTTAACAAGGCAAAACTGGAACAACATTTGCGACAAACTGGACCGGAACATCGGGAAAGCAGGCACGTGGCACTTGCTTCGGCATCTTCTAGATCCGGACAAATCCATACTGGAGGCCAGGCAACAACTTCACCGGCTAGTACATACACTTGACGGGACCACGGATACGCTCATATCCCAAGTCCGGGACCGGTACTTGAGCTGCGCGACGGGTACAGCTGAACCATTACCAGATTACGGGGGGCAGGAACACCCGGACTTCGATAAACCGATAACGGTTGCCGAAGTCCGGGCAGAAATAAACAGATTGAGAACCAGGACTGCCACGGGTCCGGACAAGGTCAGCAACCGAATTCTAAGAAATTTGAAGGACACGTCGATCCGACATCTCGCTACCTTTATGCAGGAGTGTTGGGAAGCCGATCGACTACCGACAGCATGGAAGGACGCGAACCTTGTGTTCCTCCCGAAGCCGGGAAAACAGCCGGGTTTCGAGCACCTGCGTCCCATTTCGCTCACGGCCTGCGTGGGCAAACTGATGGAACATGCGACTCAGACCTGGCTGAAACGATTTTTTGAGGACAAGTGTTTATATACAAATACCATGACTGGATTTAGACCGCATTTGTCGGCATGTGATGTCATGCTGCAGCTAAAAGAACAGATAATAGAAAATTCAACGCTAGACACCAGGGTGATCGTTGGTCTAGACGTGTCGAAAGCTTTCGACAACGTAAAGCACTCGGCCATTCTGGAGGGTATGGCTGCGTTAGACGTGGGTGTTCCATTCTGGAGGGTATGGCTGCGTTAGACGTGGGTGTTCGTACCTACAACCACATACGCGATTTCCTTACAAACAGAACGGCATCTATAAGCATGAGGGGTAACACACTGACGGGTATTCGACTGGGCAAGAAGGGCACACCGCAGGGATCGGTGTTGTCCCCGACCCTCTTTAATATCGCAATGCTTGGCCTCCCCGCACAACTGGACAAAATTCCGGGGCTGAACCATACGTTGAACGCAGATGACCTGACTCTCTGGATGTGCAGGGGCAGTGATAGCCAAATTGAACTGACGCTTCAAAGAGCTATAGATGTAACAGAAAAATACTTAGAACCAATCGGTCTCAGCTGCTCGGCCAAGAAATCGGAAGCGCTATTTCTCGCGCCCATGCGGTCGCCACAGCGTCGGCGCATAGAGCAGGACGGACCGTATAACGCGGGAATCACACTCAGGGTCAACGGTAACGTAATACCAGCGGTGGAAAGCTTTAGGGTTCTAGGATTACGAATTCAGGCGAACGGCAGGAACTCGGAAACGATTCAGAGACTAGAGACTAGCACCAAACTTGCCGACTCCTAAAACGAATCGCTAACAAACATGCGGGTATGAAAGAAGCTAACCTCCTTAGGCTAGTGCAATCTTTTATAATCAGCAGGATAGTCTACGTGGCACCTTATTTGCGGCTTTACCAGGCGGAAAAGAACAAGCTGGATGTTTTAATCCGTAAAGGGATAAAAACAGCACTAGGTTTACCACCCTGTGCGCCAACAAACAAGATTTTGAGTCTAGGGGCTTCGAATACCCTCGAAGAGCTCATTGAGGCTGCAAGGACCTCGCAGTATCAGAGACATTTACGCAGTCGTACTGGTCGCAGCATTCTGCAGAAGCTGGGGCACGAGCCTCGAGCGTGCTCGAGAAATACGGACCCGGTTCCTAGACAGGTTAGGGACAAATTAAAGATACCCCCACTCAACAAAAACATGCATCCCATCTACCATGAGACCCCGCTTTCAGGGCCGGCAGGATGTCTTGTATACGGATGCCGCAGAATGCACAAACAGTTCAGGGCACATTTCGGTAGCCACTAGGAAAACGGAGGCCCGGTAGCGTGCTGCAGCACCAGACACTCGACAGTAATGGAGGCGGAAGAGTTGGCCATTGCGCTGGCTCTAACTCAACAACAGGTTAAAATTATCGTGAGTGACTCAAAATCAGCGATTAGAAACTTTGACGCGGGCTGCATTTCAGCTACAGCAGCACGCGTGTTGGCCGGCAGTCCACCACCGGCAGAACTGGTAGCGCTCATTTGGACACCCGCGCACCAAGGGTTGAGGTGAAACGAGAAAGAGCACGCACTGGCCCGAGGATTAGCTACTTTCCGGGATCCCAGTGGCGTCTTGTGCACAACCCCGTCCCCCTCGCGCGATGAGCTCCTACAGTTCGATGACGACCTTAACACGTATCAGGAAATCCTAAACCATTACAAATTAGGCCGAGCGGTACTTCCAAAAGCAAGTAAGCAGCTAAACAAAAACGAAGAGGTTGTATGGCGCAAGCTCCAAACCGGAGTATTCCCTAACACTCAGCTTTATAGCAAGTGGCACCCTGAGATTTTCAGCCCCGGGTGCAAACGTTGCGACGGCATAGCGGACATGATCCATATGGCATGGACATGTCCGAGCTTTGGACAACTTGACCTGAACCAGAGCGCACAGATCGTGTAGGAAACCAATTCAGACTTGCTTGCGAGTGCCACATGCTGTGCCACCGTTCTGGTAGAAAAGTCACAGTCGCAAAGCGTACACGCACAGATCGTGTACGAACTCTGAATCTCTGTCGGAGCATGCGCCGCCAGGCCGAATATTCCAGGCGCTTTCAGAGCGGTTACGTGAAGGAAACGGAACCTGAAAGCCTTCTGGCTTCCATCGACCGTTGCAAATGGTAATTGTATTTTATTTATTTCACATCATACATACGCAAAAGTACATGCACATTACAACCTCAGGCCATTCGCGAGATAACAGCTGCTTGATCGGCACCGAAACACGCCTTTAAAGCTTGACCAGTGTAGTTCCCAGCCAGTAAGTCTCCAGCTGACACTGTCAATACGATCCACGAAAACATTTCACTATCGCCGTGCACACCCAGTTTTTCTTTCATTGTTTCCACTGATTAACACCAACGCTGCATTTGCAGAGCACAAAACCAGACCACCGCGGCAATGATCAATCGTCAAAAATTTGCAAATGCTAGTGCAGTCACCGCCGCGAACATATCAGTGCTCAGTGCTGCTTACGCATCAGTGCTACGTGGTCAGCGCTGCTTACGTACCGCGAAGGAAAGGTCCGAAACTCCTATTCATACTCCTTAACTTCGTCGGCTTGAACCTTTTGCAGAACTCGTGCGCACGAAGCTCATAGCACTGCCACTTCGCTACTTCATCGTCGGAAATCGGGCGACTGCGACCGGCGGCGCAGCGCTGAGATGGGTAAGCTTTTGGCGACGTGCTTCTAACGGCAGCAAAAGGGATCATGTAAAAAATTATCTGCTAGCTACTGCTTGCCTGTCCAATGCGCCCTACGGCCTGTTTCATCGCAGTCGCCGTGCATAATGGCTTTGTCTATTCAATATTTTTTTTTTTTCGTGCGTCGTCGTCGATGCTTGTATACTGCCCCATCGCAGGACCAGAGCATGCTGCGTATGTGCATGACTTGAGCGCAAACAGTGATAGTCGCCAAAGGTTAGCCTGTGCTGGTATGGTTAATACGTCGCCGTAGTCTGGCTACTGCGCGTAATCGCTGCAGCTACTTTCACGTGCGTTTGAGCGATTTTAACGGACCATGGTTTCTTTTGCCGCAGCGACCGTGAAGCGCTGAAACCTGTCACTTGAGTAGACGGTGTGTGCACTTTTCCTCACACCGTGCAGATGCTGTCAGTGGGCTAGCACACGACCGTTATGTGCCACTGCGCGCCTCAATACATCGCATATGTCGTGCTCATAGAAAGCCTTGTCCTAATTTTATTATTTTGGTTGCACTGCAGCTAACATTTGGTGCGAGAACACACCACGAAGCAAAGTCGAATCGAGGTTCTGTCGGTTTTCGTATGGTGCATGCATAATCAGCGATATTTCTAAAAAAATAATTAGTATAGAGAACGATATCGACATAGCGACTGCAATGATACAGGCGAGCAGGGGGAGAAAGTAGTAACCGCAAATAGCGACAGCAGACAATTTTCTCAGGAATATTTGCTTCAACATTGGTAACGCACTTCTCCCATTGGTGGCATGTACCCCATGTGATCCGGAGAACCCGAACAAGAGCTCTTCTTGGCCCGACCACTCTGACTTACTTTAGGCATTAAATTCTTTTAGCTCTAATCTCGGCAAACTCCGGCTAACATCGTAAAAAGCTGAAGAACACGAAGCCGAACCAGAAGAATGTTAGCCCAGACCTGAAGAGCATGAACTCGAACGTATCCGAAACACGTATCTTGTCTGTCCGAATGGGATTGGGCAGAAAAATAATTATTAGGGTTTGAACTAGGTTAAACCTATTATATTGCGAAAGCATTCCCAAATCACCAAGGAGCCGCCGCGGTGGCTCCGTGGTTATGGCGCTCGGCTGCTGACCCGAAAGACGAGGGTTCGATCCCCCCGGCCGCGGCAGTTGAATTTCGATGAAGGCGAAATTCTAGAGGCCCGTGCACTGTGCGATCTCAGTGCACGTTAAAGAACCACAGGCCGAAATTTCCGGAGCCCTTCACTAAGGCGTCTCTCATAGCCTGAGTCGCTTTGGGACGTTAAAACCCCATAAACCAAAAAAAATCACCAAGGTCCAATTTTGGCAATTGTCCGGGACTATTTCGGGGACTGCCAAATCTGCCAAGGTCAAAACTCGAAGGTGGGTGGACCAAATTTCGGGACTAGCCCGGGCCAAATTTCTATGTGATCACCTTCGTGTTGGGCGTGGTCAATTATGGCTAGACATTTATTTTGGCCCAAATCTGCCAAGATGAAATTTTTGGGCGTGGGTGGGCCATGCTTTGGGGCTGGCCCGGGGTGGTCAAGGTTCACCATGTCCAGCGGACCGATTCTCGATATTCGCCGATCCCCCCAGAGCGGGGCGTACCCGTGACTTATACATCGGGGCGGCGCCAGACGAAATTGCAAAATAAAGAAGTATGAAATAATAAATACTGTCGTCTGCTGCCTGGTGCCAAGTACAAAAAACACCGATGCTCTAAAGTCATGCCTGAAGCCGAGCAGCTGCGGCGCGTACGTACATGCGTACGCGTCGCTCAGTATTGCCGAAGAGAGGGAAGTGAAACGCGTTGCGGCGGCGGTCCTCGCGTAACAGCCACACACTTTCGCTGGGTGATGGTGCTGAACGCGACGTGCTGATGGTGATGGGTGATGGTGCTGAACGCATGCGAAGACCTTACAAGCCGGTCGTCACGGAAAAAAAAAATGAGCTTCGGTTCAACTACTGCTAAACCTGGTTAGAGAGCGAAAGCTGAGGTGTATCGGGATACTATAGACGCGGCTTGGCGTCTGCAACGTTGTGTTCCGCACACTGGATAGGGAGTGCGTCCACCCTGCTACCCTAACAGGTGGCAGTTAAATTAATCGCTGATCGCGAGAGGTTGCTCACCCAATGAACGCTGCGGCCTATTGCTGCAGTGCCGCGTGTCTGCCGCAAAAGTTGTCCGCCCACACCTCTCTCTCTCACCACCATCACCTACCTCAAAGCGCGATTGAGGCGTCCGTACTGTCCCAGAGAGCCAGTCACGCGCCTTCCTTTCCTAAAAAATCATCGGAGTCTAGAACGATGTCAATGCTAACGGTAATGAACACAATGAACGGCGACGGTCTGTAGCTTCAGTGCCGCGCTTCTGCTACAACGTTGTGAATGCCAACGCATGCAGCGCACATCTGTCGCTACCGCCATGTAGGTTAAAACGGCCGTGAGGTCACTCCATTCCCCGTTTATCGCTCTCCCAGTCAGTCCGTGGTGTGTTGGTGTTGTTATGTTTTATGTTTTTGGAAGAGAACAGACTTTCTTCTTTTTAATGCCTTTACTTTTTATGACTAGGCTTCAAGGCTCTCGCCGGACACTCCGTATTCAGTTTTTTTTCCCTCCATGACCGAAAGGGAAAGCCGGAGCCACCGTATAAGCGTTTCTGAAAGAGCAATGAAAAAGCACTTCATCTACGATGAGAATGCCGGCAAGACAGCGAGGCGCAATTGGCTTGGCCCTAAAACGTAACTACGACTCAAAAATACAATTTTTGGAAAATTATACGTTGCAAGGAAGTGTTGTTTTGCAATGAGTATGCCCTGTAAAAAAATATGGTAACTGCACATCGCAGTAAACTAGAAGAAAAGAAGACAAAAAATGAATTTGCCCATAGCGAGAGAGGTCCAGCTTTCTCTTCATTCCGCGAAACGTAGCGAACCGTGGAAAATAATTTTTTTTTTTTGCGTTTAACAGCCATGCTTATTAGCCAATATTCCTACAAAAAAAAAATTTAATTCTAAAAATACTACACTTTAGAAGTCTTTTTCTCTTTTATGAAAAATATAAACGTTTCATTAGTGTAGTCTGATATTACAGGACGCGCCCTATGTCCGTGCACAGGATATGTTCGTGCCGCGAGAAACTTACCCTATCCCCGCACTAAGAGCCAGCTCTTGGCATGGCCTGGCGCTGCGTTTACAAATTTTGCCAAGAAAAACAGGAATTAGGAAGCGCAACTTCTATTACCACATCTCCATGCTGACAAGTGCAACACCTGGGTATTTGTATGAATTAATTCATGAAGTGTAAGTCGTTCCTCCACGCAATGCACAGTCACCGTCAGTCTTCGAAATGAATCTAACATAAGTTAAGCATGTAGAAGTACTTTGCGCTTTTAAAGTGTCTCCGAGACTCCTACGACTCCTACAAGAAACGTGCAGAGTGGTCACTGCAGCGGACTGTTGCGTTCTTAGTTCACAAAAAGAAACTTGTTCCCTTCTTTCACATTTAAATGCACAGGTACCACAGGTCCCCGCTGAGCAAAACCCTGCTTGCTGCGTAAATGGCTCCCAGTTAGGGGCAAGCGAAATTTATGCCTAGCAGGCACCAGACACTGTGCACAGCGGTGCACAGCTCACTTCGAGTCAAGCGCCTTTGGATGCTTCGGATCTAAAATGAACTGCGTGCGTAGCTGCACTAGACAAGCACAAAGTGCGCAAAATATCACCAAACCTACTGCAATGAAAACGAAACTCAAACAAAAAAAATCCAGTCCGTAGCACAGTCAACGAGCCACTAGATGTTTATCCGGTTTCGACGTCATCCCAGCATGCTTCGGGCGTCCATGGTGAATGTAGTGAAAAGCAAGACCTACTGAACTAGAGACCTGAACATTTGGTGGGGTACTATAGGACTGCTTGCGCCAACTTTCGTTAACTTTTTGGCCGTTGAGGGCGCTCGGTTGACCTGTTCGTTAAGTATCTCAATGACGATATAAAGCAGTTTGGAGAAGGCGCCGATATTATTCTGCTGGGGGGCATGAATAACCACATCGAGGATCTGGATGGATATGCAGATTGGAACGGGAAGTTGATGCTAGACTTCTGTGAGCGACACAACCTAGTTATTGTAAACAGAGAAACTAAGTGTGAGGGACAAATCACTTGCGAATCCCGTAACAGGCACGCGACCATTGACTACTGCTTAATGTCGCAGGGGATGTATAGCAAGCTCGCAATAATGGAAATAGACGAAGAGGGGAAGTACAGCCTCGGACGTGATCATAAGCGTATTAGTCTACAGTTGGGAGCCTTGCTCAAAAGAGAAATGAAGGGCAGTCAAAAAGAGTACGAAAAATTAAACGACGAAAAAATGGCGCAAACAGCGGCCGGCATAGAGGAAGCAATAGAGACACATCCCATGGAAAAGTGGGATTATAATGAGTCAGAACTACTCATTAGTACAAAAATTAAAGAGGTAAAAGGAGTAAACCGCTGAAGAGAAAAGGGGAAGCCACGAAGTTGGTGGAATAAGTAAATTAGGGAGGCCATCGAAAAACGACGGTTGGCATCACGGGAACACAGATAAGCAAAGAGGGTGCAGTTATCTGAAGAGGAAATAGGCCGAAAATGGGTATCTTATCGACGAATGAAACAGCAAGTGCAGGTCCTCGTCCAGGCTGAAATAAAGCAGTCCTCTGATCGCTGGCTGGCTGAAGTTCGCAATGAATTTAAAGGGGGGCCAAGAAAATTCTGGGACCATATAAGCTGGCTGGGCAAAGCGAATCACAGAAAGCAGAAACAGATTCATCATGCCGAGGGAAAATGTTTAGAGGGAGATGACTACATCTGTTACAGCTGAGTCATTTAAGAAAGACGATAGGATAATCACCCCAAATGAGGGAGCAACACATGATAGCACAATAGAAAACAGCCTAGAACTGACCAATCTTAACTGGAAAAAGGCGGAAGCAAACATTCCAAGATGTACGTCCGCAGGGATAGACGAAATTCCAATCCAGCTAATTAATGAACTTGGACCAACAAGCAAGGAAACTCTGATAAAAGCATTGGAGGCCGTTATAACAAATAAGCAAAATCCGCACAACTGGAAACAGTAAAATGAATTTGATTTATAAAGGAAAAGGCGATAAGACGAACATTAAATCCTTCCGACCGATTACGATAACATCATTTATATACAGGCTGGCGATGCAGGCGGTGAAAATAAAAATGCAGTCATGGCTAGAAAGTAATAGAATACTCGGAGAACTCCAGAACGGGTTCAGAACTGGTAGGCGCTTAGATGATAGCCTGTTTGTGCTTACCCAGTGCATAGAAATAGCTAAGGCGGAAAACAGACCTCTGTATTTAGCCTTCCTGGACATAAGCGGTGCATACGACAACGTGAACAGGGAACTTCTGTGGAGCATATTAAAAGATGAAGGTGTCGGTCATGAGATAATTGATTTTATACAGGAAATATATCGAGAAAATGAAGCAGAAATAACAGGGAAGGAATTAAGAGTAAAACAACTGTCGAGGTACACAAAGGATTAAGGCAAGGTTGTCCTCTATCACCACTGCTGTTCATGCTTTATATGATAAGTATGGAAAGAAGGCTACAAGGAAGTATCTAGATTATGATCTGTCGTACAGGTTAGACAGAAAGGTTGTTGAGCAACGACTACCGGGTTTAAAGTATGCGGACGATATTGAACTGTTAGCAGATAGCCAGGAAAATTTGATAACTTTGTTTAATTGCTGTGGAGACGAAGGAGACAGTCTAGGTTTCAGTTTTAGCGCGACTAAGTCAGGTGTGATGGTTTTCAACGGTGCAACTGATTAGGAGCTTACAATACAAGGCCATGATATACCCTGAGTGGCCGAATACAAGTATCTCGGGGTATGGGTAAACGAAGGGCATATGTCCACGGAAAATCACCAATAGTCTCTCATAGCAAAAGGGCGAAGAGATTCCGGAATAATGAAACATAGGGCATTGCGGCGGTACAACAGGCATGAAGTACTGAGAGGTATTTGAATAATGGTGCCGGGGCTTACTTTCGGGAATGCGGGTCTATGCTTAAAGGCTGAAGTACAGTCGCGATTAGAAGTAAATCAGAGAGCCGTTGGAAGATTATCACTAAGTGGCCACGGGAAAACAACAAACGAGGCAACAGGGGGATATGGGCTGGGCAACGTTCGAAGCAGGGGAAGCTCAGAGTAAAATAGTATACGAAGAACGCCTGAGGAAATTGGACGATAACAGGTGGACAGCTAAGGTATTTAAATACCTATACAGAAAGAGCGTTAACTCACAGTGGCGGAAAAGAACTACAGATCTGCCCAGTAAGTTTGCCAGACACGAGGAAGGAGAAAGAGCATTAAACGACAGGTTAAAAACGTCGAAGGTAAAAATTGGATATATTCAATAGAAAAGAAGCATAGTGAAGAAGTATATCGATACTGGAAAAGGCAGATCAGGAAGGAAACGCTTTATGATAATTCAAGAGGCAGTGCCCTCCTCTTTGAAGCTAGGTCAGGGTGTCTTAGAACGCGCAGCTACAAAAAGAAATTTAACGAAGGAGATAGCACATTTGCTGTGTGTGGTAAATCTGTAGAAACAATAGAACACCTCATTCTAAAATGTGATGGTATCCATCCCAATGTCGATGCAGGCACAGTAACTCTCCCTGAGGCCCTAGGGTTTAGAGATAACAACAGTCATGTAAATAAGTCTGCGGTGGAATTTAGCAATAAGCGATTGGAGGATTGGTGGCTCAAAAGCAGAGAGGTGACATAAGTATAAAAGTGTAGGAAGACGTATTTTAAAGAAAAAGGCGAATTTTATTGACAACTTGCTGCAGTGTTAAACAAAAAAAGGAAAAAACTGAGCATGGTGGCAACTACCACCACCCCGTTTCAAAAGGGACGACCCGTCCGTCCGTCCGTCCAACCATCCATCCATCCATCCATCCATCCATCCATCCATCCATCCATCCATCCATCCATCCATCCATCCATCTGTCATGATCATCATCATCGACTGCTTTCGACAAATAATTTCTCTTCTCACTGCCTCCCTGTGCATTTGTACTGTATTATTATTTTGAAACGTATTAATGAACAATGCAAATATGACATTTCTCAAAATCCTAGCGGTGAATATTGTTTTCGCGCATGCATGCGTGAGACTTTTCGGCATCCATGCTAGGCAATGGATGAATGACGAATACTCAAAACGTAGGCAAGTGACAAAACTATCACATCCTTGAAGTAAAATAACCGACGCCATCTTGCTCAAAAGGTTAATTGTAGCGCCACGCCGCCCGTAGCTGCCCTTCCCTAGCGGCAAAAGGCATGAACTAGAACATGCGCGCTGGAGCAGTGCCAAATGTGCAGGCCTCTAGTTCAATAGGTCGTGATGAAAACCCGCCAGCTTTCCCTCTAGTGTGCACTAAGACACTATGGTCAAAAGCATCAAATCCGAAAGCGATATAGGGAATATTCACTATATGAAGACATAGCCTCATTAGCATGCTGTTACGTACTCATGCTTTGCTTTGTGATCATTAAATATGAAGTGTGCCTGCGTGCAGACTTCACAAAAACTTTACATTAAAGGAAGTCACATATAACTGTGTAGAGTGGCAGGTACATTACATAATTTTAAAAAAAGGCTCTCAGTAGTGCTACTTGCTTTTTAATGTTTGGAAAAGCCCACAATCTCGTTTTGACTGAAATGAGCACATAGCACTTACCAAAAGCATATAGGAAGCTACACCGCTCGTGTAATGCCAGTACACAGCAAAATGTGAGAGGTGAAACAAAATTTGTCATGCACAGCTCTAAAATTCCTTTGCTGTAAGACAACACTATGCATAAGCCGATTATCGTGTATTTTCAGGACTACAAGGAAAAACCTCAGTCCTGCAGAGCGCCCACGAGCAAAAAGGAAGAGATTTTTCACTCCAGAATGATTAATGCGCAGAAACGCGGCACAAACACAAACTGCTTTGGACTAGTGCGAAGGCAGAAATAGATAACGTACAGAAGGTCCAGCTGATACACGACAGGCTGCGAATTTATGACTAGTATTTTTCTTCGGACTGTGTCTCGAATTGGCGCAAACAGATTTCCGAAACTGATAGCTCGCCGAGCCGCAAACAAAATTTTAGAACGAACAGCTTTGCGGCCGATAGCTAGCTCTTACAGTCACATCAGCTCCGGCTTCTTTTCACGCAATGCCAGAAGTATAGTTCCACCGAACTATCATCTGTGCAGAAAATATATGGGTTTTCGCGTCGGCGGTATTGCAGTCATAACAAAATCCGGTGTTAATGTAACAATTGCAGATCGAAAAATGAAACACGAAAATCTGTTCTTGAAGGGTATCTATCTGGGGAATGTGTTTTTGTGCTCTGCCAAGGAATCGTTTAAATTATGGTTTGTCGGTTTCTATGCTGACTTGGCGGTAGATATAATGTTCACTCTTGGCCTCCAGCAGGTTGTTAAAGGGTCCCCGAAACACATTTTCAGTGCATTCCTTTGCATGTTTCTTGCATAGAATGAGTTAAAATGTTGCTATTAGCATCGTTCGTACGGCGTATACTGCGGTTTTTAATATAATTAGCTCGCAAAAACAAAATCGTGGCGTTGACGGTGTCACCATACAGTGGCGGTTTTTAGCAGCGGATATGACATCACTTAGTGGGAGCTCGATGATTGGACAAGGAGTAAATATACTGCAAATTGTGTTAATAACTAGGGATACGTTTTGTAAATTTTTTGCTTTATATTACATTAACTAAACCAACTTGTTTGCCATAGATAAAAGTACTGTAGAGCAAGTAAAACAAAAATACACCCACGAGAGGCTCTGAGTACTTTTTAATCGAAGGAATTTGCGCACTACGACCTAGCACTCAACACTTATGGCTACTCTCTACTTATCTGAGAGCGGCTTTGCGGATCAGCAGCGCTCGGCTGCTAACCCGAAAGACGCGGTTTCGTTGAATTTCGATGAAGGCGAAATTCTAGAGGCCCGTGTACTGTGCGATGTTAGTGCACGTTAAAGAACCCCAGGCCGAAATTTTCGGAGCCCTTCACTACGGCGTCCCTCATAGCCTGAGTCTCTTTGGGACGTTAAAACCCCATAAACCAAACCAAAACACCAAGGGTCAAATTTTGGCAATTGTCCGGGACTTGTTCGGGGGTTTCCAAATCTGCCAAGGTCAAAACTCGAAGTGGGTGGACAAAATTTCGGGACTAGCCCGGACCGAATTTCTAAGTGATCACCATCGTGTTGAGCGTGGTCAATTATGGCTAGACATTGATTTTGGCCCAAATCTGCCAAGGTGAAATTTTTGGACGTGGGTGGGCCATGCTTTGGACTGGATCAGGGTGGTCAAGGTTCACCATGTCCAGCGGCCCGTTTCTCGATATTCGCCGATCCCCCCAGAGCGGGCGTACCCGTGACTTGTACATCGAGGCGGTGCCAGACGAAATTGCAATAAAGAAGTATGAAATAATAAATACTGTCGTCTGCTACCTGGTGCCAAGTACAAAACACACCGATGCTCTAAAGTCATGCCTGAAGCCGAGCAGCTGCGGCGTGTACGTACATGCGTACGCGTCGCGCAGTATTGCCGAAGAGAGGGAAGTGAAACGCGTCGCGGCGGCGGTCCTCGCGTAACCGCCCCGCACTTTCGCCGGGTGATGGTGCTGAACGCGACGTGCTAATGCTGATCGGTGATGGTGCTGAACGCATGCGAAGACATTACAAGCCGGTCGTCACGGAAAAAAATGAGCTGCGGTTCAACTACTGCTAAACCTGGTTAGAGAGCGAAAGCTGAGGTGGATCGGGCAACTAGACGCGGCTTGGCGTCTGTAACGTTGTGTTCCGCACACTGGATAGGGAGTGCACCCACCCTGCCACCCTGGCAGGTGGCAGTTAAATTAATCGCTGATCGCGAGAGGTTGCTCACCCAATGAACGCTGCGGCCTATTGCTGCAGTGCCGCGTGTCTGCCGCAAAAGTTGTCCGCCCACACCTCTCTCTCTCACCACCATCACCTACCTCAAAGCGCGATTGAGGCGTCCGTACTGTCCCAGAGAGCCAGCCACGCGCCTTCCTTTCCTAAAAAATCATCGGAGTCTAGAACGTCAACGCTAACGGTAATGAACACAATGATAGGGCCATTGCACTCTATAAGCGTTCGTTTCGGCCCCAAAAGATGCGTTCATTTCACATTTAGCAGGCAGTGCGCATCGTCAGCTTGTGGAGGATAACCGGGCGGCGGCGCCAGATGGCGCCACGTTCCCGTCGCGACCAACCAGCGCGCTAGGAGCGACGGGCGATGGTAGGCGGTAAGCAGTAGCGGCACGTGCTATGCTGAATGTGTCTGATATATTGCGCAGGCGGTCACATCGTCGCAGTATCTCGCGCTCGAGTTCGGATCCATAAGTAAGGGAACGTCACTGATCAGTGTTCCCATATGCGCCGTCGACGTGACGATGACGCATCGCTGGGTCAGCTCGGTGTTCACATGTTGTAACCATGCAAACGGCGCTGCCAGCCTTGGCATGAACGAGTTACAGAGAACAGGCAACCATGGAGTGCAAACTTCCGCCACCTGCTCAGATAGGCTGTTTTTATTGGTCGCACTAAGTGTCGTCATTCGGAGAGTGAAATGGGAATGGGAAGCTGCGCGAAAATCGAGTTGAGGGCAGCATTTTGTGCGCTTCTATTTTAAAATTTCTTCAATGAATAACTCCTGTTCCTATGCATCGATTCTCGTAATTCTTTTTGAGTCAGCATCTATGTGACAAAGAATCCAGCTGAAGTGTAACCGGCATCCGTTCAAGCAGTGTTTTGCAGCCCCTTTAATTACACCCGGGGAAATATTTTTCATCTATTCCTGAGCGAAGTATTTTATGGCCGAACGACAATGGTCGATGGTGGTATATCAGACCACAAGCTTATACCTTTTCCGGGAAAGTGCCTGCGGAGAACCAGCAAAATCGTAGAGCCCAAAAAAAATTACAGATTTCACTAAGGTAGATGATGTTGCGATCACAGATTATTTAAATACACACCTTCAAATAATTCAAAATAATGTTGTACTTTCATGGCAACGTTTTCAGGAGACTGTAACGTACGGCACAGAGCACTCTGTCCCTATAAAAGCAGTTCGAAAACAAGACTTGAGTCCTTGCATAAATCAAGATATTATTTAGGCCCAGCGCAAAATAAAAACTGAGGAAGACGGACAAGACGACGAACCCACAAATTGCGGAGCTGAAGCAAGTATTACTGACAAAAGGTAAATTTGGCCAGAGATAAGTTCTATAGTTCGAATCTTAAAAATTTATTTCTAGCGATCCTAAAAAGTTTTCGCTACACCTATACGCCCAAGAAACCAACAGATAGAAAGCATTAAAATCAATGGAAATTGAAACACAGGATGCACACAACATTGCAGACTACTTCAATGTTTATTTTCGAAGTGTGTTTGCAGAGCTTGATCAGACTGAACTTCCCAGTACAAGTAGCCCGTCGGTAGATCGTATTTTAATTGCTCGCGAAGGTGTTCTGGAATTGCTTCGAAATATAAATATTAAAAAGCCTGCTGGGCCACATAACAGTCCCAATGCTTTCTTGCGGCGATATTCTGAACAAATATCTCAATTCATTTCTATTTTTTTTAGTTATGTTTAAAGTTAAGAGCAATACCATCGCACTGGCTAAAAGCGCGTGCTGTGCCGGTACACAAGAAAGGAGACCGCCAAACTGTTTCAAATTGCCATACAGTATATATTACTAGCACTTGTTGCAAGCTATTGCAACACATTGTCACTGGTTTCAAACAAGAGTTCATGAAAGGTCATAGCATACTGTCACCTTTTCAGCACAGTTTCAGGAAAGAACTCTCCACTGTGAATCAACTCGTAACAATCATACAAGAGCTATTCCAGATACTTTATTTATCTGGACAAATAGATGTGCTTTTTCTGGACATTAGCAAAGCTTTTGATTAGGTTCCCCATGTAAAGCAACTATATAAATTAGAAAGAATTGAACCTCCTTTTCGTAGCATACAGTGGATACCAGCTTCTCAAAAACACAGGACAGTTTGTTGAAGTTTGATATTGTACTTCCAGTACTCATCAGGTCACCTCAGGAGTCCATCAAGGCAGTGTGCTAGAGCTATTGTTACTTTTAATTTATGTTAATGACTTGATTGATCTTATTCCTGGTAAAGTGCCCATTTGGTCATATGCTGATGATTTTGTCATCTTAAGGAAATTGTGTCCTTTGATGATCACAATGTGTTGCAGAGATACCTTGCAGAAATTACTGACTGGTGTTCCAAATGGAGAATGGAGCTCAATGCGGAAAAACGTTTTTTACACAAAACAAGAAAAATCTCCTAGATTTTTATATCAGCTTGGAAACAGAGCTGCCCTCAAGTCGAAAATATAACTACCTTGGTGTTACTCTTAACAATAAGCTTACATGGCCAACACATATATAAGTAGTTTGCTCAGCTGCGCTAAAGAAATTGTGGTTCATAAAGAGGAAGCTTAAGCACGAACCTGTAAGAACCTAAATGTTAGCCCAGAATGCAATGGTGCTATCAAAGTTAAAATATGATAGTGAACTCTAAGACCCACATACTTTTTTTAAAAAGGACCCCATGAAACTCGAGCGAGTCCAGAGAAAAACCGCGATATTCATATACGGAAAATATTCCACGAAGGATGAGCCGTTCCCATTAATGTTACAAAATAGAATATAGACACTAGAAACACAGAAAAATTAATAGTGCTGTACTACTACACAATACTCTTTTTGGAGAAAGTATCAGGCTAACAGCTTCCGTATGTTGGCCTACTACCAGGAGAACATGACACAGTCATGAGAATTTGCTTGTGCCAATATTCGCAAAAACGAACACCAACAAGTACAGTTTACTCCCTCATATGTTAAACGAGTGGAATTCAGTTCCCAGTGGTGTATTTCAGTCGAACGATTTCATGGCTACATTGAAAAATCATCCTTATGAAATTTAGCGATGTTGACGCAAGATTCGTGCTCCTTTTTGTGCACTATGTTCATTTCATGTCACAGGATATATGCTTGTCCATGCTTTATTCTTGTTTGTGAAATGCCTCCTGATTGGGCCAACGTATTGGCCTGCCTGCAGTATTACTAAATAAATAAAATCTACAGCAGCGCCAGGCAGCTTTTTCCAATGAAGCAAGAATCCTCGTAAAATAGAAAGGTTCAATGTCCGGAAGGGTGAAGTCGGCTAGAAAAAATGTATTCACATTAGCTACTCAACATTGCGGAAGGGAAGGAACGTAGAGGCAGAGAGTGAAGATGGAAGCTGAAGACATATTATAATGGCTTTAACTTTTTCCTGCTCAAAGAAACTTTTCATGTCTGCCAGAAGCGTTCAAGAAGAGTTGTGTTTTTGTGACCATGGTTTTGGTGAGCAAAATAAAAACAGTCCAGGAATTAACAATACAAAATAAAGTGCTAAGGGCATCTGTGAAAGGCCAGAAAGAAGTGTCCACCAGATCATCTAAATGACAAGCGAGACAAAATGCAGTTGCGAACAATAAGTGTAGTGCATACAAAAGATTACAATGTATAAAATATGTCCAGCTGCATTTCAGATGAAAACAAATATTTATAAAATACAGCAGGGCTCATATGTACAGTCAAGCTAGAATGAAATACGAACCGCACCTACGAACAAAAATATTTTATCTGCATGCTTTCACCTGTAGTATTAAACAAGCCTGACTCATGTTTCCGAGTAAGGGATCAACCGAAGTACACATTTATAAACTTCTTCTTAATGGATAGCTCATTGCAAATTAGAAAAGTACGCCATATGCATGTTCCTGAGTCATTCCGCCCAGACTATACACAGCTGTATGACAAAATGCACAGCATGCGGCCCTTCATAAATAACATAGACACCTGCAACCACAGAACACTTCAAGCAGATCGACAATACATATCATGAATGCTTGGTAACCTCTTCAGAGAAATTTATCACGAAACAAATTGAAGGCGTTCTTCAAAAGCCAAATAATTTACAATGTCAGCAGAGTGCATGAGACAAGAACCCATCACAACTTTGTATTAGAGCCCTCAAATAACACTGAGCATCGGAGCGTGAAAAGCATAAAAATCGTAAAAATTGTTTCCTTGTGTAGTCTTCACCTGTCGCTTTTAAAGAGCGGCAGCTTTGGGCATGTGGTGTCCCTCCGATCTGTGTGCGCATGGTTGTGTGCAACCATGGTAATGCGGCACATGTATATACATTATCACCGTACACCAGTATATAAGTAAGGCAGAAATGAACACATGGAATTTTTGCCTCTTGGCGGTTAGCCAACATGTCCAAGTGCTCCCTTTGAGACATACCACGCCCTAGACATGACAGTGTATTGCATGTTTATCTTTTCCTTTGTTTCCAGCAGGTAAAAGATATTACTGTGTCTACTGAGGTACCGATGATGGCATAAAGCCCTTACTACCAATTACTCAAGCTTACATGCATCCATAATGCTTTCCTTGATTCCAAAGCCCAACCAACAAAAAGGAATCTCTCCATGTTCATCCATAATTGCAGTCACTCAGGCCATTCCAATTCATTTATTTATTGATTTGTTTAATGATGTCTCAAATTGTCCTTGCTGGGGTACTTAAGTACTGGAAACTGGACAAGAGGAAAATAACATCAACAGAATGCAAAAAGCACAGACAGCAGACAGAGAATTTTAGACAACATAAGCATAGCAGTATTACGGAAAGGGTGGGTATTTGTGCTATGCGGCTTATTGGCCGTGGCTACGGTAGCTGGTAGACGTCCAATGAATTTAACCAATAGCCATCTCTCAACTTATATACGCAGGTGCAAGCGACACAGGAGGGTGCAAGCACGAATACTGCGCCATAGATTTTTTCAGTCAATGTTTTAAGTGCACATGATTATAAAGGTTGAACTGCATCGGCAAAAAGGCAATTGCAGTCCCTGGCTGTAGGAACAAAAATATAAGATGCATAGTGGTGTGTGCACATGAAAGGTAAAGTGCCTTTAAAGCATCATTCAGGCAGTGCGAAACACAGGAACCAAGTATGACGCTGAATTTCCAAGTGTTAAAGTTTATAAATCAAACAAACAATTAATCTCTAATATAATGGTAGAAAAGGTTGCAAAATATATTTGCAAAATATATAAATTTAAGGCCCTTTGAAAAATTAGCTTTTTCTACTCCTGTGTTGGCAATTTTATTTTTGGCCTAAACCCAAGCATCAAAGCAAAGCAGGACAGGGTTCTTTCGTTGTACTGTCGGAATAAATTTTTATTGTCATACTACCAGATAATATCAGCAGCGCTGTATGGCATGTGGCATCGGCAATACCTTAAAGGGGCTTTGAAAGCGGCTATAATAACCTTACCTGGGATGTTAAAGCACGCCGCTTTGCGAATATTGTCCAAGAAAATTTTTTTTATTGCGCTTTGTAGATGCTGAACGATCTGCAGTCAAAATTTCAATTTCCGCATCTACGCGTTTCCCTCTCCTCTAGTCACTTTCTGCACGCTGGAAGCCTGGTGCTCCTCTGCCGGCCCCACCTCCAAGGGCAGAGCTTCCTGACCCGCCGGATCTACACGGCTTATTGGTCGTGGCTATTGTAGCTGGTAGATGTCCAAAAAATTTAACCAATAGCCATCTCTCAACTTATATACCCAGGTGCAAGCGACGGAGGCGGGTGCAAGCACCCAATGCAGTGATGTATTTCAGAGCACCTTCTAAGAATCAACTTGGCCAGATGTGCAACTGTAGAAAAACGGTATAGAAAGCCTGCGCACATCACAGTAACGGAAAGTTTTTTGGGGGGGAGCAAGACAAGTTGCTATGCCTGAGATTAGTGAGATGTGCTTTTCGCCCACAGTCTACACTTTGTGGAGTGAAATATTTTTGTAATGATTTAATTTCACCACTGTCCTTCATGCATGCTGGAATACATTATGCAGCCACACTGCAGTTCATTACCTACTGGAACATCAAATATTTACCAGTATGGCTCACACACAAGGACAAATTTTTTCAAGAGAGCTGCCTCCAATCAATGTCAAAGTTGAGAAGCCAACAGTCACATTTGTTAAACTGGAAAATGGCAACATGTTCATCATTGTTGGCGCAGTCATATTAAGAGTGCACAGGGTAAGCAGGTTGTCCGCAATTCTCCTTAAAATCACCGAACAGCATTGCCAACTTCCACGGAGCAAATTTCAAATGCTGACTCAGTGAAACTGGGATCAAACACAGTGCCAATAAGCACATAGGCGGGCAGTGATCTTGTGTTGCATGCGTACAAGGTTGACAGCCCAGATGAAAAAAAAAATATCCCATTTCAAGGGATTGCTGAGGTGGGAATCATACCCTTCCAGCTAGAAACCACACATTTCCAACTGCAAAATATCTATTGCTTCTTAATTATTGACACAGGAAATATATCTAGCCCGATAATTTATACTCCCAGTTAGCTCCAGCTGAAATAATGCAGAACTTGTCGGTTTTTTGACAGGCTTATCCACTTCAACTAGAAAAGCTGGAATGGGTAGCCTGTCAAAACTGTGCCCAAGCCTTGCATTTTTATCTGGAAATTATTAACCATGAAACAACTGTTTGGCTTTTCCCACAAGAAAATATTTCTTTAGAGTAATAGTTCTTAAATAAAACAGTCCTTTGGTGTAGTACATGTAGTGTAACTACATGCAGCATGTGAAAGAATCAGCCGAAAGCAAGCACAGAGGCAACCAAAGGCCATGAGGCAAAGAACAATGAGATTTTATCACACAAACAGTGCCACACACGGTGTGTTCCACCCTCAAGAAGAGATGTTGTACATGACTATAGGCATAGCGACCATGCCGTACGTTGAGCGTATTGTAGGCTGCTGGCTCTGCACAAGCACTGGTGAAAGATGTCCTAGTCAACACTCTGGTGCCAGAAAGAAAACATTTTGGTACCTTCCTCTCTTTCACTGAACTTGAACACCAAATAAAATATTCGTTGCGTACATTCGCGAGTAAAAAAGATTAGCACACGTGACGGAACACCGGAGCGCCGGAATGACAACGCGTGGCGCTGCGGGTGACGAAGGGGCTGATAACTAGAGTGCTGGGACGTCCCCATTCTACAGCATTAGGGGGGTTCAGAGGACTGTCACGGCCAAGCAAAATTTATTTTTTCTGTCTCGCCCTCTCTCTTTTTTTAACGCAGCCTTGCTCCCGCAGGCAACTGATGAAGAATAGGATAGGTGTTTTTTTTTGCTTGTTTGGCAGTTATTTTTGTGAGCAGCTTCAGCCGCGCTGCACTTGGCAACTGCTTGAACAGCTCTGCATCCAGGAGCTGCCATGGCCTCCCAAGGGAGCACATTTTAATATAATTGAAAATATACGGGGGTTAATGAAATACTAGCTAAAAGGCAGCTGCTCGAGTCATCGCCAGATATCTTTTGGGCGGCAGTTCAAGAGGAATCGAGCAGGCTCCAGGCTCTTCCTGACCTTGCAAGCAGCCTGACTCCTTCCCTGAGCGCCTTCAAAGCATTGTGAGGGTCAATGGGGCATATGCACACCATTAGTGCAATGACGTGTTTGCTCTCGCATCACGACAGCGAGCTGGCTATCCTCCTTACTTCTTTTCCTGAATTGAGGGTATAGTGCTCCTGTTAATATTGTTACTACACTTTCCCAATAAAGTGATTTGTGCGAATTAGTTGCATCAGAAAAATAAACTATCGGTTTTTCGAGCTTGTAGAATACTGGCTAAAAGCAGTGGCATCATCTATTGTTCCCGCAAGTTCCTTTTGATAAACCATCACGGACATAAAAAACAGTAATAAAAAAGAAGCCATCTTTGCTCATGATAACCGATCCAAAATAAATGCCGCACATACTGCCACATAGGGTCGGCACTTCGACGCTCGGACGATGGCACACTTGACAAAGCTTACTTCCTGCCCTCTCCCCTATGCTGCAAAAATGGAAACTGCCCGATAGGCAGGTCTGCAAACCTCAGAACCGCGTGGTGAGATATAAAAACTCTGATCGCCAGTGATTTCTGATAATATTTTTTACTCGCGACTATACAAGCAGAACGCATAAGGAGGCACTACACCAAGGAACGGCATTTCCTCACAATCAGCAAAGCCTGTGATGAAGCATACACTCAGAAAGTTGGTGCACAGTAAGCAGAAAGTACTTGGGACACTTCCTGACTCACGAAAAATTCCAACACCAGAGAAAGCTAATCTCTATTGTCATGCATACCACCAATAAATTGAAAGCCAAAAATATGGTCCTGTTTAAAGAAGAGCACCAAAATGATGAAGACTTCACCAGCTTCCTAGCAGTATGCTATCAAACTTGAAGCAGAGAAAATGTACACTGACTGCTTCGGGCATAGCTACACATGAAAACCACGGCAGTGAGTGTAATTCCCATAAGCAGCTGACCATATACTTCTGGTATGTTAGGTAGAATCCAAACGGTGCTGTGCCCTCCTCCATGTTGTACATGCTGGTGCAACTGCTATTATCACCACTCGCCTGTGATGTCATGGTCCTGCAGCTGAGCGTGGATGAATACTTTGTGTTGCACAATCCAAGGTCTGCTGCTCTTCGAAGAAAGCTCTTGACCAAGTAGTACAGCACTCGACACCTTTGCAGGCACCTCATGTAATCGTTCAGGAGCCTGGCATGACCATCCACCTAGGTAACCAGTCCAGCCAAGAGGTGAGCGAAGATGAATCTAGCATCATGGCTCCCGAGCACATGAAACCCAATGGTGAGAGTGGTCCGAGACGTCTGCACAAGATGCACGCCATCACCTGCATGTTAATCCTGTCCACTGAATCCTTCGAACAAGCTAGACATTGGGTTTCCACATATGTGAGATTGTTGAAGCTGCAAGTTACACTACAGTCCAGTTTTACATACGAATGTAGAATATGCTCACTGCAAAACCAATCATTAGTAAAAAACCCAGCTGTTTCATAATACCTACACGTACTAGAAGGTAGATTTCCCTAACTAATGGGCACAAATAATTATTCTTATACTCAAGTAAAGGAAACCACTACAAAAAACATTGCAGGGAAGGGCACAAGTTTCATTATTTACGACTACCTTGAGTTTATTAGTATATGCATGCTTCTGCATTTTGCAGCAATAAAAATGAGGCCGCCATGACATTGTGGTCAGTAAGAAAAATGCAAAGCCACAGAACATCACTGTGTCACCCACACCTATCTCTGCGGTTATCTGAAAACTATAGAGCTGATTAATTTACACTATTTTCATATGCAGGTTCTATTTACGCTGTCCTTCCTGCCTCATTAAACTATATATAAATGCAATATCACTAACCGTATGCCATCTTCCTCCAGGTAAACACGTTATCCCTTCATGCCTGCTACAACACCCTAAGCACGTGCTCACCAGCTTGACGATTTCCATGCGGGCAGTACTGGAGAATGGACATATTCCTTGCAAACTGGTCATGGATCGATCGTACACAGACTTATGTGCTGGAACCTTCGCCAGCAGGAACAGCACACCTGTAGAAAGAAATGTACAAGACTCATATCTTTGTTTTCCGCGTGCCCTTACAGAAATTTTTCTCTCCATCCTGCAGTCATTTCCACGTCACCGCTGTGTAACTGATGCTGCAACACTGCTATGAAAATTTCAGCTTGAGTAGCGAAATCACCTTAATGTGCTTCATTAATAATGCCTAAGATCGGCTAAAGTATTCTTTTAAGCTTTCAGGCAATTTTTTTTCTCCACACTTAAGGAAATCACTCCTCCCAGCTGATTTCAAACCTATGCTTCCTTTCACGTTCATCGACCTCAAAAACCAAGATATTGACGAACGTACTGGCTTGCTAGGCTTTAGTTTTCTCAACTTGCCGCTGTGTGCATAAACTGAAACAGGGTATGGTGCACAGAGCAGATCGAAATCCGAAAAGAAATTTTGTATTTGCAGCATGCGCCCTGCAGATATTCATTTGCTTGCTTTAAAGTCATTTTCAGCCTGCAAGCAAAAGGAACGAGGATGACGCTATACAAACTGTTTCCTTACCTGAATGATGCTGGAGGCGTTGTCTCGTTGCACCTTTCCCGGCAGACGTTTACGCTGTTTTGCTGACAACGCTGTCATCAGATAGTGCGCGAATGCACACGGATGTCTCGTCGAGAAGAACGACACATTCCTTGAGTTTGTTGGTCGGCCGCGCGAACACCTATCGTGTCATCCACTGGTCAAGCACGCAAAGCCACCATCCGAGCAGCGACGTTCACTGCTGGCGATCGCACCTCACAGTTCGACAGTTCGCTACTGCCTTTTACGGCAATGCATCCTTGCATAGGTTCCATACCATACGCCTCGTCAGGTCACAGACGAGCTGTCTAGTCAGAGAACACGAAAGCATCGGGGTGCCCTCGAAAGTCGCTCACCTCTCGCAGTTCTACGGTTTGACAGACGACGAATAAATCTAACGAGCAGCAAAACTGACAAAACGCACCACCAGCGCAGCCATTGCCACGCTACATTAACCGCACGGACTGATGATATCTCACAGCGAGCGAAGGGTTTGAACGGGAGAGCAGTTAGCGCCCCTATGCGGAAGCACATTTAAGCTCTCCCTAAACCCTATTAACGCTCTCAAGCGTTGCTTAGTTCACATGTGCCCTTATGACGGCGTTTCAATGCATTGTGCAAACAAAAGAAGACTTTTACAAGCCTAGTTTTGGTTTCAAATAAATGCCTTTTAATCTGCCGCGACCTAACGACGTATAAATCAGCGTTTCATTCACATATTTGCATGATACGGTTACCTTGCGACCCGGGAAGCTATTTTTGGGAATGGCGGCACATTGTATACATGGTGAAAAGCCAATTTGGCATCACTCCATAATTCATGTGTATCACTTGTTTCACGTGACATTGCTCTAGCCCATCAGATTTCAGGAATTGCCCATTCCATGTATGTAGCTATTTTCTCTAAATTGGCAAGTCGTGCGCATGTGTAATTATACGTACTACCTGTAGCTTCTTTTGCCCTTCACAAGCGTATATACTTACCAGAAGGGCACCATGAATAACACTTCTAAAAAGCAATTTTCGACGCCACGTCAACTTGACGTCAACGCGAAATGTGCGCCTGTATCTGACGGTGATTGGCACTTCTCAGAGTCAATCAGGGAGGCAGCATGTCGCCGACAGGCGAATAATAATAATAATAATTATTATTAGTTTTTGGTGAAAGGAAATGGCGCAGTATCTGTCTCAGATCGTTGGCCCCCTGAACCGCGCCGTGAGGGCAGGGATAATGGAGGGAGTGAAAGAAGAAAGGAAGAAAGGGATGCCGTAATGGAGGGCTCCGGAATAATTTCGACCACCTGGGGATCTTTAACGTGTACTGACATCGCACAGCACACGGGCGCCTTGGCGACAGGCGAATGTGAATATCGAGAATCTGGCCCCAGGGTGGTCATGGTGAACCTTGTGCACATGGCATGGCGTTTATAGCCTGTAATAACACTGTTGCTATGTCAGGCATCACAAGGTTATTTAAAGGCCATCCGGGGACACGTAATCAGAAATCGTTTTGCGTCGAATAGAGCTATTGCTCTAAAAACCTGCCATTCTAACCGCCCGCTTCGGGAATAGAGCAGCAACTCCGTTTCCCGCTGCATTACATCACACTGCCATGACTGCAGCCTTTCAACGCGGTTCATTGCATATCGCCGTCTTCATCCTGAAGCGACGTACGGTCAGTGAGAGACGCCGTATAGTGGAGGTGTCTGGAATCTACCTGAGGTTCATTAACAAGCGCTGACATTGCACAGCACACAGGCGCCCTTCGCGCTTCGCCTCCCTCGAAACGTTTACCACCACCACCTCCATTGAAACGCTGCTACGTCGGCCGAAAATATGACCCGCCGTGGTGGCTCAGTGGTTAGGGCGCTCGGCTACTGATCCAGAGTTCCCGGGTTCGAACCCGACCGCGTCGGCAGCGTTTCGATTGAGGCGGAACGCCAAGGCGCCCGTGTGCTGTGCGATGTCGGTGAACGTTAAAGATCCCCACGTGGTCTAAATTATTCCGAAGCCCTCCACTCCGGCATCTCTTTCTTCATCTCTTATTTCAGACCCTCATTTATCCCTTCCCTTACGGCGCGGATCAGATGTCAGCCGATATGTGAGGCAGATACTGCGCCATTTCCTTTCCCCCCAAACCAATTTTCATTTTCATTTCATTCTGCGCCCAGAATTTTTTCGAAGACAGCTGAGCGAAACCGTGGTTTTGAGGAAAGGAAAGGACAGACGCGGCATCTGTCTCACTGCTCAGTGTACGCCTCAATCGCGGCGTGGGGAATAGGATCAAGAAAGGAGTGAAAGAAGAAAAAGAGAAATTAAGTGCCGTAATGCAGGACTCATGTTTAATTTGAATTAGTTTAAGGTTTACTGCATAACCGCGACCACTGTTCCGTTCACGGGTTCATCGACGAAGCGACGGCGGCGTCCAACCGAGGCGAACGTCCCGGCGTTCTGCGTAGCACGTGCTGGCGGCACCGCCACTTCTTCGGCCCGTGGCGAGCGCTGGTCACGCGCGTCGCCATACACAAAAAGTGGAGGAGGAAGGCGGCGAGCACGCTTGGGCTCCCAAAAGTAGTGCTAGGAATACAAAGGTTGTTAATGACAGAAGCTCTTCAAGAACTCCGTTTCGGCTACTACCGTCTATGAGCAGTTTTACCAAGTGATATGTCTTTACTCCAGCGCATTTCGTGCTTACATCTATTCTAGGCGACGAGATAGACTGGATTTCTTTCAGTGAATCTCGCTGCTTGCTAGAGGGCGACGCTGCATGCGAACGTATCAGACGCATGTAAAAAGAGCGCCCGGTATCGACCAGCGGAAACCGAGGTCCCTTTTCAAAGCGCTCTGTAGTGCTCGGAGTTCTTTTCCTTCGCGCTTCTGAAAAAAACATTCAGCTTTTGACAACTGAGGCACAACGCGCTCAATGCTAAAGGCTCAAGCAGGCTTTCATGCGTAGTGAAACGCGGCACTACGTCACAATGAGATGGTGAGAGTTGTGATCGAACTCACTGTGCGAGAAAGCAAAGACGGTACTAAAATATGCCTACGGGGAATTGTGCTAACCCGCCCCGGTGGCTCAGTAGTTAGCGCGTTCGACTACTAATCCGGAGTACCCGGGTACGAACCCGACCGCGACGGCAGCGTTTCGATGGAGGCGAAACGCGAAGATGCCCGTGTGCTGTGCCACGTCAGTGCACGTTAAAGATCTCCCAGGTGGTCGAAATGATTCCGGAGACCGCCACTACATCCCTTCATCTCTTATTTCAGTCCCTCCTTTATCCCTTACTGCGCCACTTCCTTTCCGCAATAACTAATTTTCAATTTTCATTCTGCTATGTTGGCACGAACGCTGACGACAGCGGAGAATCGAGAAACGGTGCTCACCTTTTACAGCTGTCTCGTCGCACTCACTGGAGAGTCTTTTCTCAGTCAATGTTGTTTCCAGAATGACGGCCTCAGCGCTCGAGTCGCAAGGAACATGCACCGACACACAGTCAGCTCAGGGAGAGCACGCGCTGGGTGGCCACGCGCCACTCTGCTCGTGCAACTCTACGCTCGACTGGGGCTCCCTCTATCTATTCCGATCCTACTCTCCATAGAGGCAAGCGCCAAGGGATATGCCTTGCAACCTGTGTGCGATTTTATTCACGGGTATATAAATGCATCAGGTCGATTCTTATGCTAAAATTTGAATTCACGGCTTTTTCATTTCCTTCTTTTTCACCTTTTTTCTCCACATTTGCATCTTCTTCACAAAATTATTTAATGACTCCACTCCTTACACATGTGTGCTTCTGTATCAACAATGTACCCCGGCCAATCCCCCATCGTGGGTACGTGCCATTCATCCAGAGGCCATCATCATCACCATCATCATAAACTCTGCTTCTTATCATCGTTCATTAGATTTCCGAGCTGTGAATGCGTGCAAGCACGTTTTTTTTTTATTACCTTCATTCTCCGTGCAAAATAATTTTATTTTACGCGTTTTTTTTATTTTAAATTTTTTTTATTGTACCAAGACTTCCAGAATGTTAGTGTGGTATAACCTGCATTATCTTTGATTTGGTACAAAATAAAAGTGAGAGAAAGAGAAATAAACAAAAACGTTTCTTATGATTTATGATATGCACCAGACTTACTACTTTTCTTGTAGAGCTGGCGAAAAAAAACGAATTCTTTCGTGCTTAGGCACGCCGCGGTGGCTCAGTGGTTAGGGCGGTCGACTACTGATCCGGAGTTCCCGGGTTCGAACCCGACCGCGGCGGCTGCGTTTTTATGGAGGAAAAACGCTAAGGCGCCCGTGTGCTGTTCGATGTCAGTGCACGTTAAAGATCCCCAGGTGGTCGAAATTATTCCGGAGCCCTCCACTACGGCACCTCTTCCTTCCTTTCTTTCACTCCCTCCTTTATCCCTTCCCTTACGGCGCGGTTCAGGTGTCCAACGATATATGAGACAGATACTGCGCCATTTCCTTTCCCCAAAAACCAATTATTATTATTATTCGTGCTTAGCGTGAATGTGTATCCTGTCTAGCAACGACACCCATAGTGGCTCCATCTTTTGAAGCTATTTTGAACCCCATGTACGTTCGACAACACCAGGAGCACTGTACCAGGAGTTAGCGTCGTGCGTTCTGTGGCATCCGGCCAATTCCAGGCGATGGTGACCGAAGCAGCGACAGGGAGCTGTCACACGATCAGAAAGACAAAACCACACGAGAGTAAGCGCGCAGGGCGCCTAGTTCTGAAATAGAGTCACTCAACCACGCAGAGATGAAGGCACCGCTGGCGCCGCTGCCAACTACTCATGTTCGCCTGGACAAAATGAACCACTTGCCTTATTGGCTTGAGAAGCGTGGGCACTGGAGACAGCGCTCTTGCAGCCGCCTCTGAAAGCTATCTTGAGAAAAGTACACTGCTGCCTGCTACGAGCATTTTCAGGCTTTGCTGAGAGCGAACCGGCTAGGAGGTCGCCGTCGACGGCTATACTCTGAAGAAGATAGAGGCAGGTAGTATACCGCGTTCCACTTAGCAAAACAACACATGCATTGCTCGCGCCGTGATTTTTATTCACATAAGATATATGGCACTGCCTCTGGGTGGCGCCACGTGAAACGGCTGAGTGAAAACGAGACTGTGACACTGCCCTTTGTTTCAACCGAGACCGAAACTTCTTTGGATTGTTTCACTAGGAGGGCTACAAGTCCTTGTCACGCTAATGAGAGACGTCATCACACTACAAGAGCCCCAGGGATCAATTTCTGGAAGCTACCTCATATTTGTGCATTAAATTGTGTTATCGCAGTTCCTTCCTGTTCATTTTCCCAGCCTGCGTCTCTTTTATCTCCATATCCTATGTTTTTCTTCTTGTCAACAAAAATGGGCTAGCTGTAACTGCATTGTGTATCATATATGACACGCGAAGAAAATGCTGTCGCAAGTCGAAACCGCGTGGTTTCTCTGAAAACTAAATTTGGTTTGGTTGTTTCTGTTACAGAACTAGGCCACTGAAATTTTTGCGCACAAAAATAAAAATTCATGCATGCAATAAGGGACTAATGCATATAATAGTTGGGTGAGGGCTCATTCCAGGAGCCTATAGGCTTTTGCCACCGCTCTTGCCCGGTTGTCCAGCAAAATCTGGTCTTCAGAATTTGTGGTAGACAGGGCGCCGCCCCCCCCCCCCCGCCCCCGCTTTCCTGAGTTGTTTGGTTATTGTGGGTTTTGCTGGCATGGCTATACATTATGGCATAAGTTAGCCGCTTCGGCGCGGAAGGCGCAATACGGATCGCATTAGTTTGGAAACATATCGCTGTGTTTGACAAGCTTTATTTGAGTGTTCGACTTCAATTTTTTTAGAATGGCCCCTTGCTTCCTGTTTACAATTCTGTGCGGTTTGGCGTATACTTTCCTCGTTAAACTTAAATGTTGGAGTAAAACACTATAGCTTAATAGCGGTTCTGAATATTTATGTTCCTGCGAATTTTGGGGGACCCAGAGTAATAGCGCGTGGCCAGTGGCGTGAGCACCCTCGTATCCAACATCCGCAGTGTACTGGAGTCCAAATGACTATGGGTTTAAAGTTTGTCTTCTACAGTTCTAAGTATTCTATATGCGTATTTACCAATCCTTCCTCAGGTATAGTTACGACATGCGATCTAGGAGTCCGCCATTACACACGACACCTTCCGGGAAACCATCGCCAAAGCAATTGCCGCCTCTGCCGCATGGGCGATTCCCTGGCACCGAATTGATGCCCCATTAACTAATTTCCGTTGCGCGACCGTGCGTGCTGTGGTTTATATCCTATTGGCCGGTACTTTTACATCCATATAAATTGTCTCTTCCATCCCGCCTCATGTTCTATTGGGGGCGTTCACGCTAACATTTCTTGTTATGAATTTGGGGGTGCATATTCCTCGGAATGGGCTGCACATTCATCTTGCTTCTAAGCTGGTCTTCCAACAGACCGCAGAAAAAATAGGGGCGGAAGTGTGATGAATGTGGCGATATAGGCATGCTCTCGAAAGCAGCATCTTTCATTTTATTTAAAGTGCCGCGGGACTGCGGCTAAGAACCAGTCGATAGCTGCCTCAGTGTTTTCGTTTTAGAAGGTGACTGAAGTAGGCAACCCTGGCTGATGTGCGAAGACGACTGTAAGTTGGCACTGGCCGGTCGTGCCGAAGGCGGTGCGGGCCTGGCAATATTGTTTTTATTTCTTCTTATTTGCGGGCATTGTTTTGTGTTCCTTTAAGCCTACTTTATGTAAGCTGGCACTTGTGGCGCCTCTGGGGCGGTTACGTAAAGGTACTCGTATCAGACCCTGCTCAACGGGTTGCTGGTGCATCCACCCCGTTTGGAAGCAGCTGTAAAAGAGGAAGGCGGACTGACTGAGCAAAATAATTAAATAGGCATATATAGATTCCTACTGAAATCTGCTTTAATTAAGCACAACCTTTCGGATCCATGTCAGCTATTTCCACAATGGGTGTGACAATGGGCAGAAGGGTTTGAAGATTAGATCGGTGTGGTAGATAGGAAATGGGGTGGCGGAAGGAATTTTCCAAAACGCCTGATCTCCACTGGTTCTCAGCCTTTTTGCTTCCCGGTAATCCCAATTTCTTTGTTTACAAGAAATGACATCACAACCTCGATTCTGCGTCACACCCCAGATACGAAGAGGGGAGGCCGCAGTGAGGCGTTGCTGAAAGGGCGGATCTTTGGGGGCGTTGCTAAGTGCGCTTATCGCTCGTTACGGTTTCTCTCTTAAGCAGATGGGGAGTTAGAATTACTAGCACTGCAGCCCCAACGAGAATCGCGTTAGTGAAAATTTAAAGCTGAATGCAGATATTTATTGCTCCGGCAGCGTCAAAGCATAAACTAGAACGAGAACTGTGACATTAAGCAGTCTAATATTTTAATTTGACAACTGAATCCGGTTGTGGTTCTCAGTCAGTGCAAGTTGAAATATACATGGCTCTTTGTGGCTGTGTTGACGCTTGCCCGTCAGCAAAATGCGCGCGTAAGGCGAAAAAATTGCATTTAGAAATCCTCGCGTCAATCAATTAAACATTGTGACAAACTTACTGAAAAGGTCGGGAGGCCTCTGTTTTGAAGTGAACTGCAGTGTAGCGTAGCCTCTGAGATCGGCGCGAGGTTCTGAGGAACGCATTTCATTTGCGGAATCATCCAGTGGTGGCGACACCTGTATTTCCTTCCTTGGTCGTTCGTAGCTTGAAAAGGCTGCGTTTTCGGTTAGATTGGTCTATTTACGATTAGAACGTCGTACCCAGTCGATACAGGCTACAGGCCAACTACATCCGCTACTGCTAGCACTCTATCTCGAAGGGACCGTTTTTTTTTTACTCGCAAAAATAACTTTAAGCATTACTAAAGATCTTTGCTGTATGTTTTTTTTTCACCGCGTTATTGTGTTACCGTGCTGTTTTGTCAACACGCTGGTCTTTTCAACGTACTGTTGTGGCGGGCGTTTCATGCATTGTTTGCTCGGCGTGCAATTTCCCCCTCGTCGTGTAGAGCCGAACGTCGCTGCGCAGTTAGCCTCCATGCTAATTGGACGCATGTTCTTTATTAGCGTGCTTTCACCTCCGATGCTAGAAAATTTCGAGCGAGCTTTCGAGGCAGTTAGTGCGGTAGGCCGAAAAAATTAAGGCCTCCATTGTACGTCAGTTCTGTGCGGCTGCATTTCATGAGGTATATAAATATTACGAGTTGTTGCCCTCCGCCATTCCCATCACAGGTTCAGCGTCTGCCTCTTGGCCGCAAGTATCCAATGCCAGGTGGTACACGCCGCACCGAATCGTCCCGAATTGAGCTTCTGCTGCGGTCATGCAGTGAATACGATCGCAGCGCTACCTTCCCGTGAAATACTTGGCGCCTGGCGCACGCGTGTGTTGCTCGCACCCACGCATGCACTTTGCTGTGGTATCGAACCAATGCGAGCGCTTTGATTGACCGTTCGGCAGACGTTTATGTTTGCCCATTGCAACAACGAAACTCGAAGGTAGCTTAGCTGTTCGCTGTTGTAGCACGAATCAGCCACTGCAAGTCCTTGTTCTCGTGGACATACCTTGCGGTCGCATTTTTAGGAACAATGCGAAGATGCGACGAGCACTTGCGTGCACTTATGCGTGCGTTGTGAAACGTACACGTACGTTGGACATGAAGCCATCATTTTTCTGCTTTGCATCTAATTTTAAATCAGAATGTAGGCAAATCTCTGCTTCTATCTAACATTGCTACCCTACCGTGGCCAAGTGTTGCTCGAACGCCGACCAACACAGTCCCGCGATTCCGGAGTTGCACTGCTCGCTCTCCTCATGGCACAACCCCCATGTTCATTCTGGGACGACAAATCAACGCATGTTTTTAGTCTCCTGGAAATCGCCGCAGACGCGTCATCGCCAATCAGTGGCACCCGAGCATGCATATAAACGCCGCGTGATGCGCCCTTCTGAGCTTTAGTTTCGGCGATGTCGGCGTCAACCGGCCTGCGCGTGTTCCGGCTGCCTGGCCTGCTTCCTCTGTCAGACCAGCTGCATGCTGTCGCTCTTCTTCGAGTATCCATTCTCAGTGACACTGGTCGAAGACGTCCGCAAGAACCTACTCTTCCCTCCTGCCTCTGTGTGTCTGCTTCGACGGTCTGTGCAGTGCATTACCTGAACTTATCAAGGAAATAAATTGCGCACAGTGCTCAGATTATAGCGCCGAAAGGTGACTGTACTTGCGAGCGGGACCTTTAGCGCAGGAACGAGAGCACCCTCGCCTTTTGAAATCGAGTGCAAAACAAAACGCAGCGCTTGCATTTCTCCTAAGTCGAGTAATCACTGGCGGCATAGATAAAAAACGCGTGCGGTTTTTAGCATTTGTAAACTTCATGATGTGACTTGGTAACTGCATACTCATTTGCAGGATAAACATTTCCTAGCTATGTCGCCATTACGTCAGTTCGTGTGCTGGCGAAGAAGAGGCGAGCGCGACGCAAGTCATGCGCGATTCACTTCACGCGAGGGCTAACACAGTTTCTCCCTCGGTGAATACGTGTTTGCGATGTCAAGTGAACCATAATTTCGCCATGCACGTGCGTCAATTTGTTAGCAGTTAATGCGACTTTTTACCACGTGCAAGTCGCATATCCTGCTATAAATGTGGAACTCCACAGGGAGTATTGTCTTCACGGTGCTGCCGCTGTTGCCAGTGTCAACTTTCGGATAATAACGCTGGGTGTACGCAGGGTTTTGGAAGGAAGAGCTGTGAAATGAAACTACTTGCTATACAGAGATCGATTTCGGGAAGGAAACGAGGCGAAATCTTTGTTTGTTTATGGGGGTTTAACACCTCAAAAAGACACAGGCTATGCGGGATGCCGTAGCGAATGGCTCAAGGAAATTTCGCCCACCTGCGGTTCTTTCGACGTGCACGGACATCGCACAGTATACGCGCCTCTAGCATTTCATCTCCATTCAAATTACGACCACTGGGGCCAGGATCTAGCACGCGTCTTTCGGGTCAGCAGTCGAGCGCCATAAGCACCGAGCCACCACGGAGGTTGCCAGGCGAAGTCTTGAAGACATGACTAAAAAAACGTCGAGGCTCACTATATACCCTCTAAATTATACGGATGCTGCATGGTGGTACCTGGCGTGCAGCCTCTTTCACATGTCCCTTGTTTTCAGGCACACGTCGAAAGACCGTCCTTTGGCTTCTGGCAGCAGGTCTGGGAAAGCTATACCAGGCTTCAACATTTGTTGGCCGAAAACTGTACATTAAATGCCAAATTCTCAAAGCTGTTGGCTCGTTGTAAGGCTGTTTAGTTGGCTTTGCTCACGCTCTGTTATCACGATGATGACGCGGGTTATCTGTCTTTGGATTGTGATTTGAGGTGTTTTGAACATTCGACCCCTGATTTCCTGGCGTACAAGATGCAGCTTCCGTTCCTGTACTAGTGCTGCGGGCACACTGCGCATGCGTCCTCACTGCCGCCGCCGTCTGTGTACGCGGTCCTGACCAGCCATCTGTCGCGCCTCCTGTCTTGCGGCAATTTTTTGCGGGCTGGGAAACATTATTTTTTTTTTCTCTGCCCACACTAATATATATCTTCCGGCGACGTTGTCGGTAACCTCGCCGCAATCGCGCACTTTTTCAGTAACTGAATTAACCTACAACAGGTAATCGCCTGCAAAGAAACTAGGCAAACCTAAATACGAAGTTTATAGTTAACTGTCCAATGCGCGCCATCCACTTGCGTGAATGGCAGCGGATACATGCACAAAAAAGCCAGCACGATTATGCGTCTGCATAAACCAACTTCGGAGAAGATATATACCTGGAGTTGAAATTTCAGCTAATCTAGCAGTAAAATAACAACTCTGAGAGATCTTGCTTCGGCCTGCACCGAACGCTGCTCAACGGCCCGCGCTCTGGGTATGGACCATTTTCGACAGAGGCGAGCGACAACAAGAACAAGTTTCACTTGTGAAAGTCTGCTGTCACTTAAACGAACAACATGCTCACTGCAGTGTGTTTGGCACGCCTGAGCAGGCGAACCACAGCAATCACGTATTGATAACCACTGCGGCTGCGCCATATTGCGCTAACAATGCCAGCAGCCAGTATGGCAGAGGTTCATGATCAAAATACGCACTCCTCTGGTAAAAATTTCAGACCTGGTGCGCTTTATCTCAAGCACGAAACGCACTGTCAAGTACCGCTCAGGTTCTTCCTCATTCAGCGGTTTTTTTATATGCTAACTTTGTAATTGAAATTTGTCTCGTATCCAATTTTTACAACGCTGTGTATTTTGCTTGACCTATGCAACGAGATTCATGAGCCTTTGCCTAATCAGGCAGCTGCAGGAAAAAAGGCCACTTAGCCTTGTTTTGCGCTAGCAACCACCACCGTATTCCAGCCAAGTTCATAACCTTAACACCGTCCTTGATATTTCAGTACTTGTCTGCACTCTTAGTGGTTATCTCTTCTATTCACTGCATTTCCACTATCAGACACATGAAACCTATGTCCCTTGTCACCGGGGAGGGGTGTAGAATATTCCACTGTCATGCGGAAAGTTCTACATTGGGCAAACGGGCAGGTGTATAAATGTACGCCTAAAAGAGCACAAGAACAAGGTCCGCGTTGGCTGTGACGGGCATTTGGCTATGCATTGCAAAACGTGTGACTATAGCCCGCCTTGCCGACCACTTTTTTCACTGTACAGTTATTCTGTATAATCACAACGACCAACTAACAAGTGAGATTGTATAAGCCTCCGAGATGGTGCGAAATGGAACCAAGTGTGTCATCAGGAAGTCAGTAAATTCATCCAAAACAGTAACTTGAATATATGGCGCGAACAGCTGGTGCAGGCGTGCGTTTTCACTCTGATGACGTTGTCTTCGTTTTAGTGGTTTTCGGTTCTACGCACATTTCCTGCCCAAATCTTTTGTGCTTACATTATAAACCTCTTGTTAGCCTCATTAAGCATATTAGGTCTATATTTTTCTCAAAATTAAATAATAGTGCACAACAAAGACAGGAGAAACGAGAAGACAATTACAGGCGTCCAATTTAGACAGGATTAGGCCAATCGCATGATCAGGAGCATAGATATACAGATGTCGAAAAAATGCAAAAAGAAAGGGAATGAAGACAACGTCATCAGGCGCACAATTATACACCTGCCCGTTTGGCCGATGTAGAACTTTCCGTGTGACAGTAGAATCTTGTACACCACTGCCCACTAAGAAGAGATATAGGTCTTCCTGTGTCTAATACATCATCCGGGATTTCGCGTCTTGCTAGGCAACTCACCCTGCACAAGCTCAGCAATCTTTCAGGTGCCATGAATGCAACTTTCACGTGTGACTGCTGGCCGACGTTCTATCTACAGCATCTCACATACACGTTCTTATACTTCTTTCAGGGACATGTCAATCAGTTCATTCAAATTCGCCGCTTGGTTATAGTCAAATATAAATCAGGCGGTTGCAGACGGCTTGCGCCTCTACTATTTCTATCTCACCTTTATGCCGTTATGTGATACAGATAATGTATCGCACGCACGCGCTAATCGAAGATCCCCGCCCCCCCCCCCCCCTCCCGGTACAACCGCCGTCAAAAATATACAGTCCAAGGAGTATGCTTCAAACCTGTTTAGCGGGACTCCCTCCTTCCTCATAGACCAAATGTTTCAGGGAGGCTTTCAAAAATTTCAAAAATAGGCTTTTTGGTTGGTAAAGATATCGCTTCTGCGGCCTAGTATTGTGGTGTTGCGCCGGACGACCTCTCGATGAAGACTCGTGCCTCGCCCCCCTCCCCCCCCCCCCCAGGCCAACGCCAAGCGCCAAAAAATTTGTATATATATATATATATATATATATATATATATATATATATATATATATATATATATATATATATATATATATATATGTTCGTTTCTCGTCTCTTGCGTCCTCGTCTTTTGCTGCGCTACAGTGTATTGGAACTATGTACCAACAAAAATATATATATATATATATATATATATATATATATATATATATATATATATATATATATATATATTCAGATTGGGCGTCTTGGTTGCCTACTCCTTTGGTTAGAGAGGCAAGGTAGTGCGGAGCCGCCGCCTCTTGAGTACCTGGAACCTGAAGGTAGCTACTTACTGTCCTTCAAAGCTATCACATCCTATTATAAGGATAGACATCGCCTCTATCCGGCCCCTGCAAAGGGACTGGGGAAAGCAAACGAACGCGTTCTGCTCCGATTATTCACGAACACAATGCTGTGCCCGGCAGTACTAAAACACTTGGATCCCGCGTTCACTGGCAGGTACAAACACTGTGGGGAGGTGGCAAACACCTACCACATGGTTTGGGCTTGCCAGCGCAACTCAGCTCTCTCCCCCCACCCCAACCCTACCAGAGAGGAATGGGAGGCGGCCCTGCTTGGCTGTTCGGACCTTCAGTCCTGAAAGGCTTTGGTCAAGAGGGCTAAGCTGGCGGCTTCGACCAATGGGGTCCCGGAATAAGGACACCACCCATTGCGGGGCTCTTTCAAGAGCCTCACCTCTTTCATTAAATAAAGGCTTTTCACCACCACCACCTCTTGAGTAGCTCTGCTGTCGTTTTGCGTAGGGGTCCCGGCGTGTCTCTGTACTCTAACAAAGCCAGATGTAGGTCACCAGAATTTAGCAACAGCTCTTTAACGGTTTTCACCATTCTTTATACCTCCCCGTTTGCCTGCTGGTACCTAGGGCCACACGTCACACTTTTGATTCCATCAACTTGCGCGAACTGTTTGAACTTCTGGCCGACAAATAGACCACCGTTATCTGATACCAGCGTTTCCGGTATCCCGTGCGTAGAAAACACTGTTTTTATATGATAAATACCTTCAGTGCTGCTAAGAGACAGCGGACACAATACCGGAAATGAAGAAAAATAATCCACCATGAGCATGTAGTCACAGAATTTCACATGGCCGATATCCGCCGCAAGCCTTTGGCATTGCCGAAAAGGCGTCTCGGTCGGAATCATCGGCTCGCACGGCTGGAGGCGAAATTGGGAACACGCGCGGCCATTGGCATTGAATACGCAAGTTGAGAGCTTAAGTCTGGTCTGGAGAGTGCATCAGCTATTTACAGATTTTTGCCCGGCACATATTGCACCTCGAAACTAAACTCCATTAGCAGCATTCTGAACCTTTGAATGAGAGGTGGATCCAGATAAAGTGGAGTCTTTCCTAACAAAGAAACCAACGGTTTGTGATCCGCTTCCAGGGTAATGTGCAGTCCACGCACATAGCTTTCAAGGCGTTTTGCGGATCATGTTATAGCTAACGTCTCCTTTTCAGTTTGCGCATAGCGCATCTCAGTTGCTCTCATTGACCTTGTGACAAAAACATCCGGCCGATTTTTTTTTATTCGCCTGAAGCGCTGCGCGGACTCACTCAGTGTCCTCTTGCTGCAGTTGACCCAAAGGTATCGTTTGTTCAGCCAACTCTGAAACCCTGAAATGAATAGTGAGTAATGATTAGCAAGTTCTAAAAATCTGCGCATTTCTGCAACATTCGATGGTGGCTTTAAATTTTTAGTTTCGCAAAACTTCGTTGTATCCGGGCGTATGCAATAATGGCCCACGCGGCACACCAGAAAACAAAGCTCCTTTACACTAAACTTGCTATTTTTTTTTTCGTTTAGGGTCATGCCGCGTAAGGCCAAGCGTTCCAAGGCGCAAAACAACCGTTCGTCGTGTTCCTTCTGAGTAGGGCCGAAGATTCCCACTTGAAAATTTGTGTATGGGAACCGACTGGTTTGTACTGGTTCTGCTGGAACCAGCAGGAAGCCTCCTGATTTCCTGCTTGTTGTACCGGTTTCAGCCCGGTGCTTATACTAGTTTTCTGCTGGTCGTTCTGGTTCCAGCATAAGGATTTTTTGTTGTTCTGTTCGGAGAGCTTTTTTATGAATAATATATCCTTCAGCTAACAGAACGTTTCAGCTATAGTAGAATACAACTTAAAAAACAGCAGTTGCTAACACTGGGCCATGTTCCGCGGCGTACTGTATTACTCCGCTGGCTCATCGCTATAGTAAACGAAATAAACTTTTTAATGTTTGACTGTGCTAAACAAGAGGGGCATTAAAATTGTAGCTCCTATAATTTTTTTGCAATTAGTTTGTTGCTTAGGGAACAAGAAAAGTTTTAACAACGGTCTACATTTTTGTCGTGGAGGAAATCTGAGCGGCGGTCGTGAATTTGGGCGGTACTTCACTGCAGACTTAAGTAATATAAGATATAAACCTATTCGACTAGGAGCGCAAAAAATTGAATAAAAAGTCAGAAATTTAATGATAACTTTGCCTATTAACTATTCACCACTAACACTTGTGGGACACCATCTTGGGGGTATATATAAGCAAGAGTCCATGTGGTATTATAATGTGAGCACAAGTTACACATGCAAGTTGTATGTATATTTTAGGGCTTTACTGTTGCTAGTTTCTGCTTTTCAAGACGGGCTCTGAAGCTGTACTTGAGTTCCTACAACGGGCAGATTTGCATGGTTCTGCAGGATGAGTTTACCAATTTACGGCAGGTTTCAAGTGTTTTTTTTGCATGCTTAAAGTTTAGGAAGTTAAAATTTGTTTTTAATGGTTCAGAAGTGTTCAAAAATTAAAGGATATATCCTACGAATGATTTATCTAAACTGAATTTAATGTAATGTTTCGATGCTATATGGACGGTAATGTCTCTAACACCTACTGGTTCCAAAGGCTACTCGTTCCATCAGCTGCTTGTTCCAGCAGCTGCTGATAATGTGCTAATAAACCAGCACTACTGGAACCAGTAGGATTCCAGCAGCAAACCAGCAGCAAATTTTCACCTGGGTAAGGACATCGTTTGTTAAAGGGAAGATAAAATGGTTTCCTGAGAATTGGCGGCTATTCAAGAGTTCGAATTATGAAGCTTCTAGGTAAAGCATACGAAGTAGTTTTGCACTAGCATTAAAATTGTGACGTACTGACCAATTAAAGCCTCACATACGGTGAACTACCATCTAGTTCATTCTAACCTCGACGGTGCTCAGGCTTCTTCTTTGTGCGATAAAGGTGCGCGGGGAAACTCATGGTGACGCCATTGCTGGAGAAACTTCAGATGTGCGCTGCATTTGTCTGCATGATGCCCTTCGTCTTCCTATGCACAACGCTTCGTGAGCATCACCTTCGCCGGCATTCGTTTTCTTCCTTGAAACAACCGTTTATTCGTGGGGAACATATTGCCCCTGTACGTGACGTGACCACTGCGGCCTCTGCCTGTCGCTGTGCACGGCCGAGAAGTTTGAACACTGACGCCACTTTAGTCGGCGGTTACGTCACCGTTTCAAATGCTGGCGGAAAAAGATTTCGAATGCTTTACCTACAAGTTCCAAACATTCGGCTGGTTAAAACTCATCGAATTCCTAAACCTGTTCACTTGCCGTTTAAGTTCATGACCCCCGGAATTCCATCAAGAATATCCCACATTTGTCTTTGAAAATACTCCGGAGCCGAAGTTACGCCAAATGGTGGCCGCTCACAGCAATAACGGCCAAACAGAGTATTGAATGTTGTGAGCAGTTCACAGTTCCTTGCTAACCTCACTTGGTTGAAACCAGAGTTCGCGTCCAGTTCGGAAAAATTAACTGACTGCACCAGTGAGCAACCAGCCTGTCCCAGCGTCGCATCCATTCGATAAGCTTCGGACAACTTTGCGTCTCGTAGTCCAACTACAAAACGGTCGAAAAAGAATCACCCGCTTTTTTATCTCCCCGTAGTCACACCTATCCGCCAGCGTATGTAACAACATGCTCGACTGGTTCTTGGTGGCGGCGATGGAAGCACCCGCTTTCGTAGGCCAAGTTTCGTGCGGCGACAAATCGGTATCGAACTGTTTGTTCGCAACGTCGTATTTCTTCGAGTCTTCCTCGCACAAGATGAAAGTCTTGAAAATGCTGCGTGCCTGCCGTCCCATCGTGTACAGCAACGGACGCACCTGAGCCTCTTGAGGTCGCTCATAAAGTCCTGAGGCGAATCGGTAGTAATCCAATTCTTGTATCCACGCCCGCCAATCGGACGTCTTGTCAAAGATGAAGCTCGCTGGTGGCTGCACTAAAAAAGGCTGAGAAGAAACATTCGTTTCTTGCGACATTTTGCATTGCTGCTATCCGGCTGGTATACAATGATGCTGGCGGCCGGCAACAGGCAGCGATATCTGCAGTGGGTACACTATATTTTGGACAGCGACGCCCGACACAATGTGGTTTCTTGCTGGACGACACCTCGATAATGACTCCTGCGTCCCCCCCTCCCCCCTGGCGAACGCCAAAGGATAAAAGACCCCGCTTTATTTCCACATGACAAGTATATACACAGACACTGAGTACGTCATGCACCTGCCGAGCATCACATGAGTACACGTGCACATGAAGAGCGGTATTGCCACAAGTATTACGAGGGGTGGCGGACAACAGAAAATCGTTGAATCGTTTTAAGTAGTAAGCTGCTTAACTAATTTTTGAATAATTATATTTCTAACTAGTAGAGATAGGCGTCTAGTTGGGATTAGAGATTTGTAGATGCTCGTTAGTCTAGCCATGCAGTTTTTAGAATTTTGAAAACGCGATTATTCTCTGCGCTGTGGCTCTACACAATTTGGCTACATCTTGCCAAAATACATGCGCTTTCGGAAAGCATGCAGGCAAACCCACCTTTCCATTGCACGTAATAGGTTAAAAAAGCCAAATTTTTTCCAGCAACACCTAGCGCAAAGGATAATTGCGTTTTCTAAATTCTAAAAACTGGCCTGGCTATATTAACGAACAGCTACAAATCTCTAATCGAAACTAGGCGCGTAACTCTAAAACTTCAAAGATAATTATTCAAAATTATTTAGACACCTTACAACTTAAGATGATTCACCGGCTTTCGGATATCCTCCAACATTGGGAATAGTACGCCGGAAAACCCAATTTTTACTCCAAAATGCCTTTTTTTGAAAATTTTTGTCTTCCCTGAAATACCTGGTAGAAGTCTAAAGTTTGGGAGGATTGAGGACGCAAAGCCATTCCTCTTTAAAGAGGTTACGGTCGCTGAGGATGCATAACGAAGCATAATGCAGGCCTCACAAGCAAACTCCTAGCGAGTGTAGCTCAAAGCGCGATTGAGTGTTCACTAACCCAAGAACCGAGTGTGCTTTTAGAGGGAAAATAGCATAGTTATTTAAGAGTTATCTCACCAACCGCGAACAGCATGTTGTAATGAATAACTTGATCTCTAAACCACAGGCCGAGCTGACTTCGGTGCCACAGGGCTCAGTACTGGGACCGAACTTTTTCGCTTTACGTAAATGACTTTCCGTCAACCTTAAAATATTCCCAACCGTTATTGTACGCTGATGACACATTGTTAGTATTTATACGAGACTCAATAGGAGAACTAAACAGCAAAGTAAACTAAGACCTAGTTAGGGTCTTGAAGTGGTTTACTACCAACCAGCTAACTGTTAATACCCAGAAAACAAAACACACTGTGCTCAGCTCAGGGGGAAAAAATTTATACTACAACGAAATCACCTTGCATGTAAACAATGAGCCGATACAAAATGTAACAAGTTTTAAATATCTAGGTGTGCATTTGGATTCTGACATGCACTGGAGAAATCACATAAAACAAGTTTGTTGAAAACTTGCATATGGATGTCACATTCTCTTGAAAGCGCGAGGATGTTTTGATTGCTCTATTCTACGCGTACTATATTTTGCTTTTATACATAGTCAGTTAAGTTACTGCATAGGATCTTGGAGCAACACATACCCCACATATCTTGAACCCATAGTCCGACTACACAAGAGACTCCTAAGAATCATCACATATTCCAAACACAGTTGCCCTAGCAAACCACTTTTTCAGACAGCACATATTTTACCTTTACATTCAATTTATACGTTAAAAACTGCCAAGACAATACATAAAATACTGGAATCCAATAAGCCGTTTCACCAATGTATTTTTATAACTACTAAAAAGGACACGAGGTGCAAGTTCATATCATTTAAACTTATGCCGCAATACATACGGGAAAAGGACGACTGAGTACAACGGTGCACTAATACAGAATGGCTTTCCTAATGATGTTAAAATTAAAAGTAATTTTTCACAATCCCTCAAAATGTTCTTGCTGAGTCTAATTTTCAGGACGGTAGGAAGGTTGAATTTTGGACGGAATAATTGTGTTAAGGTTATGTGCAAAGAATTTCCGCACGAACTGCAATTGTATATACGGACATTTCTTAATAAAATTCATGCGCAAAGAGTGTGTTCCGATTTTATTATTTTGAATTTATTTATGCGAGAAGTATTCTCTCCACTTGCTGTATTTGCAACGTATCTTTGTGATGGACCCGACACTAGCCCTGGCTACAGGTTCAGTACCATTGTGCATAGTTTTCTTGTACTTATTTCAGTTTTCAAATAAAAAAAAACAATTTATGCGCCTTTACTTTCCTCAGAATAAACTGTCCAAAACTTCCGCTAGTATTCAGAAAACGAAAGGCGCAAAGTTTCTCCACTTTGTACGTGCATTCCACTGCCTATTAACAGCGCGACTGATGTCTTCAGTGACGCAGTGAGCCAGTCGCACTTTCTCTGGCATTTACACATAATAATTGCATAGGTACCCCTATAATTTCCCCATCGTTACGCAACCGCTGAGGACGACACAAGAAGACGAGTTTTGAGTCCAGTGCTGGCCTTTCAACGGTGAACAGATACTCGCCTAAATTTAAAGTTACTCAGTTCCATTGCGAGGCATGCCAATATTACTGTTATCCGTGGATTCCGAAAAGGCGATTACCTTCGGCGAGAGATGATCCAGAAGAATTTTTAAAACCAAGCTTATGAACTGTTAAGTTTCGGCACCTCTTTGTAACAAGAGGTTCACAAATGGACGGTAGTAATACCACGTTTCATTTTTGGAATAATGTAAATTTTAATTCTAATCAGCGGTGACATGCAAGGAATCCTGGCTTTCAGGGTGGGTTGAACAAAAACCACACTGCCGAAAAGCGCACACAGCCACACAGAAGAGCACGCGTCACTGGTCGGCGAACTTGTCACTCCGTGATTTACTTTACACCTGAGCAGAAACGGAGAGCTGCTCAGCTATTACGACGCAGCCTATTTCCAGTGCCAATTTCCAAGCAGCCAACAAGATGATAAACATTGTGTCGCAGGGGAATCCTTGTGTCACAGGGAATGCGCGTGAATGGTATATGTACACATAGTGCACATCGCCCAGTGGCCTGTCCAATGGGGTGCGGCTGCTTGCGCTCCGCGGTGATAAAGTTTCGGATTAGCCGCCATACTTTATCAGTACTCTCACCTGAAAGCGGGGCTTCAGGAAAGCCACATCTTACCGTTTCAAGTGGTGGGCATGTGTTGTTCGACATATCAGTTGATTTCATACTCTTCCATTGTAGAGCCAGTCTTTTTTTCTCTGCTGACAAAATTTCATGCTCCGCCTGGTTTTATTGACATGGCCGTGTTCTTTTCGAAAATTCCGTGGATGTGGGATCAATGTATTGATTTGTACAAGCTTAAAGCACGTCGCAAAAAAGAAAACACACACAGAATACAGTTTCTTATAACACCTGTTTTGAGTTAGTGATAACATCTTAAACATCACACATGTACGAATAAGACGCAGCCATGAACTTTTCGTTGCCAGGGCAGCATGCGAGACGCAAAAATGCAAAATTGTTTATGCAAAATAGTTAATAGCTTCCGACTTGATGTTCGGTGAAGTTTGACGAAAGTAAAGGACTGCAGATATCGGTAGTTATCATTTCGAAGTGAGGCTACAGATGACAGAAAGAATGGAATTAACTGGAGCGACAGGTCAACAATACAAAGATCCAATTGAGACTACGGTACTAAATGAAGTGCGATAGCGGAACCGCGACAACTTCGCCTGGTCATAAAAAAATTTCACGACGACAGGAGTGACGAATCATATATTTGTTATTTTATTCTTTGGATTCCTAAGGTGAATCCACACCCCACACCAATCATACGTCGAATTATACGTGTTTTTCCTAGAAACACCTAAAAACAATTAACCTACGTTAAATTTAACGCAGCTGTACTGACCATGCACATCACCGTGGCGCAGATCGTCGACGGAGAGTGCAGAGTGGTCCTGCACCTTTACAGCACCATGCAACACCAGAAGAGCTACGCGCCGACTGCTGCCTGGCATGTCATGAAGAGCCGAAAGACTGCGGCTGGATGTTCAGGTGTAGCTAGGGAGGTGCTTTCGCGGATCCCAGCGTCGGCGTCGCAGGTCCGGATGACGAGGGCACGACGAGCTGCGCAAACGAAGAGAGCTCTTGAGCATCACCTGGCTAACGTGGACTAAATGACGCATTGAACAGGGGTCTCTTCATTTTGCGTATACGACAGTATACATGCGTCAACATGCCATCTTGCGAGCTGAAATACTCGGCGACTTGGTGACTGCTGATAGTGGTTTTATTCGTTCCCTCCGTTGTTTATGTTGAGGTTATATGCATGGAATTCCTGCAATCAATCCAGGGCATGTTTTAGAGAAATGACAAGTGAACACGGTGTGTGCGAATAGTACTCTTTCAAACTCTAATCGAATACGAATCGTATAGGTAATAATGAAATAGAATACGAATGAAATCTTTCACGAATATCCGGTACTTGCGTGAAAACTCGTGCGAAACCAATTATCGTGTGTCAAAGCGAAGCGCTAGCGGTGGCGCTGCCGTACCGCGCTATAACTTTAGAGCTTTATGAATATACCTGTCAAGTACGCGGCACTCATCTCTACAAAGGAGTACGTGTCATGAAGTCACCGTAATAGATATGTGACCATCACCGTCCTGTGTATGAAAAAAATTTGCTTTGCTACTGTTTACGACAAGGAATAAAATAATGCCACATCTCACTGCATGAGAATGGCGAGAACTACGTGTTAGTCATGGATTCCCAGACCTAAGGCAGGGCTTATAAACTCTGCCCGCGTCATGCCGCATCGCCCAACCTTCGAGGCCACGTTTGAATTGCCACGAACGAAGGCCACCTGAAGAGACCGCGTCGTACCGCCGAAACTTCCCATCCCGAGCATATCGACTGCGGCAGCAAGCTGTGCAGCGCCGGAGTGCTCCCTGTTGTGAAAACAATCCACGTCCAGCCTTCATCGAAGTTAGCGCCAGTTATTCGACAACTATTCAAAAACTTGAGAACATACCTGATTCATTTCGAATATTTTTCTGAATGCACTATTTGATTCGTTCAGCGGATCGAGCAGGACCATGTGCAAACGGCGGATGCAAACATTCCACCAAATGCTTACTTCTTTTTCTTTTTAGTGTAGCAGAAATTACAGCCCAATCCAAACCCGAAACGAATCCACGACAGTCAGACGAGACCAATGTCAAGAAGTATCGCATCACCACGTGGCGGCTAACTCGTCAGCCTCGCGACGCCTTTGTATACCTCTCCTTCTTTCCCAGATTAGTGATGCCAGAATCCCCCTGCTCACATCGATACATCACACATACTCACGCATCAAACTGTTCAAGTTCAATAAACCATCTCAAAAATCGAATTAATGTGCTTGAATTACCTAATCGTTAATTAGCCTACTCATAATTACATATACCTGCATGAGTAGATGTCCTTATGACACCAAATCAAGTCAAAGACCACAACGCATTCATCAGGTCCACCTCTATCCCGCTTAAACCGTCGAGCGTTTCCGGCCTGGTAGGGGTAGTCTGCTCGTCAGCATTCCAAGCTAGGTCGTGGTCCGAATGCCACCTAATTCATACCAATTAATTTTCCCCCGAGTTACCTTACTTTGCATACATAAACGTGCTTCAGACGTTTGCGACCAATAAGATCACGCTAGGAACAATTGAACTCCTTCACAGCCTGCAGGTTCCGCGCGTAGATGGAGCAGCGTATATTTTATATGGGAAGAAAGAGTGTGATTGCACTGCCGTGTTTGAATTACCCGCGGGAGGTAATATTGCTGCAACGTTACAACTCCGTCCATTAGGCCTTTCTCGACCACGGCAACGACGGCACCGCTTTTTCTGTGACATGGGACCTTCAACGCTGGCGCATTAATGAAGAGGCACTAGACAACACGTGCCGATGCATTCCAAAATAAATGCTAGTGCAGCCTGATGAAGCAATCCTGGTGTCGAGGCTGGCGCACCGGCTGGCGTCGATCACCAGCACAGAGATGCAGCGAGCGGGCTGTGTGGGTCTCGACGACAGGAGTGCTTCGTCAGGTGGCGCCCGCATGCAGTTTACCGTGGATTGGCACGCGTTGGACAGGGGTCTCCACTTCATTTTGCGTATACGACAATATATATGCGTCAACATGCCATCTTGCGAGCTGAGATACTCGGCAACTTGGTGACTGCTGATAGTGGTTTAATTCGTTCCCTCCGTTGTTTATGTTGAGGCATATGTATGGCATTCCTGCAATCAATCCAGGTGTTGATAGTCAGCACCCGTGTCATGCCCCTTATCTCCTTCATCTTATTTCTGCACTGCTTCTTCATTATGCATCTGAATCAAATCGACCAGCTGAACTATGTGGTGCAATTAATTCTCTGAGTTTTATTTCTGGATCTTTAAACATTGTAAATGGTTGGGCTGAGGAGTGCTCATTCAATACAACTGTCGTTCATGTGCCGGGCCTTGTTTTGGGACATTGTATAGTTTTTTTACACCATTGGATCCCGCCTCATTTTACGAAGTACATCACCATTTTTCAAACCGCAGGTATTGCTTCTGCCAAAACGTACAGGGTTTATTTTTGTCTAAATATCTGGTTATAAAGCAGTGTTAGGTGACTTTTCTTGCAAACGACGCCGTTATTTCTGGTCCCTCACCTTTTGTATGTGTAACCTTTCTGTGAGTGCTTTTTTTGGTAGCTAGAGCTAAAGCTTCGAGAAAGACACCGGCGAGATGCAACGCAGCAGCTCTTGGCAGTTCTCGTTTACTGTGTGGCGATCTGCCCTGCAGTCCCCTGTGTAGACTTTCCCGCGATGCACCGTGCAGCAGCAGCCTCTCCTCGGGGAGGAGCACGCTCCCTTGTTAGTTACCTTAACTAACGAGGGACTGCGCCAGCCTCGGAGCGCGAGAGCCTACTCGCACGCGGGAAAGGGCAGAAGGAGGTTCGGCTAGGATCGTCGGCGCGAGCGGACGTTTCGCTTGCGGCTCCGCTCTTCGCCAGCGGGTGAGGAAGCGTATCTCCTCGGAGTATACCCTTGCCCTAACGCTGGCGATCATTCGCTCGGAACCTTGCTGGTGAGTCGCACGACCTGGATTCATTAGCGTATCTTGTTGCTAGTTGGCGTTATTGTTGCTGTAGCAATAAATGCCTCTTTGTGTCATCCAGAGTTTCGTTTCTTTGTTCCCTCGGAGCAAGCCCCGCCGTGGTCGGCGTGCGTTCGCTAGCGTACGCGGCCACCGGGTGGGGTCCGGGCGGCTTTGAACTGTGCCCGCCACGATTATGTGCGAAGAACGTATTTATCTCTTCCCAATAAACCCCACATGTGGCGCCCAACGTGGGGCCTGCTCTTTGAACTTTGCACGACTGTCGGTTCGGTTCGAAGAACGTTCTTTCTCCCGACTTGACAACTGCTAAACCTAGAGTGAATTTTGAGCGCTACGCCCTGCGGCATGCTTTCTTGAGAGCGAGGTGTGTCGCGCTGCAGTATGTTTGAAGTTTTCAACATGCTCAGCAAGTTTTTCATTAAGTTTCCCTGGAATTTCTTCTGAAGAATCACTTGGTCCACATCGAGGAAGCGCGAGGCTAGTGCCCGTGGAGTTGCCGAACCCTAACCGAATGAGTACGGAAGCTGCGTGGGTGGTCCGAGTTTCTGTATATGTTTTCTCTGCTGTCTCTTTTTTCGACACTGGGAGTAGCGGCTCTGGGGACCGGGTGGCCTGGGTCCGCGGGTGCCGCTACGAGTTCGTTGGTAATTAAGCTCGGCACCGGGCGCCCCGACACCGCCCGATAGGGTGGGCGCCGACCCCTCATAAGCTGCTTTGTGCAGTGAGCCGGGTAGGACCACCCCACAAGCTGATGTCTCATCGCGGCTGCGCGCTCGTAATGCGTTTCGGGTCTTTGTTGTGGTCACGGTCGTTGTCAGTTGTAGTAAGGCCTAACGCTTTTCGGAGCTGCTTGCAACACGTCAGAAGAGGCACGAACACCGGACCGTGGTATTGAGAGGGGGGAAGTTTGCTGCCCGCCCGTTTTTTTTGTAACCTCGCACGAACTGAACAGTGTCGTTCAACTCAAGAAAGAAGGGCTTTGTTCACTCGCACTTTGCATTTGCACAGCCGCCCGACACGTTTTGCTAGCGAATTAGGCATTGTGCCACGAGGCCCTTGCGAATACCGTTTCCCCTCCCGTGACCTACGTTAAAGGCACGCCGAGAGCATTTCGGTAATTTTGCAGATCTGGTGGAGCCACCAAGGCTTGCTGTCCGGTGCACATCATCTCGTTGCCACCTGCTGCGACGGAGAGGCCTGTAGCCTGTTCACCCCATCCATCTGGGGCAGCTGTGTCGAGACCAGTCAGCAGTCACATCCAGCTGCTGCTGCACTGGCGACTACTGCAGAATCCTGGCCTGCAGTTTTCCCACCCGCCTTCTACTCGCGGGCCTGCGGACACGGTAGTCCGCGAGCCATACGACTCGTCCCAGCAGGGACCCTCACGCCGCCTTCGGAACACTGCGGAAGTCTGCGTGGATGCTGACGGCGTGACCTCCGCTGCAAGACCTGCCTCAACTGTATGAAGACCAGGAGACTCCTCCATAGCATGTGCTTTCAGGCGCGTAGGTCTGTTTAAGGTTGGGGGGATGTGGGGATCTGCCCTGCAGTCCCCTGTGTAGACTTTCCCGCGATGAAGCATCCTCGCCTCGATGAGGAACACATTCTCATGTTACCATAACTAACAAGAGAGGGCGCCAGCGTCGCAGCGCGAGAGCCTGTTCGCACGCGGGAGAGGGCAGAAGACGGTTCGGCTGCGATCGTCGGCGCGAGCGGACGTGTCGCTCGCGACCACTCTTCGCCAGCGGGGCGAGGAAGCTTTGGGAGCACTGGCTCCCGTATCTCGTCCCGCCCGGCCTCGAAACATATCCCTTGCCCTAGCGCGGGGGAACATTCGCTCGGAACCTCGCTGGTGAGTCGGACGACCTCGACAGTATCTTGTTGCTAGCTGGCGTTATTGTTGCTGTAGCAATAAATACCTGTTTGTGTCAGGCAGAGTGTTGTTCCTTTGTTCCCTCAAAACAAGGCTCGCCGTGGTCGGCGTGCGTTCGGTAGCATACGCGACCACCGGGAGGGGTCAGGGCGGCTTTGAACTAGGTCAGCCGCGATTAAGTGCGAAGAACGTATTTATCTCTCCCCAATCAACCCTACAGTTGTGACAGTTAATATGGAGGAAGAAAATCCCACAAAATGTTCATTGCACTAACCAAGTCCCGGACAGTTTCGGGAGTAGGATGGCACGCACGCGGGCACTTTGGCCCATGCCAGAGCTTGTTTCCGGTCCCGTTGCGACGCCAATGCCAGGTCGCGAGTGAGGCTGCGTGCCAGCGCCACGAGTGGCCGAGCCCGCGCTGTAGCTCTCGTCTGCCGAAGCACAGCTCGGAGTTCGGCCAAAAGATCCACTTGCTCCCAGGACACGCCCTATAAAGTAGGTTGGAATGTTGAAGGTGAAAGTTCATTGAAAGTTAAGAACAATTAAGTTACACAAGAAATACATTTCAAAAAGGCCCCATGGTGCAAGACCGCAGGTGGGACCTCGCATTCTATTATATGCCCCCTTGCCCCTCACGTTCATCAGACCCTACACACCACTCTCCAGTTTGCTGCACGAAGCGCCGTCAACAACGACCAGTCCTAAAATTAAATAAATAAAAAATAACCCAATAAATAAACCTTGTCTGTTTTATTTCCTCCAGTTTGTTAAATTGATATCATTGTTGTAACCATTCCCCTCTGTAATGCCGTAGTGGCCCTGAGGGTATAATAAATTTTCTTTATTTCGGCAAAACTAAATACAACATCTTGTATTGGACCCCAGTGGCTGTGCCCAATGTTTTGCAACTATTTCAATCTTCGTCTGCATACCGGTGCAGTGACTTGAAACCGCGTATCAACGATAATGTCGCAGTTCTCTTATGCCTCACAGGACCTAAACCACCTGTCACGTCAAAGACCTTGCTAACTTAATGAAACCAAAATAAAAATAGCATCAAGAAACTCAAAAGTAATTTATGTAGCCGTCGAAGGAGAATACCACAAGGACCCAAAGAACAGAAGCGTGGCCTTTTGGTTGGGTATCCGCGTCGCGTTCGGGAGGTGCTGGGTTTTATACCCTATACCGTCGGGTACCCACCGGTTTTCGAATGGGTATAAGATTTCCCCCATCTTGGTGCTCGGCTCTCCTGGGGTGAGATGGTTGAGAAAAGGGTCTCTTCGACCAAACCGTTGCGGTGACGGGCCAGTGGTTTGTTCCGCTGTCAAGTAACCCTACATACGCCTCATGCCGAAAAAAATTGGTCTGTGGCCCCTAATGTAAGTTATTATAAGGGTGTTAATGTGCATTACATTAACTTACGTTACATAACCATGTACATTGATGTCTCAACCATCATTTCACAGAAGAAAACACGCAAGCAAAAATTATGCCGTCTATACTCTTTTAATTAACCGTTCAATGCGGGTAACACAAGCGGTTGTAGCTGTCAACGCACACACACTGATGCACCCAACGACGATTCCCACATGAGCAAACAAAACAGTGAATGATGACCTACAATGGAAGACAAACAGCAGATCGTCTAAATAATTTTGACGAATGATAATGTTACAGTCAGCCTACTGGTCAACATTGTTACCATCTGATGGTGAATTTGTCTTCATTAAATAGTATATATCCAACATTCCGCGTTTCATTGGGTTCATTTTCCTAGTGAACATGAAAAAAAGTGTAACAACGCAGAATAACAATCATCACAAAGTGCTGGCGTAGTGTATCAGAAAAAAAACATCGTCTTTTGTGTGAAGCCTCATTATAACGCTCAGCAGTCGCGTTTAAATATGCTATGAACCAGCCATAAAAGCTACAGTAAGTATAAATTGTCCTTGTATGATCCATTTAGAGAATCGAAAGCAAGCGGCCTGAGGTGTGCAACCCATTTCGAGAATGTCCACTTACCGGGAGAAGGAGAGCAGGAATGTCTACGCAAATCAGCGGCCCTAGACGCAACCCAGTTGGAGCCAGGTGCAGCCACATCATGTCTGTCCGTTGTAGCACTGGAGCCACAGCCGCAGAGCAGGGTGTCGTGTGCCGCGCTAGCAGCGGCAATGCACGGTTCAGCTTCCTTGTCGAACGGGTGTACCAGCAGCAAGCAGTCGGTGTTGCCGAAGCCGAGGAAGCCCATTTGCCCCCTCTGTAAGGCGCCAGAAAGCGTTCTGCTTTAGAAACGGACGATGCTTTGCTCCTTAATTATATCTGACTGAAAAAGGGCCTGCAAGCCGCGAGTCTAGAACCTTTTAGCAGCTGCCAGATGTTGGGGCTCTGCCGATTGCCCGAAGCCGGCAGCGCGTGTACTGTACGTTCTCACTTGAGATCCGTTAAGAAACTCAACGTAGAATGAGCGGCCAAAAATTCCCGTTAAATGTACACCGTAGAATATATTCAAAGCGATCCTTAGGATTTTGCTCCCTCTGGAAAATTGTTGGAGGGGAGAGGCTGCCCCACCCTGATCCGGGGCCCCTGAACACACCTTAAAAAGTTCGTTAGCAGCGCTCCAAGGGAGAACTACAGACTGAACAAGAGCTATTCGTTGCTGCGCCGTTATGTGTGTTTGCAATGATGGGCAGTATGAACAGGTTCAGGACTTCTTATTCCTTGCCTAGTTCACTATGCAAACTTTGTTTGCATATTTGGTTCTTTTATTACTGGTTTCCATGGACGAGAATTCACTCTTACTATGCAATCTGGCAGTGATTGGCAACTAGCTATTTTACGTAACTAGCCCTGATGTATACACCGCATTTTTCTTTGTGGAAAATTTTTGAAATACGTTACGAGAAGTCAACCAGTATTTAAGAGTTGCAAGTAGCTTAAATGCCTTGGTGAACGGACTTTATCAAGCCAGTTGAAATCCAGTTCTAACACGATCAATTCACGTACAATGCTCCCAGAACAACGAGAAGTAAAAGGGGCACGCGAACCCCGGTATATATAACCAATGTTGTAGGCCTTACCGAAAAAATTAACTAAATACGTTACTCGCTACTCTAAAATAAAAGGAACGCGCCACCGTTACCGAAAAAAAGTACCGCACGTTACTTTGCCGTTACTTCATGACCACTAACTTTAGTCTTCGCCGTATGAACCGATGATAACAATTTTATAAAGCTCACATTTCACATAAAGCGTCTAGCTCTAACAACGATTTCACGCGCAATCCTGATTTAACGATTATTTTGCATAAATCTGCAGGAGCTTAGCAATGTTATAGTGGCACACGGTGAAGCCATTTTCTGAATGTGACATTAAGCACAAAATGACAGATCGATATTTCTAACTTCACAAAGAAAACCTCGCTGCACTATCTACCAATTTAAGGTAATTCTGAAAAAAATGTGATATTCCAAATGCTCCGCATGCTTCCACTCTTTGGAGAGTTTTGTGTGTGAGTGGTTTGGGAAGCGGAGGCTGTTGAAGGCAACTGTGTGAATGAGTGTTCATGCACGTGTTTCGTGCTTGATGCATATTCTGTAATTTTAAAGCGAAAGCTTTACTGGCCGCGAAATTGCGATCTCGCCGTGGCGGTGCTCCCAGGAACCAACTGACGTCACAACGCGCGCCTCGCCGCGGAGCAGAACCGTGCTGGCGGCGGCTGGCGCACTCGGCGCGAAATAGAGACGGTCCAAGTCTCCGCCAGTGCGGTCAAAATGCGCAAAACCCGCCGAACGTGTCGGCAGTCAAGCGCAGTTGGATATAGAGGGTTTTGTTTTCGCCGACGTGACGTCGCCGTGCAGCGTGCGTGCGCGCGTTACGCCAGAGTATAAACGTAACAGAGCCTGCGCTTAACCGCTAACCAACGTATCCAGGTAGCGGGATCTATGGTGGGAGCCACTGAAAACCCCGCTCACTCACTGAATAAAAAAAATCAAACCTGTGCCGAGGCTCCGAATCGAACCAGGGCAATTGGCGTTTGACACGGAGACGCCCTTTTTTTTAGTTGCTGCATCGTCAAGGGCAGGTGTTTTCTGGCATGCATTCGAGCCGCAACAAGGGTCGTCGAGAGCACCTATACGTGTTGTTTATTTACAACATTACTTTTCGTGCTCTGCGCTTTTTTTAAAAAAAGGGAGGGTGGAGTGGGTGACAACTGGAACAAACAGTAACTGGTAACGTGACACCTCACGTTACCGAAAAATGTTAACGGAAGGACGTTAGCCGTTACAGTTACGAAATGGTAACGAGTACGTTACTATGTTACCGGAAAAAGTAACACGTTACCAGTAACGCCGTTACTTTTAACACGTTACCGGCGGCACTGTATATAGCCAGCACTGCACAGAGATGCTTTGTACGACTGTAGCAAATGCCGAAATCACAGTGGCGCACTTTTCAAGTGAAACCTGCGCTAAGCTAAATAGTCAACAGCACGCCATCCCAAAGCATCAAATTCGCAAATACCCGCTCACTCCTAGACCTGCGTTTCTTCAGCTGTCAACAGGACAGAACCATGGCTGGCTGTACTGCGTTATTTACGGGATGCGACAAACTCCGCGAGTCGGGTTCCACAGCACGCTCTCGTCGAGAATGTCAAGACGCATATATTCCGCCTGCATTTAAAAGATCTATAGGCACTACCTGATTCGTCGCCGTTTTTGCGTCTGAACTTTCTGGCAAGTCGTTAAGGAATGCAGAGCACGCTGGGCTCCCCGAGCCATGTCGCCACTGCCGACTCACAACGGGTAGAACCTATGAGCTGGAGGCGACCATGCACATCCAGACTATGTGCACTGTGGTTGGCTCATGAGCACGTGAGAATAGCTCACTTGTGGTAGCCGTCGCGTGCGCTGGCTACTGCAGGAAATAGTCAGATGAAGTGTGGACTCCAGTAAGCTATTCTTACTGTGCGCTGTGCTCTGGCCGCCGACGTGTCTCAAATCAAAGAAGCCCACGTTGTCCTTACGTTATCAAAATAGCTCGGCGGTTGGACCCTGCAGGCACACCGAGCTTAAATGGGTGCAGAAAGGGGTACAAAGTTGCGGAGGCATCCGCATTTTCCCTTTGAAAAAGGTCTTTGGGCCCAGTTATCATGAAAATTAGCTCAAACCATAAGCGCGCAGCAATAATAATTACGTACGATTTTGCTCCGGCAGTTACGGACTTGGTCGGCGCTAGCGCTAAAATGAGCATTGACGTGACGGTCGACCGGCCAACACCGTCAACGGCAAGCGCTGCTCATTCCAGCGAACAAACACTGAGATCGGTTACGTCACAATAATTGGGGGCAAGTGCACCATGACTTCACTTCATTCAGGTCCATATGCCGAGCGGCTCCTCAGACAACATTGAATATCGCAATTATGTTCGACTCAATGCTTTCGACAGGAACTAGTTAGAAGGTATCGCCCATGAAACAAAAATATCGTTTGTGTGCGTTCTAAATTTTGTGTCTGTACCCCTTAAAGCGTCCCAAGAGTAGACCGAGATTCTTGCCTCTGAATGGATCCCGAAGACAGCTTCCTGCCTGGTCTGCTGGCATTCGCCAAGGACACCATGGCTGCCGCGTGGGACAAAAGGGGCTGTGCCAGCTGACTACTCTGCATCTTGCTGGTGATTACTCGATGACTGGTGATAGAGCGGGTGGTCCCGCGTGTGGCTTCTTTCTTCGGAATGTCTCGCCGGAGGTGACGGCGGCTCATGAGCACCAAGCCTTCCGGAAACGATCAAAAACGACCTGGAAATTTGAAGAAGCCGACATGGGTGCACTGTAACAATTGGGCTGATCTGCTGGCAGATATAAGTAGCTTTCTTTAATTTAAAGGACAGTTGCAGGCACACATGAATTACAGGTAGACTGGGGAATAGCGTTCCAAAATTTACGAGTATATCACAACAAAAAACAAGGATTTGGTAAGCTAGGAGTGACGTCGAAGTCAAGAACGAACAGTGACATACATGTTTATGTTGCTCATGTACGTGTGAGCGCTGTGCCGAGTACAAAAACAAAGAATGAGGTGCACTCTGTGGTGCGGTGCAAGGCACGTATAGAATGCTATGTTATATCAGTATGAATGTGTATTGTACGGTGTGAATGGAGCCAAAAACGGACACGAGCGGATTGAGGCACAGTGCCTGCGCGGCGGGCTGCATGCACATGAGTGCGAGGTCGAGGGATTTGCTTGGTGCTTCGAGTGGTCAGAACGGAAAGATCGCAAGGATGACGGAGCAAAGAAAAAGGTCTCCGGCTCATTGCCAGAACTGCAGAGCGCATTGCCAAATGTGAAACGTGCAGTGCGCGACAGGCAATGCGGTCAGAACAGCGGCAGGTGGACTGAGCGAGTATAATGGCACGTGTGGCAAACGCCAACGTTGCAAGGACGGCAACCGCGAGCAGGCGACATGTACAACGCCTGACAAAAGTCTACCGGCTACAGTATTTGCTTCCAGCCATTTAGTGGAGGAGTTTAGGCACCCGTAGAACGTTAACATTCGGTTAGGTGAGAAGAGCTTTTTAATCCAGCACATATTTTTATTTTTCATTGTATAAGCCACAGACCTGAACATGAGACACGTGAGTTCACGCCGCGGCTGCCAAGGTATGACTCGTGGAGGGCTGCCGCGCGTCCGATACGGGCGGCCATGTATCGCGCTCTGCCCAAGGCACACTGAGCCTACACGTCAGTGTGTCCAGATCAAGTCGAGCGCACGCAGGTTGGTTAGGTAAAACTTTTTAAGGCGCAGCAGAACAAGAAAGTCAATTAGACAAGCGGGAGTATATTGTCTCGCTTTTGTCACGTCAGAAATGGTTTTGGCGATGTATTTTCGGTTTCATTCAGCCGTGGAACAACCGCAGCACCACCCAGATAGGGCAGGTGTTTTAGCACAGAGTTTCAGCGTAGCGCTATTTAGTTGAGCAAAGGAAACCGTCAAGAAAACTAACGTTGTTGAAAGTTTTACCAAGCGCCATCGCCTCCCATGCCGCATTGCATGCCTAGCGGTTTCTGCCCACCAACGCATCTCAGAAGCCATGCGTGCAATCTTCCCGCACCCTCCTCATCCCCTCCCCCTTTTACTTTATTGCTGTAGCAGTAACGTAACTTTGGGAACATTCCGGCGTCTTTATGAAGCCTCCACACTCCAGAAACAAACTACCAGCAACCTCCCCGCCACACGACTCCACACTCATGAGCAACTTCCTGTGCCTATGCAATGTAGGAGGAGGAAAGAACATTTATTGAGCTCTCAAATTCGTTTTTGATGGCTTCAGATGGTGTCTTCCTTCTTCGGTTGACACTCCATTTTTTACAGGGTTGGAGCCCTAGTCTAAGGCTCCACTGAGTATGGCTGCGCCTCGCACTCTGTTTATCAGACCCTTTTGAGTCTCCAGGTGTGTGCTGGTCAGCATACCCTCCCACTGTTCCATATTCGGGTTAGGGGCTCTGTCTTTTGACAGGCCCATGACGTATGACAGTGTTGTTTTGTCACCCCACCATGGGCATCTTGCCTCGTACTGTGTAGGAAACATTGTGCTTAAGATATTTAGGTTGGGGAAGTTGTTTGTTTGGATTATTCTCCATCCAGCTGCATCTTCAGTGCTTAGTCTTGCGTTGGGTGGTGGATATCCTCTTACAGCTTTGTAGTATTTCAGTATGTCTCAATATTTAGGGTTACTGGTTCGGGTTCCTCGTGCCTCTATGCATAGGGTGCTCGGCTTGTATGCCCTCGAGCCACTCTATCAGCCACTTGGTTTCCCTTTACCGCTGTATGCCCTGGTATCCAGACAATCGTGTGTTTAATGTTTTTTTGTCGGCTGGGTGGGTGTCTATAATGCGTAGCGCTCTGCTCCCTATTCTGCCATTCATGTAATTTTGACTTGCCGTTTGCGAGTCTGTTACGACTGTCAGGGATCTGCCGGTAAGGTTGCATTCCGAGATTGCTAGAGCTATCGCCGTCTCTTCCACCTCCACTACCGTGCCGTCCTTTAATGACGCGCTTGCAACTTCTTGTAGGTTTTCGTTTACAACTGTGGCCAGTGCGCCGTTGTGGTGGTCGTATCTGGCAGCGTCGGTGTATGCAACGTTGCTTTTCTAATCTAACCTTTTTTGCATGTGTTCGGCCCCAGCCTCTCTTCTTGCCTTATGTAGATTTGGATCCATATTTTTTGTATGGGCGCAACATGTATTGTGCTCCGATACTATTCAGGTATCTCTTTTGTTGCCTCGAGGTAATTTACTAATCCGTCACTGCAGTATCTCCTTAAGAGTACCCTTCCTTCTTTGGTTTTTTAGTCATTCGATTTGGATGCTCATTATTGCCTCCTTTAGCTCGGCAAATGTATTATGTATCCCTAGAGCTAATAGTTTTTCGGTTGATGTGCGTTGTGGCAGGTGTAATGCTGTTTTGTATGCCTGCCTTATTATAGCGTCAATTCTTTGCTCTTCATGCTTGGTGTAGTCTGTATATTACTCTGCTGATTACGAGGCTTGTGACCAGCTGGAGCGTGTCTTCCTCCCTCATCCCGTCTTGTGTTTCTCACGCGTGCTACTTGCACCGTGGTGTTCTTCAGTAGCGCCAGAGTGTGGTTGAATCTTTGATTGGACTGGAGCCACATTCCTAGTATTCTTACGGTTGTCTTCTCTGGTATAGGCTGCCCTTCCAAATAAACCCTTAGCTTATACGCTTCTTCATGCGGCACCGTCTGGTTCATCTTGCTTCTCCAGACTCTTAGCAATTCTAATTTCTCTGTAGATCAAGCGAGGCCTCTTGCTTTTACGTATTCCTCTTTGCATGTGGCCGCTTCTTGTAGCTTCTCTTCTTTTTCTCCGAGCGCGCCACGGTTTATCCAGACCGTTATGTCGTAGGCGTACATCGCGTGTCTGATTCTTTCTATCTTTTCTAGTTGCTTGACCAGCCCAATCATTGCTATATTGAAAAGTAGTGGTGAAATTACTGATCCGTAGTTTGCAATGAAAACTACGATCACGAGGCGCAAGGCTTGCACAAGGGCGCTCTTCACGCACGCTCAGGAGCGAAAGACATTCCACACGCGTGTAAGCTGCCGTCGAGCGCGCGTAGCTTCCTATGCATAGCCACAGAAAGCTTACCCCTAGTACTGATACAGAGCTGCCCATGCGCCCACCGCCTCTTTCGATCCGTCTGTCCATCCCAACACCGCCCAGCTTTAGCTTCCAGAAGCGCGATCCACCACACAGAAGAAGCACATGCATCAGAGGAGCAAAAAGAAAGAAAAACGTGAGAGCCTTCTTAACCACGGCCTTAAACATGAAAACTCGGTAGCGTTTCAGTTGCCTGCTATGGTGTCTACAATGAGTGTCTAATGTTGTTCTTTATACACACAAAGTGAACAATGGTAGATAGAGGTTTGTCAGAGGGTTCTTGATAATTACTTAGTGAACAAACGAGGGGAGAGGCCTGTCTTCGTTTTGTGTTGATGCAATTTTCCCCCACCGGTTGCATTGCCCTTGCATGGTATACATGAGTCATCACCTTTTAAAATTTGGAGTAACTTCCGTTGTATTATCATACAAGATCATACTAATCTGACATACCAATCCACCCTAATCCATATTTTGGGCTAGGCGAACTTCCAAATTTTGGAGGTCCTCAGGTTTCAATACTTGGCGGTGTCTTAGGTTCATCGGAGGTCATGTGTTGTTGATGACGTCACGACCATATGAAACGCATTCATAGATCACGGGGAGTCATACCACTAATGTGAAGTGGTGCAGCGGTTAACCGATGCGCCCCTGCCCCGGCAGGTGGCTGCTTAAAACAAAGCCACCGGTGGGGCTTTTGAGACCCAAGTTGCTCTTCCCGAGCTCCGGTAAGGCTCATGCGCAGCGCCATGGAGAGCATGTGGTAAATGTATTGGTTTTGGTAGCGGTGGGCAGTCAACTGCTCAAAATCAGGTGGGCAAGTTGCCACCTGCCACGGTGGGCAAGTTGTGATGACGGCACAAGGTCACGTGACCAGAATTTACCAATTAAAGAATTTCGTTACGGGTGAAACCGGAAGCTGCATGCACTGTAAACATGAATACGGCTATATAAGAGTAAAAAGGGAGTAAGATTTCCCCTAGCGTACACCCTTGTTTAAAAGGGGCTGCGCCAGAGGAAAGCTTACCAATTTTATTCTCCTTTATGTTTAGAGTGCGACGACAGCCTAAATGATACTGTATTAAAAGAGACAACGAGACTAAATTAAGGACGCAGTGGGAAAGCCCGCTATCTTCCAGAAACACCACCCACAGCCACTCTCGACCGATCTCCGCCCACCTTCATCGTCCAGAAAAATTCTGTAGCGTGTGTGAAGCCTCAGCTTAGAGCAAAAATATTCATTAGACCAAAAGCATCAAATCAATCACCAAAGTTATATGCAACTGCTATCGCAGCTTTCTCATGCCAGGTGTCACGATCGTCCTGCCAATTTTTATCATCCCCTTCTCTACTTCCCTAATGGCGCGGTTGAACCGTTCACCGAGACAAACGTTTATTGCGCCTCACTTTTAATAATCTATCTAAACCTATAACTGGGCGAACATGACATTCCCATGGCTCTGGTCGTATACTTTGGTACTATTCGTAGGTCCAGTGGCTATATGTAAGTTAGTACAGTTTCTTTTAACCGATTTTAAGCAAGTCATATACACAACCGTTTCTAAGGCATTCATTGTAGATACAGCAACGGCCTGCATTGCGCAGTTTGCATTGCAGTCGTTCCATTGTTCCCCTAAAGGTGTCACCGGAGCAGCCCTTGGGGAAACCAAGACTAGACAGCATGGTACACGTTACGACAAAAACCAGTACGCCACGTAAGGCCTGGCCAGAGCACGGATGCCCGAGCCTCGAGCTATGCCACAACAATTGGTATCGAGAAACTGCTGCGCATTCCCCTCGACGCTGCATCTTCGCCTCGCTAGGAAAAGCTTCACGGCGCTGTTACCCAAAGCAGAAATTTCAATCATGCCTTACACATCATGAAGGGCATTCACCAGGGTTAACGGTGAAAAACTGAAGTTCAAATTGTTAAAATTTTCTTCGACTGATCGCTTTGATCGTCTGAACCAGAGCACACAGATCGTGTAGGAAACCAATTCAGACCTGCTTGCGAGCGCTAGATGTTGTGCCACCGTTCGGGTAGAAAAGTCACAGCTGCAAAGTGTACACGCACAGATCGTGTACGAACTCTGAATCTTTGTCGGAGCATGCGCCGCCAGACCGAATATGTCAGGCGCTTGCAGAGCGGTAGCATGACGGAAACAGAACCTGAAAGCCTTGTGGCTACCACCGACCATTTCCAATGATCGGTGTGTTTTATTTATTCCACATCATAAATTTACGCAAAAGTACATGCACATTACATCATCAGGCTATTCGCGAGACAACAGCTGCTTGATCGGCACCGAAACATGCCTTTAGAGCTTGACCAGTGTAGTTCCCAGCCAGTAAGTCTCCAGCTGACACTGTCACTATGATCCACGAAAACATTGCACTATCGCCGTGCACACACACTTTTTCTTTTCCATTGTTTCCACTGATTAACACCAGCGCTGCATTTGCAGAGCACAAAACCAGAGCGGCAATGATCAATCGTCAAAAATTTGCAAATGCAAGTGCAATCACCGCCGCGAACATATCAATGCTCAGTGCTGCTTACGCATCAGTGCTGGTTACGTACCGCGAAGGAAAGGTCCGAGACTCCTGCTCATACTCCTTAACTTCGTCAGCTTGAACCTTTTGCAGAACTCGTGCGCAAGAACATCATAGCACTGCCACTTTGCTGCTTCATCGCCCGGAATCAGGTGACTGCGACCAGCGGCGCAGCGCTGAGATGGGTAAGGTTTGGCGACGTGCTTCTAGCGGCAGCAAAAGGGATGATGTAAAAAATTATCTGCTAGCTACTGCTTGCCTCTCCAGTGCGCCCTATGGCCTGTTTCATCGCAGTCGCCGTGCAAAATGGCTTTGTCTATTCACTATATTTTTTTTATCGTGCGGCATCGTCGATGCTTGTATACTGTCTCATCGCAGGACCAGAGCATGCGGCGTATGTGCATGACTTGAGCGCTAACATAGATAGTCGCTAAACGTTAGCCTGTGCTGGTGTGGTTAATACGGCGCCGTAGTCTGGCTACTGCGCGTAATAGCTGCAGCTAATTTGACGTGCGTTTGAACGATTTTAACGGACCATTGATTTTTTTTGCCGTAGCGACCGTGAAGCGCTGAAACCTGTCACTTGAGTAGACGTATCCACTTTTCCTCACAGCGTGCAGATGCTGTCAGTGGGCTAGCACTCGACCGTTATGTGCCACTGCGTGCAATGCGCGTATCAATACATCGCATATGTCGTGCTCATAGAAAGCCTTGTACTAACTTTATTATTTTGGTTGCGCTGCAGCTGACATTTGGTGTGAGAACACATCACGAAGCAAAGTCGAATCGAGGTCGTGTCGGTTTGTCTATAATGCATGCATATCAGCGATATTGCTAAAAATAACTTGTATAGAGAACGATATCGACATAGCGACTGCAATGATACAGGCGAGCAGAGGTAGAAAGTAGTATCCGCAAGTAGCGACAGCAGAAAATTTTTTCATCAATATTTGGTTCAACATTGGAAACGCACCTCTTCCAATGGTGGGACGTACCCCACGTGATCAGGAGCACCCGCACAAGAGCTCGTCTTGACGCGACCACTCTGACTTACTTTGAGCATGAATTTTTTTTAGCTCTAATCTCGGCAAACTCCGGCGAACATCGTCAAAAGCTGATGAACACGAAGCCGAACCCGAACGTTAGCCCAGACCTGAAGAGCATGAACTCGAACGTATCCGAAACACGTATCTTGTCTGTGCGAATGGGTGGGGGCAGAGAAAAAATTTTCAGGGTTTGAACTTGGTTAAACCTATTACATTGCGAAAGCATTCTCAAATCACCAAGGAGTTGCCGCGGTGGCTCAGTGGTTATGGCGCTCGGCTGCTGACCCGAAAGACGCGGTTTCGATCCCGGCCGCGGCACTTGAATTCCGATGAAGGCGAAATTCTAGAGGCCCGTGTACTGTGCGATGTTATTGCACGGTAAAAAACCCCAGGTGGTCGAAATTTCCGGAGCCCTTCACTACGGCGTCCCTCATAGCCTGAGTCGCTTTGGTACGTTAAAACCCCATAAACCAAACCAAATCACAAAGGTCAAATTTTGGCAATTGTCCGGGACTAGTTCGAGGGTTGCCAAATCTGCCAAGGTCAAAACTCGAAGGTGGGTGGACCAAATTTCGGGACTAGCCCGGGCCAAATTTCTAAAGTGATCACCATCGTGTTGGGCGTGGTCAATTATGGCTAGACATTGATTTTGGCCCAAATCTGCCAAGGTCAAATTTTTGGTCGTGGGTGGGTCATGCTTTGGGGCTGGCTCAGGGTGGTCAAGGTTCACAATGTCCAGCGGCCCGATTCTCGATATTCGCCGATCCTCCCCAGAGCGGGGCGTACCCCTGACTTGTACATCGTTGCTGCGCCAGACTAAATTGCAAAATAAAGAAGTATGAAATAATAAATACTGTCGTCTGCTACCTGGTGCCAAGTACAAAACACACCGATGCTCTAAAGTCATGCCTGAAGCCGAGCAGCTGCGGCGTGTACGTACATGCGTACGCGTCGCTCAGTATTGCCGTAGAGAGGGAATTGAAACGCGTTGCGGCGGCGGTCCTCGCGTAACCGCAACACACTTTCGCTGGGTGATGGTGCTGAACGCATGCGAAGACCTTACAAGCCGGTCGTCACGGAAAAAAATGAGCTGCGGTTCAACTACTGCTAAACCTGGTTAGAGAGCGAAAGCTGAGGTGTATCCGGCAACTAGACGCGGCTTGGCGTCTGTAACGTTGTGTTCCGCACACTGGATAGGGAGTGCGCCCACCCTGCCACCCTGGCAGGTGGCAGTTAAATTAATCGCTGATCGCGAGAGGTTGCTCACCCAATGAACGCTGCGGCCTATTGCTGCAGTGCCGCGTGTCTGCCGCAAAAATTGCCCGCCCACATCTCTCTCTCTCTCTCACCACCGCCACGTACCTCAAAGCGCGATTGAGGCGTCCGTACAGTGACAGAGAGCCAGCCACGCGCCTTCCTTTCCTAAATATCATCGGAGTCTAGAACCTTGTCAACGCTAACGGTAATGAACACAATGAACACAATGATAGGGCCATTTCACTCTATAAGCGTTCGTTTCGGTCCCAAAGAAGGATGCGTTCGTTTCACATTTAGCAGGCAGTGCGCATCGTCAGCTTGTAGAGGATCACCGGGCGGCGGCGCCAGATGGCGCCACTTTCCCGTCAACAGCGCGCGCTCCTTGTTCGCCGTGACCAACCAGCGCGCTAGGAGCGACGGGCGATGGTAGGCGGTAAGCAGTAGCGGCACGCACTATGCTGAATGTGTCTTATATCCTGCGCAGGCGGTCACACCGTCGAGTTCGGATCCGTAAGTAAGGGAACGTCACAGATCAGTGTTCCCATCTGCGCCGTCGACGTGACGATGACGCATCGCTGGGTCAGCTGGGCGTTCACATGGTTGTTGTAACCATGCAAACGGCGCTGCCAGCCTTAGCATGAACGAGTTACAGAGAACAGGCAACCATGGAGGGCAAACTTCCGCCACGCGCTCAGATAGGCTGTTTTTATTGGTGGCACTAAGTGTCGTCAATGGGAGAGTGGAATGGGAATGGGAAGCTGCGCAAAAATCGAGTTGAGGGCAGCATTTTGTTCGCTTGTATTTTAAAATTTATTCAATGAATAACTCCCGTCCCTATGCATCGATTCTCGTAATTCTTTCTGATTCAGCATCTGTGTGACAAAGAATCCAGCTGAAGTGTAACCGGCATCCGTTCAACCATTGTTTCGCAGCCCCTTTAATGATACCCGGGGAAATAATATTTTTGATCTATTCGTGAGCGAAGTATTTTATGGCCGAACGACAATGGTCGATGATGGTATATCGGACCACAAGCTTATATCTTTTTCCGGGAAAGTCCCTGTGGAGAATCACCAAAATCGTAGAGCCGAACAAAAATTAGAGACTTCACTAAGGTAGATGATGTTGCGATCACAAATTATTTAGATACACACCTTCAAATGATTCAAAATAATGTTGAACTTTCATGGCAACGTTTTCAGGAGACTGTAAGGTATGGTACAGAGCACTCTGTCCCTTTAAAAGCAGTTCGAAAACAACACCTGAGTCCTTGGATAAATCGATATTATTTAGGCCCAGCGCAAAATAAAGACTGAGAAAGACAGACAAAACAACGAACCCACAAATTGCGGAGCTGAAGCAAAAATTACTGACAAAGGTAAATTCGGCCAGGGATAAGTTCTATAGCTCGAACCTTTAAGAATTTGTTTCTAGCGATCCAAAAAAGTTTTCACTACAGCTATACATCCAAGAAACCAAAAGATATAAAGCAATAAAATCAATGGAAATTGAAAGAGAGGAAGCGCACAGCATTGCAGACTAATTCAATGTTTATTTTCGAAGTGTGTTTGCACAGCTTGATCAGACTGAACATTCCAGTACAAGTAGCCCATCGGTAGATCCTATTTTAATTTCTCGCGGAGGTGTTCTGGCATTGCTTCTAAATATAAATATTAAAAAGCCTGCTGGGCCACATAACAGCCCCAATGCTTTCTTGAGGCGACATTCTGAACAATATATGAGTTCACTTCTATTTGTTTTATTTATCTTTAAAATTAGGAGTAATACCATCACACTGGCGAAAAGCGCCTGTTGTGCCGGTACACAAGAAAGGAGATCGCCAAACTGTTTCAAATTGCCATACTGTATCTATTACTAGCACTTGTTGCAAGCTATTGCAACACATTGTAGCTGGACCGCAGCGGTGGCCAAGTGGTTGAGCATCCGCCTCGTATGCGGGAGGTGCGGGGTTCGATCCCCAGTGCCGCCGGGTACCCACCGGTGATACAATGAGTACAAGCTTTCCCCTGGTCTGGTGCTCGGCTTATTTAGGGTGAAATGCTTGGGAAATGGGTCTCTGACCCCACCTTGAGAAAAAGAAAAAATACCATGTGACATCGCGCTCTTTGGACATAGCTGCCCTTGCGCCATAAAAATCCATAATCATCATCATCATCACATTGTAGCTGGTTTCATACAGGAGCTCTTGAAAGGTCACAGGATATTGTCACCTTTTCAGCACGGTTTCAGGAAAGAACTCTCCACTGTGAATCAACTCGTAACAATCATACATGAGCTATTCCAGATACTTGATTTATCTGGACAAATGTGCTTTTTCTGGACATCAGCAAAGCTTTTGATTAGGTTCCCCATGTAAAGCAACTATATAAATTAGGAACATTTGGACCTCTTTTTCGTATCATACAGTGGATACCAGCTTCTCAAAAACACAGGACAGTTTGTTGAAGTTCGAAACTGTACTTCCAGTACTCATAACGTCACCTCAGGAGTCCCTCAAAGCAGTGTGCTAGAGCTATTGTTACTTTTAATTTATGTTATTGACTTGATCTTATTCCTGGTAAAGAGCCCATTTGGTCAAATGCAGTTGATTGTCTCATCTAAAAGGAAATTGTGTCCTTTGATGATCACAATATGTTGCAGAGATACCTTGCAGAAATTACTGACTGGTGTTCCAAATGGAAAATGGAGCTCAAGGCAGAAAAACTTTTTTTACACGCAACAAAAAAAATCTCCTAGATTTTCATGCCAGCTTGGAAACAGAATTGCCCTCAAGTCGAAAATATAACTGCCTTGGTGTTACTCTTAACAATAAGCTTACATGGCCAACACATATCTAAGTAGTTTGCACAGCTGCGCTAAAGAAATTGTGGTTCATAAAGAGGAAGCTTAAACACGCACCTATAAGAACCTAAATGTTAGCCCACAATGCAATGGTGCTAATTAAGTTAGAATATGCTTGTGAACTCTAAGACCCACATACTTTTTAAAAAGGACACTATGAACCTCGAGCGAGTCCAGAGAAAAGCTGCAAGATTTATATATGGAAAATATTTCACGAAGGAGAAGCCATTGCCATAAATGTTACAAAACAGAATATAGACACTAGAAACACAGAAAAATTAATTGTGCTGTACTACTACACAATACTCTTTTTGGAGAAAGTATCAGGCTAACAGCTTCCGTATGTCGGCCTAATACCAGGAGAACATGACACAGTCATGAGAATTTGTTTCTGTCAATTTTCGTGAAAGGAAGCTTAAACACGCACCTGTAAGAACCTAAATGTTAGCCCACAATGCAATGGTGCTAATTAAGTTAGAATATGCTTGTGAACTCTAAGACCCACATACTTTTTAAAAAGGACACTATGAACCTCGAGCGAGTCCAGAGAAAAGCTGCAAGATTTATATATGGAAAATATTTCACGAAGAAGAAGCCATTGCCATAAATGTTACAAAACAGAATATAGACACTAGAAACACAGAAAAATTAATTGTGCTGTACTACTACACAATACTCTTTTTGGAGAAAGTATCAGGCTAACAGCTTCCGTATGTCGGCCTAATACCAGGAGAACATGACACAGTCATGAGAATTTGTTTGTGTCAATTTTCGTGAAAACGAACACTCACAAGTAAAGTTTACTCCCTCATATGTTGAACGAGTGGAATTCAGTTCCCAGTGGTGAATTTCAGTCGAACGATTTCATGGCTACATTGCAAAATCTGCTTTGTGAAATTTAGCGATGTTGACGCAAGATTCGTGCTTCTTTTTGTGCATTATGTTCATTTCATGTCACAGGATATACGCTTGTCCGTGCTTTCTTCTTGTTTGTGAAATACCTCCTGATTAGGCCAACATATTGGCCTGCAGTATTACTAAATATATTAAATCTACAGCAGCGCCAGGCAGCTTTTTCTAATGAAGCAAGACTCCTCGTAAAAGGGAAAGGTTCAATGTCTGGAAGGGTGAAGTCGGCTAGAAAAAAATGTATTCACATAAGCAACTCAACATTGCGGAAGGGAAGGAACGTAGAGGCAGAGAGTGAAGATGGAAGGTGAAAACATATTTTAATGGCTTTAACTTTTTCCTGCTCCAAGAAACTTCTCATGTCTGCCAGAAGCGTTCATGAAGAGTTGTGTTTTCGTAACCATGGCTTTGGTGAGCAAAATAAAAAACAGTCCAGGAATGAACAACACGAAATAAAGTGCTAAGGGCATCTGTGAATCGCCAGAAAGCAGTGTCCACCAGATCTTCTAAAAGACAAGCGAGACAAAATGCAGTTGCGAACAATAAGTGTAGTGCATACAAAAGAATACAAAGTATAAAATATGTCCAGCTGCAATTCTGATGAAAACAAGTATTTATAAAATAGAGCAGGGCTCATATGTACAGTCAAGCTAGAATGAAATACGAACTGCGCCTATGAACAAAAATATTTTATCTGCATGCTTTCACCTCTAGTATGCAACGAGCCTGACTCATGTTTCCGAGTAAAGGATCAACCGAAGTACACATTTATAAACTCCTTCTTAATGGATAGCTCATTGCAAAGTAGAAAAGTACGCAATATGCATGTTCTCGAGTCATTCCGCCAAGACTATACGCAATATGCATGTTCTCGAGTCATTCCGCCCAGACTATACACAGCTGCATGACTAAATGCGCAGCATGCGGCCCTTCAAATCACATAGACAACTGCAACCACAGAACACATCAAACAGATCGACAATGCATATCATGAATGCTTGGTAACCTCTTCAGAGAAAATTATCAAGGAACAAATTGAAGCTGTTCTTCAAAAGCCAAATAATTTACAATGTCAGCAGGGTGCATGAGACAAGAACCCATCACAACTTTGTATTAGAGCCCTCAAATAACACTAAGCATTGGAGTGTGAAAAGCATAAAAATCTTAAAAATTGTTTCCTTGTGTAGTCTTCACCTGTCGCTTTTAGAGAGCGGCAGCTTCGGGCATGTGGTGTCACTCCGATCTGTGTGCGCATGGTTGTGTGCAACCATGGTAAAACGGCACATGTACGTACCTTATCACCGCACACCAGTATATAACGCAGGCAGAAATGAACAAAAGGAATTTTTGCCTCTTGGCTGTTAGCCAACATGTCCAAGTGCTCCCTTTGAGGCATACCATGCCCTAGACATCACAGTGCATTGCATGTTTATCTTTGCTTTTGTTTCTAGCAGGTAAAAATATTACTGTGTCTACTGAGGTACCGATGATGGCATAAAGCACTTACTGCTAATTACTCAAGCTTACATGCATCCATAATGCTTTCCTTGATTCCAAAGCCCAACCAACAAAAAGGAATCTCTCCATGTTAATAATTGCAGTCACTCAGCCCATTTCAAGTCATTTATTTATTGATTTGTTTAATGATGCCTCAAATCGTCCTTGCTGGGGTACTTAATTACTGGAAACTGGACAAGTAGGAGCAAAGTAACATCAACAGAATGCAAAAAGCACAGACAGCAGACAGAGAATTTTAGACAACATAAGCACAGCAGTATTACGGAAAGGGTGGGTATTTGTGCTACGCGGCTTATTGGCCGTGGCTACGGTAGCTGGTAGACGTCCAATGAATTTAACCAATAGTCATCTCTCAACTTATATACGCAGATGCAAGCGACACAGGAGGGTGCGAGCACGAATACTGCACCATAGATTTTTTCAGTCAATGTTTTAAGTGCACATGATTATAAAGGTTGAACTGCATCGGCACAAAGGCAAGTGCAGTCCCTTGCTGTAAGAACAAAAAAAATTAAGATGCATAGTGGTGTGTGCACATGGAAGGTAAAGTGCCTTTGCAGCATCATTCAGGCAGTTCGAAACACAGGGTCCAGGTATGACGCTGAATTTCCAAGTGTTAAAGTTTATAAATAACACAAACAATTAATATCTAATATAATGGTAGAAAAGGTTGCAAAATATATGAATTTAAGGCCCTTTGAAAAATTAGCTTCTTCTACTCCTGTGTTGGCAATTTTATTTTTTACTTAGACCCGAGAACCAAAGCAAAGCAAGTCAGGGTTCTTTCCTTACTGTCAGAATAAAAGTTTTTTTTTTGTCATACTAACAGATAATATCAGCAGTGCTGTATGGCTGGTGGCATCGGCAACACCATAAAGGGGCTTTGAAAGCGGCTATAATAACGTTGCCTGGGATGTTAAGCACGCCGCTTTGCAAGTATTGTCCAAGAAAAAGTTTTTTAGTGTGCTTTGTAGAAGCTGAGCGATCACTAGTCAAAATTTGAATTTCCGCATCTGCGCGCGTTTCCCTCTCCTCTAGTCACTTTCTGCACGATGGAAGCCTGGTGCTCCTCTGCCGGCCCCACCTTCAAGGGCAGAGCTTCCTGACCAGCCGGAGCTACACGGCTTATTGGCCGTGGCTATTGTAGCTGGTAGATGTCCAAAAAATTTAACCAATAGCCATCTCTCAACTAATATACGCAGGTGCAAGCGACGGAGGCGGCTACGAGCACCCAATGCAGTGATGTATTTCAGAGCCCCTTTAAGAATCAAAATGGCCAGATGTGCAACTGTAGAAAAAGGGTATGGAAAGCCTGCGCACATCACAGTAACGGAAAGTTTTTTGGGGGGATGAAGACAAGTTGCTATGCCTGACAGGAGTGAGGTGTGTTTTTCGCCCCCAGTCTACACTTTGTGGAGTGTAATATTTTTGTAATGATTTAATTTCACTACTGTCCTCTATGCAAGCTGGAATACATTATGCAGCCACACTGCAGTTCATTACCTACTGGAACATCAAATATTCACCAGTATGGCTCACACACAAGGACAAATTTTTTCAAGAGAGCTGCCTTCCATCAATGTCAAAGATGAGAAACCAACCGTCACCTTTGTTACACTGGAAAATGGCAACATGTTCATCATTGGAGGCACAGTCACATTAAGAGTGCACAGGGTAAGCAGGTTGACTGCAATTTTCCTTAAAATCACCGAACAGCATCACCAACCTCCACGGAGCAAATTCTAAATGCTGACTCAGTGAAAATGGGATCACACACAGTGCCACTAAGCACATAGGCGGGCAGTGATCTTGTGTTGCATGCGTACAAGGTTGACAGCCCAGATGAAAAAAAATATCTCATTTCTAGGAATTGCTGAAGTGGAAATATCCTTCCAGCTAGAAACCGTTCATTTCCAACTGCAAAATATCAATTGCTGCTTAATTATTGACACACAAATTAGATCTAGGCAGATAATTTATACTTCCAGTTAGCTCCAGCTGAATTAATGCAGAACGTTTAGGTTTTTTGACAGGCTTATCCACTTCGACTAGAAAAGCTGGAATGGGTAGCCTGTCAAAACTGTGCCCAAGCCTTGCATTTTTACCTGGAAATTATTAACCATGAAACAACTGCTTGGCTTTTCCCACAAGATAATATTTCTTTAGTGTAATAGTTCTTTAGTAAAACAGTCCTTTGGTGTAGTACATGTAGTGTAACTACATGCAGCATGTGAAAGAATCAGCCGAAAGCCAGCACAGAGGCAACCAAAGGACATGAGGCAAGAAACAATGAGATTTTATTACACAAACAGTGCCACACACGGTGTCTTCCACCCTCAAGAAGAGATGTTGTACATGACTATAGGCATAGCGACCATGCTGTACGTTGAGCATGTTGTGGACTGCTGGCTCTGCACAAGCACTGATGAAATTATGTCCAGTCAACAATCTGGTACCAGAAAGAAAACATATTGGTACCTTCCTCTCTTCCACCGAACTTGAGCACCAAATAAAATATTCGTTGTGTACATTCGCGAGTAAAAAAGATTAGCACACCTGACGGAACACCGGAGCGCCGGAATGACAACGCGTCGCGCTGCGGGTGACGAAGGGGTTGATAACTAAAGTGCTGGGACGTTCTCATTCTACAGCATTAGGGGGGTTCAGAGGACTGTCACGGCCAAGCAAAATTTATTTTTTCTGTCTCGCCCTCTCTTTTTTTTAACGCAGCCTTGCTCCCGCAGGCAACTGATGAAGAATAGGATAGTTGTTTTTTTTGCTTGTCTGGCAGTTATTTTTGCGAGCAGCTTCAGCCGTGCTGCACTTGGCAACTGCTTGAACACCTCTGCATCCAGGGGCTGCCATGGCCTCCGAAGGGAGCACATTTGAATATAATTGAAAATATACGGGGGTTAATGAAAGACTAGCTAAAAGGCAGCTGCTCAAGTCATCGTCAGATATCCTTTGGGTGTCAGTTCAAGAGGAATGGAGCAGGCTCCAGGCTCTTCCTGACCTTGAAAGCAGCCTGTTTGACTCTTTACTGAGCGCCTTCAAAGCGTTGTGATGGTCGATGGGGCATATGCACACCATTAGTGCAACGACGTGTTTGCTCGCATCACGACAGCGAGCTGGCTATCCTCCTTACTTCTTTTCCTGAATTGAGGGTATTGTGCTCCTGTTAATATTGTTACTACACTTTCCCAATAAAGTGACTTTTGTGAATTAGTTGCATCAGAAAAATAAACTATCGGTTTTTCGAGCATGTGGAATACTGGCTAAAAGCAGCGGTTTCATCTATTGTTCCCGCGAGTTCCTTTTCACAAACCATCACGGACATAAAAACAGTAATAAAAAGAAGCCATATTTGACAATGATAACCGAGCCTAAAAAAATGCCGCACGTATAGTCACGTAGGGTCGGCACTTCAACGCTCGGACGATGGCACGCTTGATGAAACTTACTTCCTGCCATCCCTCCTATGCTGCAAAAATGGAAACTGCCCGATAGGCAGGTCTGCAAACCACAGCGCCGCGTGGTGAGATATACAAATTCTGATCGCCAGTGATTTGTGCTAATATTTTTTTACTCGCGACTGTACAAGCAGAACGCAAAAGGAGGCACTACACCAAGGAACGGCATTTCTTCACAATCAGCAAAGCATCTTTTGGTGCACGGAAGGCAGAAAGCACTTGGGACACTTCCTGACTCACGAAAAATTGCAACACCAGAAAAAGCTAATCTCTATTGTCATGCATACCACCAATAAATTTAAAGCCAAAAATATGGTCTTGTTTAAAGAAGAGCACCAAAATGATGAAGACTTCACCAGCTTCCTAACAGTATGCTATCAAACTTGAAGCAGAGAAAATGTACACTGACTGTTTGGGGCATAGCTACACATGAAAACCACGGCAGTGAGTGTAATTCCCACAAGCAGCTGACCATATACTTCCGGTACTTTAGGTAGAATCCAAATAGTGCTGTTCCCTCCTCCATGTTGTAGATGCTGGTGCTCCTGCTATTATCACCACTTGCCTGTGGTGTCATGGTCCTGCACCTGAGCGTGGATGAATACTTTGTGTTGCACAATCCAAGGCGTGCTGCTCTTCGAAGAGAGCTCTTGAGCATGCAGTACAGCACTCGACACCTTTGCAGGCACCTCATGTAATCGTTCAGGAGCCTGGCATGGCCACCCACCTAGCTTACCAGTCCAGCCAAGAGGTGAGCGAAGATGAATCTAGCATCATGGCTCCCGAGCATATGAAACGCAAAGGTAAGAGCGGTCCGAGACGTCTGCATAAGATGCACGTCATCACCTGCATGTTAATCCTGTCCACTGAAATCTTCGAACAATCTAGACATTGGGTTTCCAGATATGTGAGATTGTTGAAGCTGCAAGTTACACTAGAGTTCAGTTTTACATACTAATGTAAAATATGCTCACTGCAAAACCAATCATTAGTAAAGAACGAGCTGTTTCATAATACCTACAGGTACTAGAAGGTGGATTTCCCTAACTGATGGGCACAAGTAATTATTTTTATACTCAAGTAAAGAAAACCACTACAAAAAACATTGCAAGGAAGGGCACAGGTTTAATTATTTATGACTACCTTGAGTTTATTAGTATATGCATTCTTCTGCATTTTGCAGTAATAAAAATGGGGCTGCCGTGACATTGTGGTCAGTAAGAATAATGCAAAACCAGAGAACAACACTGTGTCACCCACACCTATCTCTGCGGTTATCTGAAAACACTAGAGCAGTTTAATTTACACTATTTTCATATGCAGGTTCTATTTACGATGTCCTTCCTGCCTCAATAAAATATATATAAATGCAATGTCACTAACCGTATGCCATCTTCCTCCAGGTAAACACATTATCCCTTTTTGCCTGCTACAACACCCTAAGCATGTGCTCACCAGCTTGACGATTTCCATGCGGGCAGTACTGGACAATGAACATATTCCACGCAAACTGGTCATTAATGGATCCTACACAGACTTATGTGCTGGAACCTTCGCCGGCAGGAACAGCACACCTGTAGAAAGAAATGTACAAAACTCATATTTTTGTTTTCCGCGTGCCCCTTACAGAAATTTTTATCTCCCTCCTGCAGTCATTTCCACGTCACCACAGTGTAACTGATGCTGCAACACTGCTATGAAAATTTCAGCTTGAGTAGTGAAATCACCTTTATGTGCTTCATTAATAATGCTTATGATCGGCTAAAGTATTCCTTCAAGCTTTCAGGCAATTTTTTTTCCACACTTAAGGAAATCACTCCTCCCAGCTGATTTCAAACCTATGCTTCCTTTCATGTTCATCGGCCTCAAAAACCAAGATATCGACGAATGTACTAGCTTGCTACGCTTTAGTTTTCTCAACTTGGCGCTGTGTGCATAAACTGAAACGGAGTATGTTGCACAGAGCAAAGCGAAATCCCGAAAAGAAATTTTGTATTCGCAGCATGCGCCCTGCAGATACTCCTTTCCTTGCTTTAAAGTCATTTCCAGCCTGCGAGCAAAAGGAACGAGGATGACGCTATACAAACTGTTTTCTTACCTGAATGATGCTGGAGGCGTTGTCCCGTTGCACCTTTCCCGGCAGACGTTTACGCTGTCTTGCTGACAACGCTGTCATCAGATAGTGCGCGAATGCACACGGATGTCTCGTCGAGAAGCCCGACACATTCCTTAAGTTTGTTGGTCGACCGCACGAACACCTACCGTGTCATCCACTCGTCAAGCGCGCAAAGCCACCATCCGTTCACCGATCTTCACTGCTGGCGATCGCACCTCACAGTTCGACAGTTCGCTACTGCCTTTCACGGCAATGCATCCTTGCATAGGTTCCATACCATACGCCTCGTCAGGTCACAGACGAGCTGTCTAGTCAGAGAACACGAAAGCATCCTGGTGCTCTCGAAAGTCGCTCACCTCTCGCAGTTCTAGGGTGTGACCGACGACGAATAAATCTAACGAGCAGCAAAACTGACAAAACGCACCACCAGCGCAGCCATTGCCACACTACATAAGCCGCGACTGATGATATCTCACAGCGAGCGAAGGGTTTGAACGGGAAAGCAGTTAGCGCCCCTATGCGGCAGCACATTTAAGCTCTCCCTTAACCATATTAACGCTCTCAAGCGTTGCTTACTTCACATGTGCCCTTATGACGGCGTTTCAATGATTGTGCAAACAAAAGAAGACTTTTACAAGCCTAGTTTTGGTTTCAAATAAATGCCTGGTAAACTGCGACGACCTAACGCCGTATAAATCAGCGTTTCATTCACATATTTGCATGATACGTGTTCTAGAAGTTTTCTAGAATGGGCAGTGGGCTCACTTTCGTATCCCTGCGCCGCTCGGCCACGGCGCACCCAGCGTCGACTTCCCGCATGCCCGCCAGGAGCGCTGACGCATGTTTCACCTGAAAAACCTCTTGCCTCGTGTTGCGGTTGCGGTGGAGCGCTCGGTGCAGCTCGGTTGGTTCGGCGTTGTTGGCGCTCGACTGCAGATACCGCCGGCGTTGTATGCGTGGAAATATCTCTCTGTGCCTGTGCTGTGCTTGGTGCTTGGCTCAATGTGCAGTATGTGTGCGTGAGAATGCCTGGCCGCCGTCGAAATTACTGTTTCGCACCCGGGAGCCGGACTGGATACAGTCGTGCGAAGGATGCACCAAAGGCGTCTTTGTTCAGCGTCCCACATGATGAAGAACGGCGAAAGGGGTGGGAGAGGAATCTCCACCGTGCAGATAAGAAGCTAGATGAGTCTTGTGCAGTCTGCGAGCTCCATTTTGAACCGCGTTTTGTAACCAGGGACTTCGTGCACATATTAGACGGCAAAGAGGTGCGCAATCCTCGTGACAAGCCGCTGCTGTCGGAGGATGCCGTCCCCACAATTCTTCCGAATTTGCCGCAGTACCTTACGAAGAAGACACCGAAGCTCAGGAGCAAAAGGAAGAGGTGCGAAAATGACAATGCAGCCACGAAGAAAAAGTGCCGAAGCGCACACGACAGTGACCGTTCCGAATTTCTACCGGCTGCTCTCGGCGCTTCAGGGGTGGACTGCAGCTCGGCGCAAGAGGACGTTCCATCAGAGCATCAACACTGTTTGTCGTTTTGTTTTCGTTTAAAAACTCCTTCTCCCCCTTTTTTGTTTTTGTTTGTGTGCTCGGTGCATCAGTTTTGTGCCGTCTGCTGCCGGGCGCTGCCACTCAAGCCTTCTAAGGCTTTGGCAGGCCCGCATTTGTATTGGAATGAGAAAATAAAAAAATTATTATTATTATTATTATATTATTATTATTATTATTATTATTATTATTATTATTATTATTATTATTATTATTATTATTATTATTATTATTATTATTATTATTATTATTATTATTATTATTATTATTATTATTATTTCCAAGTACTGGTGTACACATCAGCTTCCTGACCTTAACGGAGTGCTTTATTGCACGTCGACTTACCTTGAACAAAGCGTTGTCACGTCCATAAAAGTTGTCATGTTCTTCTGTGATAAACAACCCGATGCTTACTGCAAGGTGTACATGAGGGGGCGCCTGATTGAGGAAGGCATCCTAAAATCTCGGGAAGAAGCCGAGAGCGTGGAAGCTATATACCGAACTTTGGGTTGGTGCACTGAATGCCAAAGATTATGATACCTGCTTTTTAACAGCAGGCCTCCAGAAGCAGCTCAAAATCAGGCATGCGACTTAACTCAACGTCCACTGCAGCGGTAAAGTAACAACCAAAAAAGGTGGGTAACATTTAGTCACCCGCCTGTAGCCATGTACTTTCATTTCTTTTTTACATAATTTAAAAGCTTTCTCTGCATTTTGGCGCATTAAAATTTTTTGTTTTATATGTTTCGCGCATTTCTATTTTCAGGTGGACAGTGCATGAGCTGCAAATACTTCAGGAAGGCCCTCTTCACAAGGAGATCCAGGGTCCGACGAGCACCTTCCAGGGCTTGTAAAACCATCGCTCAAAAGCTGAGAAACCACATTGCACATTTTAATAGCAGGAAATAAAAGAGGATCGTCCGTTGCTTCGCGCCCTGTATATGCGTTAATAGTCAGGCGCGTTCATCCGCGCCTCCGGTACAAGACATCGCCTACGCTCCGTAGATCAGCCACAGCGGCGGTAATTTTTTTCTCTGTACACTGATAAGATGCACCACAACAAGTATCGCGCATTGCATATCGTGAGTGTTGCATTTCTTTCGGGAACTGCAGCAATGCGCGGTACCCGTTCTACTCCGACATGGCAGCGAGTTTCAGGTGACGCTGTGAACCGCGCCACCTGTCGGCGGCGACACGAAGTGCATCAAGCGCCGCCACCATGTGAGCGCACTACCCCTTCTAGAACACTGTAATGATACAATTACCTTGCGGCCCGGGCAGCTATTTTTGGGAATGGCGGCTCATTGTACCCATGGTGAAACGTCAATTTGGCATCACTGCATAATTCATGTGTATCACTAGTTTCACGTGACATTGGTCTAGCCCATCAGACTTCAGGAATTGCCCATTCCCAGTATGTAGCTATTTTCTCTAAATTGGCAACTCGTACCCATGTGTTCTTATACGTATTACCAGCAGCCTCTTTTGCCCTTCACAATCGTATATACTTAACAGAAGGGCACCATGAAGAGCACTTCTAAAAAGCAATTTTCGACGCCACGTCAACTTGACGTCAACACGAAATGTGCGCCTGTAACTGACGCTGATTGGCACTTCTCAGAGCCAATCAGGGAGGCGGCATGGCGCCGACAGACGAATAATAATAATAATAATAATAATTAGTTTTTGGTGAAAGGAAGTGGCGCAGTATCTGTCTCATATATCGTTGGACACCTGAACCGCGCCGTGAGGGAAGGGATAATGGAGGAAATGAAAGAAAACACGAAGAAAGCGGTGCCGTAATGGAGGGCTCCGGTAAAATTTCGACCACCTGGGGATCTTTAACGTGTACTGACATCGCACAGCACACGTGCGCCTTAGCGACAGGCGAATGTGAATATCGAAAATCGGGCCCCAGGGTGGTCATGGTCAAGCTTGTACACATGGCATGGCGTTTATAGCCTATAACAACGCTGTTGCTATGTCAGGCATCACAAGGTTATTGAAAGGCCATCGGAGACACGCAATCAGAAATCGTTTTTCGTCGAATAGAGCTTTTGCTCTAAAAAACTGCCCTTCTAACCGCCGGCTTCGCGAATAGAGCAGCTTCGTTTCCCGCTGCATTACATCAGGCTGCCATGACCGGAGCCTTTCACGCGGTTCCTTGCATATCGGCGTCTTCATCTTTAAGTAAAATTGTGGTCTTGAAATCCTGAAGCGACGTAGGGTCAGTGAGGGACGCCGTATAGTGGAGGTGTCTGGAATCTACCTGAGGTTCATTAACAAGCGCTGACATTGCGCAGCACACAGGCGTCCTTCGCGCTTCGCCTCCCTCGAAACGTTTACCACCACCACCTCCATCGAAACGCTGCTACGTCGGCCGAGAATATGACCCGCCGCGGTGGCTCAGTGGTTAGGGCGCTCGGCTACTGATCCAGAGTTCCCGGGTTCAAACCCTACCGCGTCGGCTGCGTTTCGATTGAGGCGGAACGCCAAAGCGCCCGTGTGCTGTGCGATGTCGGTGCACGTTAAAGACACACAGGTGGTCTAAATTATTGCGGAGCCCTCCACTCCGGCATCTCTTTCTTCATCTCTTCTTTCAGTCCCTACGTTATCCCTTCCCTTACGGCGCGGTTCAGATGTCAGCTGATATGTGAGGCAGATACTGCGTCGTTTCCTTTCCCCCCAAACCAATTTTCATTTTCATTTCATTCTGCGCCCCGAATTTTTTCGAAGACAGCTGAGCGAAACCGTGGTTTTGAGGAAAGGAAAGACGCGGCATCTGTCTCACTGCTCAGTGTACGCCTCAATCGCGGCGTGGCGAATGGCATCAAGAAAGGAGTGAAAGAAGAAAAAGATGAGAAATTAAGTGCCGTAATGCCGGATTCATGTTTAATTTGAATTAGTTTGAGGTTTACTGCATAACCGCGACCACTGTTCCGTTCACGGGTTCATCGACGAAGCGACGGCGGCGTCCAACCGAGGCGAACGTCCCGGCGTTCTGCGTAGCACGTGCTGGCGCCACCGCCACTTCTACGGCCCGTGGCGAGCGCTGATCACGCGCGTCGCCATACACAAAAAGTGGCGGTGGAAGGCGGCGAGCACGCTTGGGCTCGCAAAAGTAGTGCTAGGAATACAAAGGTTGTTAATGACAGAAGCTCTTCAAGAACTCCGTTGCGGCTGCCACCGTCTATGAGCAGTTTTCCAAGCGATATGTCTTTACTCCAGCGCATTTCGTGCTTACATCTATCTAGGCGACGAGATAGACTGGATTCTTTTCAATGAATCTCGCTGCATGCTGGAGGGCGACGCTGCATGCGAACGAATCAGACGTATGTAAAAAGAGCGCCCGGTATCGACCAGCGGAAACCGAGGTCCCTTTTCAAAGCGCTCTGTAGCGCTCGGAGTTCTTTTCCTTTTCGCCTCTCAAAGAAAGCATTCAGCTTTTGACAACTGAGGCACAACGCGCTCAGTGCTAAAGGCTCAAGCCGACTTTCATGTGTAGTGAAACGCAGCACTACGTCACAATGAGATGGTGAGGGTAATAATCGAACTCACTGTACGGGAAAGCAAAGACGGTTCTAAAACATGCCTACGGAGAATTGTGATAACCCGCTGCGGTGGCTCTGTGGTTAGAGCATCGGCTACTAATACGGAGTGCCCGGGTATGAACCCGCCCGCGACGGCAGCGTTTCGATGGAGGCGAAACGTGAAGGTGCCCGTGTGCTGTGTGATGTAAGTGCACGTTAAAGATCTCCCAGGTGGTCGAAATGATTCCGGAGACCTACACTACGGCATCTCTTCCTCTCTTATTTCAGTCCCTCCTTTATCCCTTCCCTTACGGCGCGGTTCAGGTGTTCGCCGAGATGTGAGACATACTGCGCCACTTCCTTCCCCAATAACTAATTTTCAATTTTCATTGTGCTAAGTCGGCACGAACGCTCAGGACAGCGGAGAATTGAGAAACGGTGCTCACCTTTTACAGCTGTCTCGTCGCACTCACTGGAGCCACTGACGAAGAGGAATGCTGCTCAGGTACAGAAAGTCTTTTCTCAGTCAATGTTGTTTTCTGAATGACGGCCTCAGCGTTCGAGTCGCAAGGAAGTCGCAAGGAACATGCATCGACACACAGTCAGCTCAGGGAGAGCACGCGCTGCGTGACCTCGCGCAACTCTGCTCGTGCAACTCTACGCTCGACTGGGGCTCCCTCTATCTATTCCGATCCTACTCTCCTTAGAGGCAAGCGCCAAGGGATATGCCTTGAAACCTGTGTGCGATTTTATTCACGGGTATATAATTGCATCAGGTCGATTCTTATGCTAAAATTTGAATTCACGGCTTTTTCATTTCCTTCTTTTTCACCTTTTTTCTCCACATTTGCATCTTCTTCACAAAATTATTTATATACTCCACTCCTTACACATGTGTGCTTTTGTATCAACAATGTACCCCGGCCAATCCCCCATCGTGGGTACGTGCCATTCATCCAGAGGCCATCATCATCATCATTATCATAAACTCTGTTTCTTATCATCGTTCATTAGATTTCCGAGCTGTGAATGCGTGCAAGCACGTTTTTTTTATTGCCTTCATTCTCCGTGCAAAATAATTTTATTTTACGCGTTTTTTTATTTTAATTTTTTTTACTGTACCAAGACTTCCAGAATGTTAGTGTGGTATAACCTGCATTATCTTTGATTTGGTACAAAATAAAAGTGAGAGAAAGATAAACAAAACCGTTTGTTATGCTATATGATACGCACCAGACTATCTACTTTCCTTGTAGAGCTAGCGAAAAAAAAACGAATTTTTCCGTGCTTAGCGTGAATGTGTATCCTGTCTAGCAACGGCACCCGTAGTGCCTCCATCTTTTGAAGCTATTTTGAACCCCATGTACGTTCGACAACACCAGGAACACTGTAGCAGGAGTTAGATTCCTGCGTTCCATGGAGAAATTCGGTAAGTAAATGCTGTGTTGTCTTTAAAAAAATCACTAGCGTGTAGATTAGCTCGTTATATTCCTCTTGTGACATTTTGAAGATTGAAAACCCTTGCAATGCGCCGTGAGGACCACTTTTACACCATGCAGTTAGGGACAAGATTTGTGGTTCGGGAACGCCTCGGCGCCTTCGTGACAGTAACAAGAATGCGCTCTGGCGCCATAATTCTGATTGCTTTGTCAGTGCTGAAACATGCAGCATCCTTTTTTTTCAGGCAATGGATGTCGGCAAGTTCTGTGGAGTCCGGCCAATTCCAAGCGATGGTGACCGAAGCAGCGACAGGGATCTGTCGGACGATGAGAAAGACAGCAAAAATTCATGCATGCAGTAAGGGATTAATGCATATAATAGTTGGGTGGGCCCTCATTCCAGGAGCCTATAGGCTTTTGCCACCGCTCTTGCCTGGTTGTACAGCAAAATCTGGTCTTCCGAATTTGAGCTCTACAGGGCGCCCCCCCCCCCCCCCCCCTGTCCTGAGTTATTTGGTTATTGTGGGTTTTTCTGGCATGGCTATACCTTATGGCATAAGTTAGCTGCTTCGGCGCGGAAGGCGCAATGCGGATCGTATTAGTTTGGAAACATATCGCTGTGTTTGACAAGCTTTATTTGAGTGTTCGAATTCAATTTTTTTAGAATGGCCCCTTGCTTCCTGTTTACATTTCTGTGCTGTTCGGCGTACACTTTCCTCGTTAAACTTAAATGTTGGAGTAAAACACAATAGCTTAATAGCGGTTCTGAATATTTATGTTCCTGCGAATTTTGGGGGACCCGGAGTAATAGCGCGTGGTCAGTGGCGTGAGCACCCTCGTTTCCAACATCTGCAGTGTACTGGAGTCCAAATGACTATGGGTTTAAAGTCTGTCTTCTTTAGTTCTGAGTATTCTATATCCGTATTTACCAATCCTTCCTCTGGTATAGTTACGACATGCAATCTAGGAGTCCGCAATTACACACGACACCTTCCGGGAAACCATCGCCAAAGCAATTGCCGCCTCTGCCGCATGGGCGATTCCCTGGCACCAATGAGAATCGCGTTAGTGGATATTTAAAGCTGATTGCAGACATTTATTGCTCCCGCAGCGTCAAATCATAAACTAAAACGAGAACTGTGATATTAAGCTGTCAAATATTTTAATTTGACAACAGAATCCAGTTGCGGTTCTCAGTCAGTGCAAGTTGAAATATATATGGCTCTTTGTGGCTGTGTTGACGCTTGTCCGTCACCAAAATGCGCGCGTAAGGCGAAAAAATTGCATTTAAAAATCCTCGCGTCAATCGATTAAATATTGTGACTAACTTACTGAAAAGGTCGGGAGGCCTCCTTTTTGAAGTGAACTATAGTGTAGCGTAGCCCCTGAGATCGGCGCGAGGTTCTGAGGAACGCATTTCATTTGCGGAATCGTCCGGTGGTGGCGACAGCTGTATTTCCTTCCTTGGTTGTTCGTAGCTTGAAAAAGCTGCGTTTTCGGTGAGATTGGTCTTTTTATGACTAGAACGTCGTACCCAGTCGATACAAGCCACAGGCCAACTACATCCGCTACTGCTGGCACACTATCTCGAAGAGACCGTTTTTTTACTCTCAAAAATATCTTTAAGCATTACTAAAGATCTTTACTGTATGTTTTTTTTTCACCGTGTTATCGTGTTACCGTGCTGTTTTGTCGACACGCTGGTCTTTTCAACGTACTGTTGTGGCGGGCGTTTGATGCAGTGTTTGCTCAACGTGCAGTTTCCCCCTCGTCGTGTGGAGCCGAACTTTGCTGCGCAGTTAGCCTCCATGCTATTTGGACCCATGTCGCGTCCATTTGGACGCGTGCTTTCACCTCAGATGCTAGAAAATTTCGAGCGAGCTTTCGAGGCAGTTAGTGCCTCAAGCCGAAAAAATTAAGGCCTCCGTTGTACGTCAGTTCTATGCGAATGCATTTCATGGGGTATATAAATATTACGAGTTGTTGCCCTCCGCCATTCGCATCACAGGTACAGCGTCTGCCTCTTTGCCGCAAGTATCCAAAGCCAGGTGGTACACGGCGCACCGAATCGTCCCGAATTGAGCTTCTGCTGCGGTCATGCAGAGAATGCGATCGCAGCGCTACCTTCCCGTGAAATACCTGGCGCCTGGCGCACGCCTGTGTAGCTCGCATCCACGCATGCACTTTGCTGTGGTATCGAACCAATGCGAGCGCTTTGATTGACCGTTCGGCAGACGTTTATGTTTGGCCCATCGCAACAGCGAGACGCGAAGGTAGCTTCCCTGTTCGCTATTGAAGCACGAATCAGCCACTGCAATTCCTTGTACACGTGGCATACCTTGCGGTCGCATTTTTAGGAACAATGCGAAGATGCGACGAGCACTTGCGTGCACGCATGCGTGCGTTGTGAAACGCACACGTACGTTGGTCATGAAGCCATCATTTTTTCTGCTTCGCATCTAATTTTAAATCAGCATGTAGGCAAATCTCTGCTTCTATCTAACATCGCTACCCTACTGTGGCCAAGTGTTGCTCGAACGCCGACCAACCCAGTCCCGCGATTCCATAGTTGCACTGCTCGCTCTCCACATGGCACAGCCCCCATGTTCATTTTGGTACGACCGTTCAACGGATGTTTTTAGTCTCCTGGAAATCGCCGCAGACGCGTCATCGCCAATCAATGGCACCTGAGCATGCATATAAGCGCCGCGGCATGCGCCCTTCTGAGCTTTAGTTTCGGCGATGTCGGCGTCAACCGGCCTGCGCGTGTTCCGGCTGCCTGGTCGGCTCCCTCTGTCAGACCAGCTCCATTCTGTCGCTGTTCTTCAAGTATCCATTCTCAGTGACACTGGTCGAAGACGTCCGCAAGAACCTACTCTTCCCGGCTGCCTCTGTGTGTCTGCTTCGATGGTCTGTGCAGCGCATTGCCTGAGCTTATGAAGGAAATAAATTGCGCACAGTGCTCAAATTATAGCGCCAAAAGGTGAGTGTACTTGCGAGCGGGACCTTTACCGCAGGAACGAGAGCGCCCTCGCCTTTTGAAATCGTGTGCAAAACAAAATGCAGCGCTTGCATTTCTCCTAAGTCGGGTAATCACTGGCGGCATAGATAAAAACGCGTGCGGTTTTTAGCATTTGTAAACTTCTTGATGTGACTTGGTAACTGCATACTCATTTGCAGGATCTACATTTCCTAGCTATGTCGCCATTACGTCAGTTCGTGTGCTGGCGAAAAAGAGGCGAGCGCGACGCAAGTCATGCGCAATTCACTTCACGCGAGGGCTAACGCAGTTTCTCCCTCGGTGAATACGGGTTTGCGATGTCAAGTGAACCATAATTTCGCCATGCACGCGCGTCAATTTGTAAGCCGCTAATGCGACTTTTTACCTAGTGCAAGTCGCATATCCTGCTATAAATGTGGCACTCCACAGGGAGTATTGTCTTCACGGTGCTGCCGCTGTTGCCAGTGTCAACTTTCCGAAAATAGCGCTGGGCGTACGAAGGGTTTTGGAAGGAAAGCTGTGAAATGAAACTACTTATACAGAGATAGGTTTCGGGAAGGAAACGAGGCGAAATCTTTGTTTATGGGGGTTTAACACCCCAAAGCGACACAGGGTATGAGGGACGCCGTAGCGAATGGCTCAAGGAAATTTCGACCACCTGCGGTTCTTTCGACGCGCACGGACATCGCACAGTATACGCGCCTCTAGCATTTCACCTCCATCCAAAATGCGACCACTGGGGCCAGGATCTAGCACGCGTCTTTCGGGTCAGCAGTCGAGCGCCATCAGCACCGAGCCACCACGAAGGTTGCCAGGCGAAGTCTTGAAGACATGCCTGAAAAAACGCCGAGGCTCACTATATAGCCTCTAAATTATACGGATGCTGCATGGTGGTACCTGGCGTGCAGCCTCTCTCACGTGTCCCTTGTTTTCAGGCACACGTCGAAAGACCGTCCTTTGGCTTCTGGCAGCAGGTCTCGGAAAGCTATACCTGGCTTCAACATCTGTTGGCCGAAAACCATACATTAAATACCAAATTCTCAAAGCTGTTGACTCGTTGTAATGGCTGTTTAGTTGGCTTTGCTCACGCTCTGTTATCACGATGACAACGCTGGTTATCTATCTTCGGATTTTGATTTGAGGTGTTTTGAACATTCGGCCCCTGATTTGCTGGCGCGCCAGCTTCAGCTTCCGTTCCTGTACTAGTGCTGCGGGCACGCTGCGCATGCGTCCTCACTGCCCGCCGCCGTCTGTGTACGCGGTCCTAACCCGCCACCTGTCGCTCCTCCTGTCTTGCGGCGATTTTTTTTTGCGGGCTGGGAAACATTATTTTTCTTTCTTTTTCTCTGCCCACAATAATATATGTCTTGCGGCGACGTTGCCGGTAACCTCGCCGCAATCGCGCACTTTTTCAGTAACTGAATTCACCTACAACAGGTAATCGCCTGCAAAGCAACTAAGCAAACCTAAATACGAAGCTTATAGTTAAGCCTCCAATGCGCGCCATCCACTCGCGTGAATGGCAGCGGATACATGCACAACAGAAGTCAGCACGATTATCCGTCTGCATAAACCCATTTCGGAGAAGATAGCCGCTGCAGTTGAAATTTCAGCTAATATAGCAGTAAAATAACAACTCTGAGAGATCTTGCTTCGGCTTGCACCGAACGCTGCTCAACGACCTGCGCTCTGAGTATGGACCATTTTCAACGGAGGCGAGCGACAACAAGACCAAAGTTCACCTGTGAATGTCTGCAGTCACGTAAACGAACAACATGCGCACAGCAGTGTGTTGGGCACGCCTGAGCAGGGGAACCACAGCAATCACGTATTGATAACCACTGCGGCTGCGCCATATTGAGCTAATGCCAGCAGCCAGTATGGCAGACGTTCATGATCAAAATACGCATTACTGTGGTAAAAATTTCAGACCGGTGCGCTTTATCTCAAGCACGAAACGCACTGCGTCAAGTACCGCTCAGGTTCTTCCTCATTCAGCGGTTTTTTTATATGCCAACTTTGTAATTGAAACTTGTCCCGTATCTCCAATTTTTACAGCGCTGTGTACTTTGCTTGACCTATGCAACGAGATTTATGAGCCTTTGCCTAATCAGGCAGCAGCAGGAAAAAGGTCACTTAGCCTTGTTTTACGCTAGCAAGCACCACCGTATTCCAGCCAAGTTCATAACCTTAACACCGTCCTTGATATTTCAGTACTTGTCTGCACTCTTAGGGGTTATCTCTTCTATTCACTGCATTTCCACTATCAGACACATGAAACCTATGTCCCTTGTCACCGGGGAGGGGTGTAGAATATTCCACTGTCATGCGGAAAGTTCTACATTAGGCAAACGGGCAGGTGTATAAATTTACGCCGAAAAGAGCACAAGAACAAGGTTCGCGTTGGCTGTGACGGCCATTTGGCTATGCATTGCAAAACGTGTGACTATAGCCTACCTTGCCGACCACTTTTTTTCACTGTACCGTTATTCTGTAAGATCACAACGACCAACTAACAAGTGAGATTGTAGATGCCTCCGAGATGGTGCGAACTGAAACCAAGTGTGTCATCAGGAAGTCGATAAATTCATGAAAAATAGTAACTTGAATATATGCCGCGAAAAGCTGGTGCAGACGTGCGTATTTCGCTCTGATGTCGTTGTCTTCGTCTTAGTGGTTTTCGGTTCTAAGCACATTTCCTGCCAAAACCATTTGTGCTTACTTTATAAACCTCTTGTTAGCCTCATTATGCCTATTAGGTCTATATTTTTCTCAAAATTAAATAATAGTGCACAACAAAGACAGGACAAACGAGAAGACAAGGACAAGTGTCCAATTTCAACTGCGGAGTAGGCCAATCGCATGATCAGGAGCATTGATATACAGGTGTCGAAAAATGCAAAAAGAAAGGGAACGAACACAACGTCATCAGGCGCACAATTATACACCTGCCCGTTTGGCCGATGTTGAACTTTCCGCATGACAGTAGAATCTTGTACACCACTGCCCACCGAGAAGAGATATAGGTCTTCCTGTATCTAATACATCAGCCGGGCTTTCGCCTCTTACCGGGCAACGCATCCTGCACAAGCTCAGCAATCTTTCAGGTGCCATGAATGCTACTTTGATTTCGGTTTGGGCGTTCGAAGGGAGCATACGTGTTTTCTCAGGGCACTCTCTTAGCAGCGCCTAAGCCTTCCTCGCGTCGACGGGCTCCACCATGCCCCGGACACGTTCGCCGCGAGCCGAGTGCGTTGAGGCCGCTGCCGAGGTCGATCAGCTTTAACGCTCGCCCATGTGATGCTGCCACCCTGACCAGGCTGCTGGTGGCACTGGAGCGTGCCACTCAGGAGGTGCAGCTTGCCAGCCTATCCCCGGCCGAGGCGGTTGCGTCAGTTCAAGCCCTGCAACTCCCTGGACCGAGCCGGGAGCAACCACGTGGGTCGGCTGCTGCACCACCACCAGCGGCCTTGGCAACGATGGCGGGCCTCCCCATTACCATCCAGGTGGCCCCCGGAGAGTGACTCAAAACGTGCGGCCGTGGTCTCGGACTTGGGATACGATGCCATGGACGAGTCCACTCACCGGAAGCGCCGTCGCTCGCCTTCCCCATCCGGAACACCGATGGCCGCGGAAAGCAACCACGTGGCGCAACAAGAAGTGCAGCAGGCAGCCTCGCCTCGTCGCCCGGCCGGACCGCATTCCAGGGAACCCGAGCAGCACAATGGCGGGCATTCCGGCTTCGCCCAGACCAGGCCGCCATTGCGAAGAGCCCTCCCCCTCTCCGCTCAGCCTCGCCCCACCCGGCGCGAGGGGAGAGGGGCCCACCGAGGAGAAAAGCACCCCCTCTCCCACGCAGGCTGCCGGGAGGCGAGATACGATGGAGTCGGCGCCGCCGGGCCGCCTGGAGGAAACAGCCGAGGCGGCCGAGCTGGCGGCGGGCGGTACATTGTCGTCCACGCAGCAGCAAGCCGCGCACAGCTCCAGCGGAATGGAACCGAACTGCGGCCTGGTGCCGTGGAGGCAGCCAACGTCGCGGGCCCAGCGGCGACGCCAGGCTGCCCTGGTCAGGGCTGCCACCGCGGTGCAGGTCCCGGACAACGTCCACGGGACAGTGGACATGCGGCCACGGACCCCGCGTGCCCTCACTGGCAGCGAGAGCGACATGTGGCTACCGTGCTCCCCACGTCGCAGGTGCCTCTGTCTCGGCGCGCGGTCCGGGCCATGGTCACCGCGGAAACGGCGCCCCAGGCCTCCCTGCAGCGCTGCACTACACCGCCTGGCGCTCTTTCGTACGCGCAGGTGGTGACCGGCAGACGGAGTCAGCGTAGCCAGCAGCTTCCACAGCGTGACCGAAAGAGACCGGGCCCGCGTACTTCTCCCCAGGCACCTTCCGCACCTGTTGGCAAATTCCCAGGCCAGCCTACGGATGGACGGGACCGGGAGGTTGAGATGCTCAAGCTTGCCCTGCGGGCGCTTAGCTCCCTGCTTCCGGAGGTCTCAGAAGGACGCCGGGCATGCTTAGAAGTTGCAGGCTCTCCTCGACTGGATGCCACCCAACATGGCTAGTCGCCGGGCTCCACCATGGATCCCCACAATCCTGAAGTGGAACGTGCAATCTCTTGCAGCGCGGTACTCCGAGCTTTGCGTGCGCATCAACGAAAGCACGCCGGAGGTTATCGCGCTGCAGGAAACATATGTGCGGGTCCACGAGACGGGGAGCCGGAACGGCGGCTACCAGGTTATGTTGGTTATCATTCGGCAACTACATGTGAGGAGAAGTCCTGTGCTGCAGTGCCCTGTGTGGACCGCTCCCATCGGCCTGGGAAATTGCGATGTGCAGTGTATGTGCGGTGGGATGTACAACATACTCTCGTTGGCTCGGCGGCGGCGACAACCGATGCCCAGGAGTGTGTGGTGGTGACAATGCGCGTTGGTGCTGTTGACACGTCGGTGGCCTGTGTTTACGTGCGCTCAGCTGTCGCGTGGAACGCGCTGTATTTTCGTGCAGTGAGTTCGTGTTGTGCCCCACGCCGAATCATCGGTGGGGACTTCTACGCTCGCCACAGTGCGTGGGGCAGTGCGCACCACTCCGCGCGAGGAGACGACCTGCACGACACAGCAATGCAGCTGGGAATCACACCAATGAACACCGGCGAGCCCAGCTTCCGACGACGCGGAACACCCGGCTCCTGCATCGACGTTGCCTTCGCATCCAGAGCCATCGAGGCGATATGGCACCGATCACCATCTCTCTCGGGCTCGGAACACTACTCCATCCTGGTTGAACCCACTGCGACGGAGGCGCGCGCCACACGCACATATTCCATTGTCAACTGGCGTGCGTTCAGGCAGGCTGTAGACGAGGCGGCCGCCTCAGGCGCCCCATTTTTCACCAGTCTGGTACGGAGCGCCCTCGCATACACCCGAAGAGCAGAGGTGAGGGTGGGGCTGCCCACACCTGGCAACAAACTGCTCGAGCTGCGCGAAAAAAGGGACTACGCAGAGCGAAGGGCGTGACGGACAGACAGGGGCGCCAACTGGACGGTCTAAAACCGTCTGGACGCGGCAGCGCGCTGCCACGTCCACAAACTGTACCGCCGGCAATGGGCTTCGTTATGCCATAGGATGGAGGAAGACGCCAGCTCGCGGAGGCTGTTCGACACCTTGCGGCGCATCACGGAACCACAGGCAAACCCGCAGCCGCTTTCCGCCCTGGCGATATCCAGCGGGCTCAGGGACGAAGAGCTCGCTGAGCGGTTTGCCGACCAGTTCGTGCCGCTAAGCCCCGCAGGTGCAGCTAGCATAGCTGCACTCGAGAGCCCCAGAAGCGGCGCCACTCCCTCTCTCGTCACCTCGGAAGGTCCCTGCGACGCGCCTTTCACCGCGGCGGAACTGAACAACGCGGTGCAGCGCTGCCGCCGCCGATCGGCGCCAGGACCGGACGGGTTGACCTACCAGATGCTGGGAAACCTGGATGCGGAGCAACGACAGATCCTCCTGCAGCAGATCAACCTTGTTTGGGAACACGGGGAGCTACCGGAGGACTGGCGCACCGCGGTCGTCTGTCCTGTCCGAAAGCCAGGGCGCCCACCTACGGAGCTAAGCGGATACCGACCAGTGGAACTAACATCGGCGGCGGGTAAGCTCATGGAGCATATGGCGTTGCAGCGTTTGAACGAGCGAGCCGCGGATGCTGATTTGTTTTCGTGGGATGCGGTGCACGGTAAATTCGATTTCGGACGTTGTCACGGCTCTGGAACGCGCCAGGGCGGCAAGACAGGTTGCGCTGCTGCTGCTGGACGTCTCGAGCGCTTTTGACAACGTCCATCGCGCACCAATTCTCGCGGTGCTCGAGGGAGCCGGTGTGAGCGGGCGCCTGTTGCATATGTTCGCGGCTTCCTGAACGGGCGCACCATGCGCGTACGAGTAGGGGGCAATTTCTCCGAGCCTCGCCCGGTGGAACTGGGCGTGCCGCAGGGCTCTGTCATATCCCCGTTTTTGTTTAACGTGGCCATGTCGGTGGTGCCGGCCTGCCTCCCTAAGAGCGGCCGACACCATGTGTACATGTCCATATATGCGGACGACATTGCTCTGTGGTGCCGGGGGCCACCGGGCGAGGCGCTACGCGTGCGGCAGTGCCTTCAGGAAGCGCTGACAGCAATTGACGCCTGCGTGCGCGGCCTAGGTCTGTCGCTGAGCGCGGACAAATCGGTAGCCATGGCTTGCGTTTCCCTCTCGCGCGCGCGCCTTGCGCCACTGTTACTAGACGAGAGTCCGATTGTTTGGCGTAAATCACTGCGGTACCTTGGCCTGGACATTGACTGGCGCCTTTCCTTCCGCCCCGCGGCGACCAAGGCCTGTTTGCAGATGAGGAGGATCACCGCCGCCGTTCACAAGCTCACCGTTCGAGGCCAGGGCATCTCACAGCAAGCCGCGCTGCGACTGTACAACGCCGCAGCATTGGGGGCGGCACACTACGCGTTGCCGCTCGTCTCGGTGCGCAAGCCGTGCTGGAGGAAACTGGAGCTCCAGCACCGCAAGTCCCTGCGCGTATGCCTCGGCCTGCCTAAGAACTCCCAGTGCGCAGCAACACTGGCCGAGGCAGGAGCGTGGCCTCTCCAGCTACAAACTGCGCGCAGGGCATTGCATCATATCGACCGTCTCCATCGCGCACCGGATGGCGGATCGATTCTGCAACGAATACGCACGCACCCACGCTCACGAATGGGTGCGGCGCTACAGGAATATGAGCGCCTCACAGAAGCCGCCCCCCCCCCCCCTACGGCCACTGCCCGCCCTGGCCTGCTGCCTCCGAGATACAGCGAGAAATCGTCGGCATCGCGGGAAAGCGGAGCACCCCCTGTGCGCTGTGCAGCTGCTGACCATAGCCGTCCTACACGAGGAGCTTCAGGACCATCTCGTGTACGCCGACGGCTCAGTTGTCCGCGAAAGCCACTCCCTCGCAGCGGCGGCTACTATACCCGCCCTGCAGCTGCACAGCCAGACACACACCACCTTCCTGGGATCCTCCACCACGGCGGAGCTGATGGGGATCCAGCTGGGATTGGACCTGCTGCTCTCCATCGTCCCTTCGCCACCCAGAACTGCTCTGCTGTGCGACAGTAGTGCAACGGCCGTGGTACTCCATTAGTGCGGCGCGACATCCTCGCAAGCGTCTCGTGCTTAGCGCAGCAAGGATGCGTCGTGCGCTTACAGTGGGTGCCCGGCCACTGCGGCATCACCAGCAAAGAGGAGGCCGCCGAACTCACGACCGCCGCACACCAGCTACCGCCACGAGATCTCCCCCTCGCGCTGGAGGACGTGCGAGCGGTCATTCACGAACATCTCCGACGGCAGCACCCCGACCCACGCATCGCCGGAGGTGAGCGCATTGCCAGCATCAACGGCTGCCGCGCTCTATCGCGGTCGCAACGCGCAATGATCCTCCGTGCGCGCATCGGCTGCGTGTGGCCCGGGGACCGACGGATGCGTCACGGAATCGCGACGAGTGAAGTGTGTGATTTATGCGGTGCAGTGGAGACACTGGAGCACCAGCTCCTTCGCTGTACCGCGTTCGCTGATGCTCGTCGCAATATGCTCGCGGCCTACAGAGAGCTGGGCCTGCTCCCGGACTCGCTCAAGACACTACTGTGGCCGCAGGGCAGTGCGCGCACCCGTGAGCGAACAATGTGCGCGTGTTTTTTATTTTCCTTCTCTGACTGTACGCGCGCACGACCTGGACAACATTATTTGGACTCTGTAAATAGTGTAAATATGACTACTCCCTATGTCCTTTCTCTCTATCCCCTCACCTCTTTCGTTTCTCTTCTTCATACTGCCTTCTAACCTTAATTTCCGCTGCCCCAGCTCAGGTGCCGCCGATACAGTGATGGCAGATGCCGGGGTGAGCAAAAATCTTTTAACTTCCTTTTTTATTATATTTTTTTTATTAAACACTTATACTACTACTACTACTATGCAACTTTCACGTGTGACTGCTGGCCGACGTTCTATTTACAGCATCTCACATGCACGTTCTTATACTTCTTTCAGGGACCTGTCAAACAGTTCATTCAAATTCGCCGCTTGGTTATAGTCAAATTTAAATCAGGCCGTTGCAGAGGCTTGCGCCTCTACTATTTCTATCTCACCTTCCTGCAGTTATGTGATACAGATAATGTATCGGACGCACGCGCTAATGGAAGATCCCCCCCGGTACAGCCCCCGTCAAAAATAAACAGTCCAAAGAGTACGCTTCAAAGCTGTTTAGCGGAACTCCCTCCTCATGCACGAAATATTTCAGGGAGGCTTTCAAAAATTTTCAAAAAAAGGCTTTTTGGTTGGTAAAGACATGGCTTCTGCGGCCTAGTATTGTGGTGCTGCGCAGGACGACATCTCGATGAAGACTCGTGCCTCGCCTCCCCCCCCCCCAGGCGAACTCCAAAAAGTGTATATATATATATATATATATATATATATATATATATATATATATATATATATATATATATATATATATATATATATATATATATATCCAGACACTGTGTACGTCACACGCACGCGACGAGTATCACAAGAGCACAGTACTCCAAAACCATTATAAACAATCGTGGCCGCTTTGCACTCTGAAGAACCACGCCTTTTCGCCTGCAGTCCTTGACCCGAACAGAATCACCTGGCACAAAAAGGTGACGGGTAGCATGCTTGCGATCATAATTTTGCCGCTGATTCTCCCTGAAAGCTGCGTCTATGTCCCGCGCTTCTTTCAGATTGGGCGTCTTAGCTGGCTACTCCTTTGGTTGGAGAGGCAAGGTAGTGCGGAGCCGCCGCCTCTTGAGTAGCTCTGCTGTCGTTTTGTGTAGGGGTCCCGGCGTATCCCTGTACTCTAAGAAAGCCAGATTTAGTTCACCAGAATTTAGAAACTGTTCTTTCACGGTTTTAACCATTCTTTGTACCTCCCCGTTTGCCTCCTGTACCTAGGGCCACACGTCACACTTTTGAATCCATCAACATGCGCGAACTGTTTGAACTCTTGGCCGACAAATAGACCACCGTTATCTGATGCCAGCGTTTCTGGTATGCCGTGCGTAGAAAGCACTATTTTTATATGATAAATACCTTCAGTGCTGCTAAGAGAGGTCAGCGGACACAATACCGGAAATCAAGAAATGTAATCCACCATGAGCAAGTAGTCACAGCATTTCACGTGGAAGATATCCGCCGCAACCCTTTGGCATTGCCGAAAAGCCGTCTCGGTCGGAATCATCGGCTCGCACGGCTGGAGGCGAAATTGGGAACACGCGCGGCAGACGGCATTGAATACCGCAAGATGAGAGCTTAAGTCTGACCACCACACGGACTCCCATCCCCCTGTTCTACATCTCACAACACCCTGGTGGCCATCATTAACCAGCTTTAACATACTGCTCCTAAAGCTGTGTGGCATAACAAGGCGACAGCCGTGCATGAAGACACCTTTACATACGCTCAAAACGGCACGATCCTTCCTACAGGGCCTCCAAACGGCCGATAACGAAGGTAGACTAGGCCAGCCCTCACGGACATAGCGACGCAATTAACGTACAAGTCTAGTCCGTTTGTTCTTCGGCTAGTAGCCTGAAGTGCTCCGACTCGATTAACTCCAATACGGCAATGTTACAGTTGACTTCATCGACCGAAAGGAAGTTCGTCTTTTGGCCTCGCATTGGTGCTCTGGAGAGTGCATCAGCTATTTACAGAATTTTGCCCGGGACATATTGCACCTCGAAACTAAACTCCATTAGCCGCATTCTGAACCTTTGAATGAGAGGCGGATCCAGATAAAGTGGAGTCTTTCCTAGCAAAGAAACCAACGGTTTGTGATCCGCTTAAAGAATAATGTGCAGTCCACGCCCATAGCTTTCGAGACGTTTTGCGGATCATGTTATAGCTAACGTCTCCTTTTCAGTTAGCGCATAGCGCATCTCAGTTACTCTCATTGACCTTGAGACAAAAACATCCGACCGATTTTTTATATTCGGCTGAAGCGCAGCGCAGACCCACTCAGTGTCCTCTTGCTGCAGTTGACCCAAAGGTGTCGTTTGTTCAGCCAACTCTGAAACCCTGATATGAATAGTGAGTAATGGTTAGCAAGATCTAAAATATGCGCATTTCTGCCACGTTCGATGGCGACTTTAAATTTTTAGTTGCGCAGAAACTTCGTTGTATCCGGGCGTATGCAATATTGGCTCACGCGGCACACCAGAAGACAAAGCTCCTTTACACTAAACTTTCTATTTTTTTTCGTTTAGGGTCATGCCGCTTAAGGCCAAGCGTTCCAAGGCGCGAAACAACCGTTCGCCGTGTTCTTTCTGAGTACGGCCAAAGATTCCCATTTGAAAATTTGTGTATGGGAACCGACTAGTTTGTACTGGTTCTGCTGGAACCAGCAGGAAACCTCCTGGTTTCCTGCTTGTTGTACCGGTTTCAGCCCGGTGCTTATTCTAGTTTTCTGCTAGTCGTTCTGGTTCCAGCATAAGGATTTTTTGTTGTTCTGTTCGGAGAGCTTTTTTGTGAATAATATATCCTTCAGCTAACAGAAATTTGCAGCTATAGCAGAATACAACTTAAAAAAAACAGCAGTTGCGAACACTCGGCCATGATCCGCTGCGTACTGTATTACTCCGCTGGCCCATCGCTATAGTAAACGAAATAAACATTTTAATGTTTGACTACATTAAACAAGCAGGGCATTAAAATTGTGGATCCAATATTTTTTCTTGCAATTAGTTTGTTGCTTAGGGAACAAGAAAAGTTTTAACAACGGTCTACTTTTTTGTCGTGGAGGAAATCTGTGCGGCGGTCGTGAATTTGCGCGGTGCTTCACTGCAGACTAAAGTAGTATCAGGCTATTAACCTATCTGACTAGGAGCGCAAGATTTGAATAAAAAGTCAGAAATTTAATGAGATAACTTTTCTTATTAAATATTCACCACTAACACCAGTGGGACACCCATCTTGGGGGTATATATCAGCAAGAACCCATGTGGTATTAGAATGTGAGCACAAGTCACACATGGAAGTTGTATTATATTTTAGGGCTTTACTGTTGCTAGTTGCTGCTTTTCAAGACGGGGTTTGAAGCTGTACTTGAGTTTCTAGTAGGGGCAGGTTTGCATGGTCCTGCAGGATGAGTTTACCAATTTACCGCAGGTTTCAAGTGTTTTTTTGCATGCTTAATGTTTAGGAAGTTTAAATTTGTTTTTATGCTTCAGAAATCTTCAAAAATTAAAGGATATATCCTACGAATCATTTATCTAAACTGAATTAAATGTAATGTTTCGATGCTATATGGACGCTAATGTCTTCAACACCTACTGATTCCATAGGCTACTGGTTCCATCAGCTGCTTGTTCCAGTAGCTGCTGGGAATGTGCTAATAAACCAGTACTACTGGAACCAGTAGGATTCCAGCAGCAAACCAGCAGCAAATTTTCACCTGGGTAAGGACATCGTTTGTTAAAGGGAAGATAAAATGGTTTTCTGAGAATTGGCGGCTATTGAAGAATTCGAATTAGGAAGCTTCTAGGTAAAGCATACGAAGTAGTTTTGCGCTAGCATTTAAAATTGTGACGTACTGACCAATTAAAGCCTCAACTACGGTGAACTATTATTTAGTTCATTCTAACCTCGACGGTGCTCAGGTTTCTCCTTTGTGCGATGAAGGTGCGCGGGGAAACTCATGGTGACGTAATGCTGGAGAAATTTCATATGTGCGCTGCATTTGTCTGCATGATGCCCTTCGTCTTCCTATGCACAATGCTTCGTGAGCTTCACCTTCGCCGGCATTCGTTTTCTTCCTTGAAACAACCGTTTCGTCGTGGGGAACATATTGCCGCTATGCGTTACGTGACCACTGCGGCCTCTGCCTGTCGCTGGGCACGGCAGAGAAGTCTGAACACTGACGCCACTTTAGTCGGCGGTTACGTCACCGTTTCAAATGCTGGCGGAAAAAGATTTCGCATGCTTTACCTACAAGTTCCAAACATTCGGCTGGTTAAAACTCATCGAATTCTTAAACCTGTTCACTTGCCCTTTAAGTTCATGACCCCCGGAATTCCATCAAGAATATCCCATATTTGTCTTTGAAAATAATCCGGAGCCGAAGTTACGCCAAATGGTGGCCGCTCACAGCAATAACGGCCAGAGTATTGAATGTTGTGAGCAGTTCACCGTTCCTTGCTAACCTCCCTTGCTTGAAACCAGAGTTCGCGTCGAGTTCGTAAAAATTAACTGACTGCACCAGTGAGCAACCAGCCTGTCCCAGCGTTGCATCCATTCGATAAGCTTCGGAACCATTGCGTCTTGTAGTCCAAATACAAAGCGGTCGAAAAAGAATCACCCGCTTTTTTATCTCCCGTAGTCACATCTATCGGCCAGCGTATGTAACAACATGCTCGACTGGTTCTTGGTCGCGGCGATGGAAGCACCCGATTTCGTAGGCCAAGTTTCGTGTGGCGACAAAATCGGTATCGAACTGTTTCTTCGCAACGTCGTATTTCTTCGAGTCTTCCTTGCACAAGATGAAAGTCTTGAAAATGCTGCGTGCCTGTCGTCCCATCGTGTACAGCAACGTACGCACCTGAGCCTCTTGAGGTCGCTCATAAAGTCCTGAGGCGAATCGGTAGTAATCGAATTCTTGTATCCACGCCGGCCATTCGGACGTCTTGTCAAAGATGAAGCTCGCTGGTGGCTGCACTAAAAAAGGCTGGGAAGAAACATTCGTTTCTTGTGATATTTTCCATTGCGGCTATCCGGCTGGTATGCAATGATGCTGGCGGCCGGCAACAGGCAGCGATATCTGGAGTGGGTACACTATATTTTGGACAGCGACTTCCGACAAAATGTGGTTTCTTGCTGGACGACACCCCGATAATGACTCCTGCGTCCCCCCCTCACCCCTGGCGAACGCCAAAGAATAATGGACCCCGGTTTATTTCCACATGACAAATATATATGCAGACACTGAGTACGTCACGATTTTGTAGCTGCTCGTTAGTCTAGCCATGCCTGTTTTAGAATTTCGAAAAACGCGATTATTCTCTGCGCTGTGGCTCAACAAAACTTGGCTACATCTTGCCAAAATACATGCGCTTTCGGAAAGCATGCAGGCAAACCCACCTTTCCATTCCACGTAATAGGTTAAAAAAGCCAAATTTTTTCCTGCAACATCTAGCGCCAAGGATGATTGCGTTTTCGAAATTCTAAAAACCGGCATGGCTATACTAAGGAACAGCTACAAATCTCTAATCGAAACTAGGCGCGTAACTCTATAACGTAAAAAGATAATTATTAAAAATTATTTAGACACCTTACCACTTAAGATGATTTACCGGTTTTCTGATATCCTCCAACATTGGGAATAGTACGCCGGAAAACCCAATTTTTACTCCAAAATGCCTATTTTTGAAACTTTTTCCTGGTAGAAGTCTAAAGTTTGGGAGGATTGAGGACGCAAAGCCATTCCTCTTTAGAGAGGTTATGGTCGCTGAGGATGCATAACGAAGCATAATGTAGGCCTCAAAAGCAAACCCCTTGCGAGTGTAGCTCAAAGCGCGATTGAGTGTTCACTAACCCAAGAACCGAGTGCGGTTTTAGAGGGAAAATAGCATAGTTATTTAAGAGTTATCGCACCAAATGCGAACAGCATGTTGTAATGAATAACTTGATCTCTAAACCACAGGCCGTGCTGACTTGGGTGCCACAGGGCTCAGTACTGGTACCGAACTTTTTTCGCTTTACGTAAATGACTTTCCGTCAACCTTAAAATATTCCCAATCATTAATGTACGCTGATGACACAGTGTTAGTATTTATAGGAGACCCAATAGGAGAACTAAACAGCAAAGTAAACGAAGAAGTAGTTAGGGTCTTAAAGTGGTTTACTACCAACCAGCTAACTGTTAATACCCGGAAAACAAAATAAACTGTGCTCAGCTCAAGGGGAAAAAAATTTAAACTACAACGAAATCCGCTTGCATGTAAACAATGAGCCGATACAAAATGTAACAAGCTTTAAATACCTAGGTGTGCATTTCGATTCTGACATGCACTGGAGAAATCACATAAAACAACTTTGTTGAAAACTTGCAATGGATGTCACATTCTCTTGAAAGCGCGAGGATGTTTTGATTACTCGATTCTATGCATACTATAATTTGCTTTTATACATAGTCAGTTAAGTTACTGCAGAGAATCTTGGAGCAACACATACCCCACATATCTCGAACGCATAGTCCGACTACAAAAGAGAGCCCTAAGAATCATCACATATTCCAAACACAGTTGCCCTAGCAAGCCACTTTTTCAGACAGCCCATATATTACCTTTACATTAAATTTATACGTTAAAAACTGCCCAGACAATACATAAAATACTGGAATCCAATAAGCCATTTCACCAAAGTATTTTTATAACCACTAAAAAGGACACGAGCTGCAAGTTCAAATCATTTAAACTTATGCCGCAATACATACGGGAAAAGGATGACTGAGTACAACGGTGCACTAATACAGAATGGCTTTCCTAATGATGTTAAAATTAAAAGTAATTTTTCACAATCCCTCAAAATGTTCTTGCTGAGTCTAATTTTCAGGATGGTTGGAAGGGTGAATTTTGGACGGAATAATTTTGTTAAGGTTATGTGCAAAGAAAGTCCGCATGAACAGCAATTGTATATACTGACATTTTTTAATAAAATTGATGCGCAAAGTGTGTGTTGGGATTTTATTATTTTGAATTTTTTTACGTGAGTATTCTCTCCACTTGCTGTATTTGCAAGGTATCTTTGTGATGGACCAGACACTAGCCTTGGCTATGGGTTCAGTACCATTGTACATAGTTTTCTTGAACTTATTTCAGTTTTGAAATAGAAAGAAAACAATTTATGCGCCTTTCATTTTCTCAAAATAAAGTCTAAACCTTCCGCTGGTATTCCGAAAATGAAAGGCGCAAAATTTCTCCACTTTGTACGTGCACGCCACTGCCTATTAACAGCGCGACTGATGTCTTCAGTGACGCAGTGAGCCAGTTACACTTTCTCTGGCATTTACACATGATAAATGCATAGGTGCCCCTATTAATTTCCACATCGCTACGTAGCTGCTGAGGACTACACAGGAAGACGACTTATGTGTCCAGTGCTTGCCTCTGAACGGTGAACAGATACTCGCCTAAATTTAAATGTTACTCAGTTCCATTGCGAGGAATGCCAATATTACTGTTATCCGTGCATTCCGAAAAGGCGATTACCTTCGGCGAGAGATGATCGAGCAGGGTATTTAAAATCAAGCTTATAAACAGTTACGTTTCAGCACCTCTTTGTAACTTGAGGTTCGCAAATGAACAGCAGTAATACCACGTTTCGTTTTTGAAATAATGTAAATTTTATTTCTCATCAGCGGTCAAGGTGGGTTGAACAAAAACCACATCGCCAAAAAACGCACGCAACCACACCGAAGAGCACGCGTCACTGGCCGGCGAACTTGTCACTCCGTGATTTACTTTACACCTGAGCAGAAACGGAGAGCTGCTCAGCTATTACGACGCAGCCTATTTCCAGTGCCAATTTCCAAGCAGCCAACAACATGATAAACATTGTGTCGCAGGGGAATCCTTGTGTCACAGGGAATGCGCGTGAAGGGTATATGTACACATAGTGCACATCGCCCAGTGGCCTGTCCAATGGGGTGCGGCTGCTTGCGCTCCGCGGTGATAAAGTTTCGGATTAGCCGCCATACTTTATCAGTACTCTCACCTGAAAGCGGGGCTTCAGGAAAGCCACATCTTACCGTTTCAAGTGGTGGGCATGTGTTGTTCGACACATCAGTTGATTTCATACTCTTCCATTGTAGAGCCAGTCTTTTTTTCTCTGCTGACAAAATTTCATGCTCCGCCTGGTTTTATTGACATGGCCGTGTTCTTTTCGAAAATTCCGTGGATGTGGGATCAATGTATTGATTTGTACAAGCTTAAACCACGTCGCAAAAAAGAAAACACACACAGAATAGAGTTTCTTATAACACCTGTTTTGAGTTAGTGATAACATCTTAAACATCACACATGTACGAATAAGACGCAGCCATGAACTTTTCGTTGCCAGGGCAGCATGCGAGATGCAAAAATGCAAAACTGTTTATGCAATGTAGTTTATAGCTTCCGACTTGATGCTCGGTGAAGTTTGACGAAAGTAAGGGACTGCAGATATCGGTAGTTTTCATTTCGAAGTGAGGCTACAGATGACGGAAAGAATGGAATTAACTGGAGCGACAGGTCAACAATACAAAGATCCAATTGAGACTACGGTATTAAATGAAGTGCGATAGCGGGACCACGACAACTTCGCCTGGTCATAAAAAAATTTCACGACGACAGGAGTGACGAATCAAATCTTTGTTATTTTATTCTTTGGATTCCTAAGGCGAATCCACACCCTACACCAATCATACATCGAATTATACGTGTTTTTTCAAAAAACACCTAAAACAATTAATCTACTTTAAATTTAACACAGCTGTGCTGGCCATGCACACCAGCATGGCGCTGAATGGTCCTGCACCTTTACAGCACCATGCAACACCAGAAGAGCTAGGCTCCGACTGCTGCCTGGCACGTCATGAAGAGCCGAAAGACTGCGGCTGGAAGTTCAGGTGTAGCTCGGGAGGTGCTTTTGCGGATCCCAGCGTCGGCGTCGCAGGTCCGGATGACGAGGGCACGACGAGCTGCGCAAACGAAGAGAGCTCTTGAACATCAGCTGGCTAACGCGGACTAAACGACGCGTTAGACAGGGGTCTCTTCATTTTGCGTATACGACAGTATATATGCGTCAACATGCCATATTGGAGCTGAAATACTCGGCGACTTGGTGACTGCTGATAGTGGTTTTATTCGTTCCCTCTGTTGTTTATGCTGAGGTTATATGTATCGCATTCCTGCAATCAATCCAGGGCATGTTTTAGAGAAATTACAAGTGAACGCGGTGTATGCGAATAGTACTTTCAAAATCTAATCGAATATGGATCATGTATGTAATAATCAAATAGAATACGAATGAAATCTTTCACAAAAATCAGGTACTAGCATGAAAACTCGCGCGAAACCAATTATCGTGTGTCACAGCGAAGCGCTAGCGGTGGCGCTGCCGTACCGCGCCATAACTTAAGAGCTTTATAACTATACCTTTCAAAGTACGCAACACTCATCTCTACAAAGGAGTACGTGTCATGAAGGCAGCGTAATAGATATGTGACCATCACCGTCCTGTGTATGCAAAAAATTCAATTTGCTACTGTTTACGACAGGGAATAAACTAATGCCACATCTCACTGCATGAGAATGGCGAGAACTACGTGTTAGTCATGGATTCCCAAACCTAAGGCAGGGCTTACAAACTCTGCCCGTGTCATGCCATATCGCCCAACTTTCAAGGCCACGTGTGAATTGTAACGAACGAAGGCCACCTGAAGAGACCGCCTGGTCCCGCCGAAACTTCCCATCCCGAGCATATCGACTGCGGCAGCATGCTGTGCAGCACCGGAGTGCACCCTGTTGTGGAAACAATCCACGTCCAGCCTTCATCAAAGTTAGCGCCAGTTATTCGACAAGTATTCAAAAACTTGAAAACATACTTGATTCATTTCGAATATTTTTCTGAATGCACTATTTGATTCGTTCAGCGGATCGAGCAGGAACATGTGCAAACGGCGGATTCAAACATTCTACCAGATGCTTACTTCTTTTTCTTTTGAGTGTAGCAGAAATTACAGCCCAATCCAAACCCGAAACCAAGCCACGACAGTCAGACGAGACCTAATGTCAAGAAGTATCGCATCACCATGTGGCGGCACACTCTCCAGCCTCGCGAAGCCTTTATATACCTCTCCTTCTTTCCTAGATTAGTGATGCAGGAATCCTACTGCTCACATCGATACATCACGCATACTCACGCATCAAACTGTTCAAGTACAATAAAGCATCTCAAAAATCGAATTAATGTGGTTGAATTATTTAATAGATAATTAGCCTACTCATAATTACCTATACATACATGAGCACTTGTCCTTAGGAACCACATCAAGTCAAAAACCACAACGCATTCATCAGGTCCACCTCTATCCCGCTTAAACCCTCGAGCGTTTGCGGCCTGGTAGGAGTAGCCTGCTCGTCTCGCATTCCAAGCTAGGTCGTGGCTTGAATCCCACCCTATTCATACCGATTCATTTTTCCCCGAAGTTACTTTACTTTAACAGTACCTCTTGCTGGGCTAGTTGGTGTAACATTGTGTAACAAAAGATAAAAAACAGCGCTAATTTTGACTCAAACCACACAGAAAGACCAGACAGGACGGGCGGTTGCATACATAAACGTGCTTCAGACGTTTGCGACCAATAAGATCACGCTAGCAACAATTGAACTCCTTCACAGCCTGCAGGTTCCGCGCGTAGACGGAGCAGCGTATATTTTATATGGGAAGAAAGAGTGTGATTGCACTGCCGTGTTTGAATTACCCACGGGAGGAAATATTGCTGCAACGTCACAACTCCATCCATTAGGAATTGCTCGAGGACGGCAACGACGGCACCGCTTCTTGTGTGACATGGGACCTTCAATGCTGGCGCATTAATAAAGAGGCCCCAGCCAACCCGTGCCGATGCATTCCAAAATGAATGCTAGCGCAGCCTAATGAAGCAATCCTGGTGTCGAGGATGGTGCACCAGCTGGCGACGATCACGAGCACAGAGATGCAGCGAGCGGGCTGCGTGAGTCTCGACAACAGGAGTGCTTCGTCAGGTCACGCCCGCATGCAGTTTGGCGTCGATTGGCACACGTTGGACAGGGGTCTCTTCATTTTGCGTATACGACAATAATATATGCGTAAACATGCCATCTTGCGAGCTTAAACACTCGGCGACATGGTGACTGCTGACAGTGGTTTAATTCGTTCCCTCTGTTGTTTATGTTGAGGCATATGTATGGTATTCCTGCAATCAATCCAGGTGTTGATAGTCAGTACCCGTGTCATGCCCCTTCTCTCCTTCATCGTATTTCTGCGCTGCTTCTTCATTATGCATCAGAATCCACTCGACCAGCTGAACAATCTGGTGTAATTAATTCTTTGTGTTTTATTTCTGGAGCTTTAAACATTGTAAATGGTTAGGTTGAGAAGTGCTCATTCAATACACCTGTCGTTCATGTGCCGGGCCTTGTTTTGGGACACTATGAAGTTTTTTTACACCATTGGATCCCCCCTCATTTTACGAAGTACATCATCATTTTTCAAACCGCAGGTATTGCTTCTGCCAAAACGTACAGGGTTTATTTTTGTCTACATATCTGGTTATAAAGCAGTGTTAGGTGATTTTTCTTGCAAACGATGCCGTTATTTCTGGTCCCTCACCTTTTGTATGTGTAACCATTCTGTGAGTGTTTTTTTTTTGGAAGCTAGAGCTAAAGCTTCGAGAAAGACACCGGCGAGATGCAACGCAGCAGCTGTTGGCAGTTCTCGTTTGCTGTGTGGGGATCTGCCCTGCAGTCCCCTGTGTAGACTATCCGGCGATGCACCGTGAAGCAGCAGCCTCGCCTCGAGTAGGAGCACACTCCCTTGTTAGTTACCTTAACTAACGAGTGACTGCGCCAGCGCCTGCATGCAAGCGGGAGAGGGCAGAAGGCGGTTCGGCTAGGATCGTCGGCGCGAGCGGACGTGTCGCTCGCGGCTCCGCTCTTCGCCAGCGGGGCGAGGAAGCGGGGGAAGACTGGCTCCCGTATCTCGTCCCGTCCGGCCTCGGAGAATATCCCTTGCCCTAGCGCTGGGCGAACATTCGCTCGGAACCTTGCTGGTGAGTCGGACGAGCTCGATTTGTTATCGTATCTTGTTGCTAGCTGGCGTTATTGTTGCTGTAGCAATAAATGCCTCTTTTTGTCATCCGCAGTGTGGTTTCTTTGTTCCCTCGGAGCAAGGTCCGCCGTGGTCGGCGTGCGTTCGGTAGCGTACGCGACCACCACGTGGGGTCCGGGCGGCTTTGAACTGTGTACGCCACGATTAAGTGCCAAGAACGTATTTATCTCTCCCCTATCAACCCCACATCTGGCGCCCAACGTGGGACCTGCTCTTTGAACTTTGCACGACTGTCGGTTCGATTCGATGAACGCTCTTTGTCCCGACTTGAAAACTGCTAAACCTAGAGTGAATTTTGAGCGCTACGCCCTGCGGCATGCTGTCTTGAGAGCGAGGTGTATTGCGCTGCAGTATGTTTGAAGTTTTCGACATGCTCAGCACGTTTTTCATCAAGTTTCCCTGGAGTTTCTTCGGGAGAACCACTTGGTCCGCATCGAGGGAGCGCGAGGGCTAGTGCCCGTGGAGTTGCCGAGTTCGAAGCGAGTGAGTGTGGAAGCCGCGCGGGTGGTCCGAGTTTCTGTATATATTTTCTCTGCTGTTTCTTTTTTCGACTCTGGGAGTAGCGGCTCTGGGAACCGGGTGGCCTGGGTCCGCGGGTGCCGCTACGAGTTCGTTGGTATTAAAGCTCGGCACCGGGCGCCCCGACACCGTCTGATAGGGTGGGCGCCGACCCCTCATAAGCTGCTTTGTGCAGTGAGCCGGGTAGGACCACCCCACAAGCTGATGTCTCCTCGCGGCTGCGCGCTCGTAATCCGTTTCGGGTCTTTGTTGTGGTCACGGTCGTTGTCAGTGGTAGTCACGCCTATTGCTTTTCGGAGCTGCTTGCACCACGTCAGAAGAGGCACGACCACCAGACCGTGGTGTTGAGAGGGTGCGCACTCTCCTGCCCGCCCATTTTTTTTGTAACCTTGCACGAACTGAGCAGTCTCGTTCAACTCAAGAAAGGGCTTATTTCACTCGAACTTTGCGTTAGCACAGCCGCCCGACACGTTTTGCTAGCGAGTTAGGCATTGTGCCACGAGGCCCTTGCGGATATCGTTTCCCCTCCCGTGACCTATGTTAAAGGCACGCTGAGAGCGTTTCGGTAATTTTGCAGACCCGGTGGAGCAACCCAGGCATGCTGTCCGGTGCACATCGTCTCGTTGCGACATACTGCGACGGAGCGGCCTGTATCCTGTTCGCCGCATCCACCCGGGACAGCTGCGGCGAGACCAGTCAGCAGTAACCTCCGGCTGCTGCTGCCCTGGCGACTGCTGCAGAATCCTGGCCTGCAGTTTTCCCACCGGCCTTCTATTCGCGGGCCTGCGGACACGGTAATCCGCGGGCCATACCACTCGTCCCAGCGGAGACCTTCACGCCGCCTTCGGAACACCGCGGAAGTCTGCGTGGACGCTGACAGCGTGACCTCCGCAGCAAGACCTGCCTCAAATGCATGAAAACCAGGAGACTCCTCCATATCATGTACTTTCAGGCGCGTGGGTGTTTTAGGTTGGGGGGGATGTGGGGATCTGCCCGGCAGTCCCCTGTGTAGACTTTCCCGCGATGCAGCAGCAGCCTCGCCTCGAGGAGGAGCACATTCTCTTGTTACCATAATTAACGAGAGAGGGTGCCTGCGTCGCAGCGCGAGAGCCTGCTCGCACGCGGAAGAGGGCAGATGACGGTTCGGCAGGGTTCGTTGGCGCGAGCGGACGTGTCGCCCGCGGCTCCGCTCTTCGCCAACGGGGCGAGGAAGCGGTGGGAACACTGGCTCCCGTATCTCGTCCCGTCCGGCCGTGGAGCATATCCCTTGCCCTAGCGCGGGAGAACATTCGCTCGGAACCTTGCTGGTGAGTCGGACGAGCTCGATTCGTTATCGTATCTTGTTGATAGCTGGCGTTATTGTTGCTGTAGCAATAAATACCTGTTTGTGTCAGGCAGAGTGTCGTTCCTTTGTTCCCTCAGAGCGAGACTCGCCGTGGTCGGCGTGCTTTCGGTTGCGTACGCGACCACCGGGTGGGGTCCAGGCGGCTTTGAACTAGGTCAGTCGCGATTAAGTGCGAAGAACGTATTTATCTCTCCCCAATCAACCCCACAGCTGTCACAATTAATACGAGGGAAGATCCCACAGAATGCCCAGAGCACTAACCAAGTCTCGGACAGTGGCCGGTGTCGGGAGTCGGATTGCACGCACGCGGGCACTTTGGCCCACGCCCGAGCTTGTTCCCGGTCCCGTTGCGACGCTAATGCCAGGTCGCGAGTGCGGCTGCGTGCCAGCGCCACGAGTGGCCGAGCCCGCGCTGTAGCTCTCCTCTGCCGAAGCACAGCTCGGAGTTCGGCCGACCGGTCTACGACGGCTTGCTCCGAGGACACGCCCTATAAAGTAGGTTAGAATGTTGAAGGTGAAATTTTAGTGAAAAATTAAGAACAATTAAGTTACACAAGAAATACATTTCAAAAAGGCCCCATGGTGCAAGACCGCAGGTGGGACCTCGCATTCTGTTATATGCCCCCTTGCCCCTCACGTTGATCAGACCCTACACACCACTCTCCAGTTGCCTGCACGAAGCGCCGTCAACAACGACCAGTCCTAAAATTAAATAAATAAAAAATAACCAAATACATAAGCGTTGTCTGTTTCATTACCTCCAGTTTGTTAAATTGATTTCATTTTTGTAACCACTCCCCTCTGTAATGCCGTAGTGGCCCTGAGGGTATAATAAATTTTCTTTATTTCGGCAAAACTAAATACAACGTTTTGTATTGGACCCCAGTGGCTGTGCCCAAGGTGTTTTGCTAACTTAATGAAACCTTGCTAACTTAATGAAACTAAAATAAAAACAGCATCAAGAAACTCAAAAGTAATTTATGTAGCCGTCGAAGGAGAATACCCCATAAATCCAATGAACAGAAGCGTGGCCTTTTGGTTGGGTATCCGCGTCGAGTTCGGGAGGTGCTGGGTTCGATACCCCTGATAGCCAACGGTTTTCTAATGGGTATAAGATTTCCCCCATCTTGGTGCTTGGCTCTCCTGGGGTGAGATGCTTGGGAAAAGGGCCTCTTCGACCAAACCGTTGAGTTGACGGGCCAGTGTTTCGGTCCGCCGTCAAGTAACCCTACATTCGCCTCGTGCCGAAAAAATTCGTCTGTGGCCCCTAATGTAAGTTATTATAAGGGTATTAATGTACATTACATTAATGTACGTTACATAACTATGTACATTAATGTCTCAACAATCACTTCACAGAAGAAAACACGCAAGCAGAAATACTCTTTTAATTAAGCGTACAATGCGGGTACAAAAAGCGGTTGTAGCTGTCAACGCAAACCCACTGATGCACCCAAAGACGATTCCCAATGAGCCAACAAAACAGTGAATGATAACCTACAATAGAAGACAAACAGCAGATCCTCAATAATTCTGATGAATAATAATGTTACAGTCCAGCCTACTGATCAACATTGTTACCATCTGATGGTGAATTTGTCTTCATTAAACAGTATATATCCAACATTCCGCGTTTCATTGGGTTCAGTTTCCTAGTGCACACAGAAAAAAGCGTAACAACGCAGAATAACAATCATCACAAAGTGTTGGCATAGTGTATAAGAAAAAAACATCGTCTTTTGTGTGAAGCCTCATTGTAACGCTCAGCAGTCGCGTTTAAATATGCTATGAACCAGCCATAAAAGTTACGGTAAATATAAATTGTCCATGTATGATCCATTTAGAGAATCGAAAGCAAGCAGCCTGAGGTGTGCAACCCATTTCGAGAATGTCCACTTACCGGGAGAAGGAGCGCAGGAACGTCTACGCAAATCAGCGGCCCTAGACGCGACCCAGTTGGAGCCAGGTGCAGCCACGTCACGTCCGTCCGTTGTACCCACTGGAGCCGCAGCCGCAGAGCAGGGTGTCGTGTGCCGCGCTAGCAGCGGCAATGCACGGTTCAGCTTCCTTGTCGAACGGGTGTACCAGCAGCAAGCAGTGTGTGTTGCTGCAGACGCCTCAGCCCTTTGGCCCCGTCTGTAAGGTGCCAGAAAGCGTTCTGCTTTCGAAACGGACGATGCTTTGCTCCTTAATTATATCTGGCTGAAAAAGGGCCTGCAAGCCGTGAGTGTAGAACCTTTCAGCAGCTGCCAGATGTTGGGGCTCTGCCGATTGCCCGAAGTCGGCAGCGCGTGTACTGTACGTCCTCACTTGAGATCCATTAAGAAACTCAATGTGAATGAGCGGCCAAAAATGCCTGTTCAAGGTGCACCGTAGAATATATTCAATGCGATCCTGAGGATTCTGCTCCCTCTGGAAAAATGTGGGGGGGGGGGGGGGGGCAGAGGGCTGCCCCCCCTGATCCGGGGTCCCTGAACACACCTTAAAGTGCGTTAGCCGCGCTCCAAGGGAGAACTACAGACTGAACAAGAGCTATTCGTTGCTGCGCCGTTATGTGTGTTTGCAATAATGGGCACTTTGAACAGGTTCAGGACTTCTTCCTTGCCTATAGTTCACTCTGCAAACTTTTTGTGCATATTTTGTTCTTTTATTACTGGTTTCCAAAGACGAGAATTCACACTTACTATGCAATCTGGCAGTGATTGGCAGCTACCTATTTTGCGTAACTAGACCTTATGTATGGACAGCATTTTTCTTTGTGGAAAATTTTTGAAATAAGTTGTGAGAAGCCACCCATTATTTACGAATTGCAAGCAGCCTGGATACCTTGGTGAACGGGCTCTAAGCAAGTTGAAATCGAGTTCTAACGCGATCAATTCATGTACAATGCTCCCAGAACAACGCGAAGTAAAAGGGGCACGCGAACCCCGGTATATATATCCAGTGTTGTAGGCGTTACCGAAAAAAAAGGTAACTAAATACGTTACTCGCTACTCTAAAATAAAAGGAACGCGCTACCGTTACCGAAAAAAAGTACCGCACGTTACTCTGCCGTTACTTCATGGCCACTAACTTTAATTAGTCTTCGTCTTATGAACCGACAACAATTTTATAAAGCTCACATTTCACATAAAGCGTCTAGCTCAAACAACAATTTCACGCGAAGTCCTGATTTAACGATTATTTTGCACAAATCTGCAGGAGCTTAGCAATGTTATAGTGGCACATGGTGAAACCATTTTCTGCATGTGACATTAAGCACAAAATGACACATCAATATTTCTAGCTTCACAAAGAAAACCTCGCCGCACTATCAACCAATTTAAGGTAATTCTGAAAAATGTTATATTCCAAATGCTCCGCATGCTTCCACTCTTTAGAGAGTTGTGTGTGTGTGAGTGGTTTGGGAAGCGGAGGCTGTTGAAGGCAATTGTGTGAATGAGTGTTCATGCACATGTTTCGTGCTTGATGCGTATTCTGTCCTTTTAAAGCGAAAACTTTACTGGTGGCGAACTTGCGATTTCGCCGTGGCGGTGCTCCCAGGAAGCACATGACATCACAACGCGCGCCTCGCCGCGGAGCCGAACCGGGGTTGCGGCGGCTGGCGCACTCGGCGCGAAATAGAGACGCTCCAAGTCTCTGCCATTGCGGTCAAAATGCGCCAAAGCCGCCGAACGCGTCGGCAGTCAAGCGCAGTTGGATATAGAGGGTTTCGCTTTTGCCCACGTGACGTCGCCGTGCAGCGTGCGCGCGCGTTACGCCGGAGTATAAACGCAACAGAGCCTGCGCTTAACCGCTAACCAACGTATCCAGGTGGCGGGATCTATGGGTGCCACTGAAAACCCCGCACACTCACTGATTAAAAAAAAATCAAACCTGTGCCGAGGCTCTGACTCGAACCAGGGCATTTGGCGTTTGAGAGGGAGACGCCCTTTTTTTTAGTTGCTGCGTCGTCAACGGCAGGTGTTTTCTGGCATGCATTCGAGCCGCAACAAGGGTCGTCGAGAGCACCTATACGTGTTGTTTATTTAAAACATTACTTTTCGTGCTCTGCGCTTTTTGAGAAAAAGAAGGGGGGGGGGGGGGGTGGAGTGGATGATAATTGGAACAAACAGTAACTGGTAACGTGACTCCTCCCGTTACCAAAAATGTTAACGGAGGGACATTACCCGTTACAGTTACGAAGAGGTAACGAGTACGTTACTAAGTTCCCGGAAAAAGGAACACGTTACCGGTAACGCCATTACTTGTAACGCGTTACCGGCAACACTGTATATATCCAGCACCGCATAGAGATGCTTTGCACTATAGCAAATGCCGAAATCACAGTGACGCACTTTCCAAGTGAAACCAGCGCTAAGCTAAATAGTTAACAGCACGCCATCCCAAAGCATCAAATTCGCAAATAGCCGCTCACTCTTAGACCGGCGTTTCTTCAGCTGTCAACAGGAGAGAACCATGGCTGGCTATACTGCGTTATTTACGAGATGGGACAAAATCCGGCAGTCGGGTTCCACAGCGCGCTCTCGTCGAGAATGTCAAGGCGCTTAAATTCAGCCTGCATTTAAAAGATCGATAGGCAATACCTGATTCGTCAACGTTTTTGCGTCTGAACTTTCTGGCAAGTCGTTAAGGAATGCAGTGCACGCTGGGCTCCCCGAGCCATGTCGCCTCCGCCGACTCACAACGGGTAGAGCCTATGAGCTGCAGGCGACCATGCACCTCCAGACTATGTACACTGTGGTTGGCTCATGAGCGCGTGAGAATAGCTCACTTGTGGTAGCCGTCGCGTGCGCTGGCTACTGCAGGAAATAGTCAGATGAAGTGTGGATTCCAGTAAGCTATTCTTCCTGTGCGCTGTGCTCTGGCCGCCGACGTGTCTCAAATCAAGGAAGCCCACGTTGTCCTTGCGTTATCAAAATAGCTTGGCGGTTGGACCCTGCAGGCACACCGAGCTTAAAGGGGTGCAAAAAGGGGTACAGAGTTGCGGAGGCATCCGCATTTTCCCTTTGAAAAAAGTCTTTGGGCCCAGTTATCATGAAATTTAGCTCAAAACATAAGCGCGCAGCATTAATAATTACGAACGATTTTGCTCCGGCAGTTTCGGACTTGGTCGGCGCCAGCGCTGAAATGAACATTGACGTGACGGTCGACCGGCCAACACCGTCGACGGCAAGCGCTGCTCATTCCAGCGAACAACCACTGGGTTCGGTTACGTCACAATAATTGGGGCCAAGTGAACCATGACTTCACTTCATTCAGGTCCATATGCCGAGCGGCTCCTCAGACAACATTTAATATCGTAATTATGTTCGACTCAATGCTTTCGACAGGAACTTGTTAGAAGGTATCGCCCATGAAACAAAAATATCGTTTGTGTGCGTTCTAAATTTTGTGTCTGTACCCCTTAAAGCGTCTCAAGAGTAGACCGAGATTCTTGCCTCTGAATGGATCCCGAAGACAGCTTCCTGCCTGGTCTGCTGGCATTCGCCAAGGACACCGTGGCTGCCGCGTGGGACAAAAGTGGCTGTGCCAGCTGACTACTCTGCATCTTGCTGGTGATGACTCGATGACTGGTGATAGAGCGGGTGGTCCCGCGTGTGGCTTCTTTCTTCGGAATGTCTCGCCGGAGGTGACGGCGGCTCATGAGCACCAAGCCTTCCGGAAACGAACAAAAACGACCTGGAAATTTGAAGAAGCCGACATGAGTGCACTGTAACAATTGGGCTGATCTGCTGGCAGATATAAGTATATCTTTCTTTAATTTAAAGGACAGTTGCAGGCAAACATGAGTTACAGGTAGACTGGGGGAATAGCGTTGCAAAATTTACGAGTATATCACAACAAAAAACAAGGATTTGGTAAGCTAGGAGTGACGTCGAAGTCAAGAGCGAACAGTGACATACATGTTTATGTTGCACATGTTCGTGTGAGCGCTGTTCCGAGTACAAAAACAAAGAATGAAGTGCGCTCTGTGGTGCGGTGGAAGACACGTAAAGAATGCTATGCTATATCAGTATGAATGTGTATTGTACGATGTAAATGGAGCAAAAACGGACACGAGCGGATTGAGGCACACTGCGTGCGCGGCGGGCTGCATGCACATGAGTGCGAGGTCGAGGGATTTGCTTGGTGCTTCGAGTGGTCAGAACGGAAAGAACGCAAGAATGACGGAGCAAAGAAAAACGTCTCCGGCTCACTGCCAGAACTGCAGAGCGCATTGCCAAATGTGAAACGTGCAGTGTGCGACGGGCCGTGCGGTGAGAAAAGCGACAGGTAGACTTAGCGAGTATAATGGCACGTGTGGCAAACGCCAAAGGCGCAAGGACTGCAGCAGCGAGGAGGCGACATGTACAACGCCTGACAAAAGTCTATCGGCTACAGTGTTTGCTTCCAGCCATTTAGTGGAGGAGTTTAGGCACCCGTAGAGCTTTAACATTCATTTAGGCGAGATCTTTTTAATCCAGCACATATTTTTATTTTTCATTGTATAAGCCACGATTCACGCCACCAGACAGACCTGGACACGAGGCACGTGAGTTCACGCCGCGGCCGCCTAGGTATGACGCGTGGAGGGCTGCCGCGCGTGCGATACGGGCGGCCATGTATCGCGCTCTGCCCAAGGCACACTGAGCCTAAACGTCAGCGTGACCAGATCAAGTCGAGCGCACGCAGGTTGGTTAGGAAAAACCTTTTCAGGCGCACCAGAACGAGACAGTCAATCAGGCTAGCGGGTGTATATTGTCTCGCTTTTGACACGTCAGAAATGGTTTTGACGATATATTTTCGGTTTCATTCTGCCGTGGAATAACCACAGCACCACCCAGACAGGGCAGGCGTTTTAGCATAGAGTTTCAGCGTAGTGCTATTTAGTTGAGCAAAGGAAACCGTCAAGAAAACCAAAGTTGTTGAAAATTTTACCAAGCGCCATCGCCTCCAATGTCGCATTGCATGCCTAGCGGCTTCTGCACACCAACGCATGTCAGAAGCCATGCGTGCAATCTGCCCGCACTCTCCTCATCGCTTCCCCCTTTTTCTTTACTGCGGTAGCAGTAACGTAACTGGGAAAATTACGGCGTCTGTATGAAGCCTCTATGCTCCAGAAGCACAACCTACCAGCAACCTCCCCGCCACACCACTCCACACTCGTAAACAACTTCGTGTGCCTATGCAATGGAGAAGGAGGAAAGAACATTTATTGAGCTCTCAAATTCGTTTTTGAAGGCTTCAGACGGTGTCTTCCTTCTTCGGTTGACATTCCATCTTGTTACAGGATTGGGGCCCTAGTCTAAGGCTCCACTGAGTATGGCTGCGCCTCGCACTCTGTTTATCCGACCCTTTTGAGTCTCCAGGTGTGTGCTGGTCAGCATACCCTCCCACTGTTCCATATTCGGGTTATTGACTATCGTAATGATCGGGGGCTCTCTTTTTACAGGCCCATGACGTATGATAGAGTGTTGGTTTATCACCTCACCATGGGCATCTTGCCTCGTACTGTGTAGGAAACATTTTCCTTAAGATATTTAGGTTGGGGAAGGTGTCTGGATTATTCTCCATCCAGCTGCATCTTCAGTGCTTAGTCTTGCGTTGGGTGGTGGATATCTTCTTACACCTTTGTAGTAATTCGGTATATATATCTCTGAATATTTTAGAGTTACTGGTTCGGGTTCCTCGTAGCTCTATGCATACGGTGCTCGGCTTGTAGGCCCTCGAGCCACTCTATCAGCCACTTGGTTTCCCTTTACCGCTGTATGCCCTGGTATCCAGACAATCGTGTGTTTAATGTTTTTTTTTTGTCGGCTGGGTGGGTGTCTATAATGCGTGGCGCTCTGCTCGCTATTCTGCCATTCATGTAATTTCGACTTGCCGTTTGCGAGTCTGTTACGATTGTCAGGGATCTGAACGGTACGGTTGCCTTCCGAGATTGCTAGAGCTATCGCCGCCTCTTCCGCCTCCACAACCGTGCAGTCGTTTAGTGACGCGCTTGTAACTTCTTGTAGGTTTTCGTTTACAACTGTGGCCAGTGCGCCGTTGTCGTGGTCGTATCTCGCAGCGTCAGTGTATGCAACGTTGCTTTTCTAATCTAACCTTTTTTTGCATGTGTTCGGCCCTAGCTTCTCTTCTTGCCTTATGTAGATTTGTATCCACATTTTTTGTATGGGCGCGACATGTATTGTGCTCCAATAATTTTCAGGTATCTCTTTTGTGGCCTCGAGTTCCTTTACTAATCCTTCGCTGCAGTATCTTCTTAAGAGTACCTTTCCTGCTTTGGTTTGGTTTAAGCTTCGGATTTGGTTGCTCATTGTTGCCTCCTTTAGCTCGGGAAAGGTATTATGTATCCCTAGCGCTAATAGTTTTTCGGTTGATGTGCGTTGCGGCAGGTGTAATGCTCTTTTGTATGCCTGCCTTATTATAGCGTCAATTCTTTTCTCTTCCTGCTTGGTGTAGTTATGGTAGGGGAGGCTGTATGTTACTCTGCTGATAACGAGGCTTGTGACCAGCTGGAGCGTGTCTTCCTCCCTCATCCCGTCTTCTGTTTATCACGCGTGCTACTTGCGCCGTGGTGTTCTTGAGTAGCGCCAGAGTGTGGTTGCATCTTTGATTGGACTGGAGCCACATTCCTAGTATTTTTACGGTTGTCTTCTCTGGTATCGGCTGCCCTTCCAGATAAACCCTTAGCTTATACGCTTCTTCTTGCGGCACCGTCTGGTTCATCTAGCCTCTCCAGACTCTTAGCAGTTCTAATTTCTCTGTAGAGCAAGTTAGGCCTCTTGCTTTTACGTATTCCTCTATGCATGTGGCCGCTTCTTGCAGTTTCTCTTTCTCCGAGCGCGCCTCGGTTTATCCAGACCGTGATGTCGTCGGCGTACATCGCGTGTCTGATTCCTTCTATCTTTTCTAGTTGCTTGGCCAGTCCGATCATTGCTATATTGAAGAGTAGTGGTGAAATTACTGATCCGCAGTTTGCAATGGCAACTACGAGCACGAGGCGCAAGGCTTGCACAAGGGCGCTCTTCGCACGCGCTCAGGAGCGAAAGGGTTGGCAACCTGGGGCCGAGGAGCGCGGATATGATTCACGTCGGCTCCGGAAATTCTGTCTCGTTGTACTAGAAACGTTTATCGGATGTTGAATTCAATGATACCTTGTGCGTGGGAACACGTCAGGACCACGTGGATACCAAATTTGTGACTGTGAGTGCAACCGTTTGTCTGTTGCTATCGATTTTGTGCGAAATGCAGCGATGGCGTAGAGGTAGAACATCCGCCTCGCGTGCAAGAGGACCGGGGTTCAAATCCTGGTGCCGCGCAATTCTCCACCGGGTTTAAAAAAAATCCGCGTGTCGATGGAATTGCATAACCAGGCCTGGAGTGCGGCCTGATCTCGGTGACCAGAACCGACAACGCACTTTCTCACCAGAGCAGGATTTGGCCACCCTGGTGTAGTACTTGGCCACAACCTTCTATGATCAAACCAATTAACCCTCGGCCCTCAGTCCCCAGCGGCTGCAGAGCAACTGACCACGGCGGCGGTCAGACCTGTGACGCAGCGGAGGGTGCTAAGAATCTCTGGCTCCGGACAGGCCGCCATTGGAATCTGAACCTGGCAACGTTTAACGCTAGAACTTTAGCTAGTGAGGCTAGCCTAGCAGTGCTGTTTGAGGAACTAGCGGGAATTAAATGGGATGTGATAGGGCTTAGCGAAGTTAGGAGGACAGGTGAGGCGTATACAGTACTAAAGGACGGACACGTACTGTGCTATCGCGGGTTAGAGGATAGACGAGAACTAGGTGTGGGATTCCTCATTAATAAGGATATAGCTGGCAACGTAGAGGAGTTCTACACTATTACCGAGAGGGTAGCAGCTATAGTAATTAGGCTGAATAGGACGTACAAGCTGAAAGTGGCGGAGGCCTACGCACCCACATCCAGCCAAGATGACCAGACCGTTGAAAGTTTCCATGAGGACGTAGAATCGGCAATGAATAAAGTAAAATCGCAGTACACTGTACTGATGGGCGACTTCAATGCGAAGGTGTGCAAGAAGCAGGCTGACGACCACGCGGTAGGTGACTATGGGATAGGCTCTAGAAATAGCAGGGGAGAGTTATTAGTCGAATTCGCGGACAGAAATAATTTACGGATCATGAATACCTTCTTCGGTAAACGAGAAAACAGGAAGTGGACCTGGAAGAGCCCCAATGGTGAGATTAAAAATGAAATCGACTTCATACTATGCGCTAAACCTGGCATCATTCAGGATGTGGCCATCCTCGGAAACATGCGTTGTAGCGACCACAGAATGGTAAGGTCTAGAATTAGCTTAGACCTGAAGAGGGAACGGAAGAAGCTAGTGAAGAAGAAGACCATTAACGAGTTAGCCGTAAGAGGGAAAGCACAGGAGTTTAGGATAGCGCTGCAAAACAGATATTCGGCTTTAACTGAGGAAGATGATCTTGATGTTCATTCAATGCACGATAATCTGACATCAATAATTACAGAGTGCGCAGTAGAAGTAGGCGGTAGGACAGTTCGAAAAGATACCGGGAAGCTATCTCAGGTGACGAAAGATCTAATTAAGAAGCGCCAAAACATGCGGGCATGTAACCCTACAGATAGAATAGAACTAACGGAGCTATCAAAGTTAATAAATAAGCGCAAGGTAGCCGACATAAGGATGTTTAATATGGAGAAAATCGAGCATGCTGTAAAGAACGGAGGTAGGCTAAAAACAGTGAAGAGGAAACTAGGCATAGGTAAAAACCAGATGTATGCATTAAGAGACAAGCAGGGCAATGTCATTAGCAATATGGATAAGATAGTTAACGTAGCCGACGAGTTCTATACAGACCTGTACAGTAGCCAATGTAATCAGAGCGTTAATGAGACAGACAGCAGTGCACAGCAATGCGTCATCCCGCCAGTAACGAAAGATGAAGTAAAGAAAGCCTTAGAAGCAATGAAAAGGGGAAAAGCAGCTGGGGAGGATCAGGTAACAGCAGATCTGTTGAAGGATGGAGGGGACATCGTGCTAGAAAAACTAGCCACCCTGTATACGCAATGCCTTATGACCTCGACTGTACCAGAAGCTTGGAAGAATGCAAACATTATCTTAATTCATAAGAAGGGAGACGCCAAGGACTTGAAAAATTACAGGCCGATCAGCTTACTATCCGTTGCCTACAAAGTATTTACTAAGGTAATCGCTAATACAGTGAGAGCAACGTTAGACTTTAATCAACCAAATGATCAGGCAGGCTTTCGTAAAGGATATTCCACAATAGATCATATTCACACTATCAATCAGGTGATAGAGAAATGCGCAGAATATAACCAACCTATATATATATATATAGCTTTCATTGATTACGAGAAAGCATTCGACTCAGTGGAAACCTCAGCAGTCATACAGGCATTGCGTATTCAGGGGGTAGAAGAGCCTTATGTCAAAATACTGGAAGATATATATAGCAACTGCACAGCTACTATAGTCCTCCATAAAGTTAGCAATAAAATTCCAATAAGGAAGGGCGTCAGGCAAGGAGACACGATCTCGCCAATGCTGTTCACCGCATGTTTACAGGAGGTATTTTGAGGCCTGAATTGGGAACAGTTGGGAATAATAATAAATGGAGAATACCTAAATAATCTGCGATTTGCTGATGACATTGCCTTGCTGAGTCACTCAGAAGGTGAACTGCAAATCATGATCAATGAGTTAGACAGGCAGAGCAGATCGATGGGTCTAAAAATTAACATGCAGAAAACCAAGGTAATGGTTTGGTTTGGTTTATCGGAATTTAATGTCCCAAAGCGACTCACGCTGTGAGAGACGCCGTAGTGAAGGGCTCCGGGAATTTCGACCACCTGGGGTTCTTTAACGTGCACTGACATCGCACAGTACACGGGCCCTCTAGAATTTCGCCTCCATCGAAATTCGACCGCCGCGGCCGGGATCGAACCCACGACTTTCGGGCCAGCAGCCGAGTGCCATAACCACTCAGCCACCGCGGCGGCTAAAACCAAGGTAATGTTCAACAGCCTAGCAAGGGAACAACAGTTCACAATCGGCAGCGAGAGCCTAGAAATTGTGACGGAATACGTCTACTTAGGGCAGGTAGTGACAGCTGATCCGGATCATGAGAGGGAGATAACTAGAAGGATAAGAATGGGGTGGAGCGCATATGGCAAATTCTCGCAGATCATGAGTGGCAGTTTACCAATTTCCCTCAAGATGAAAGTGTACAACAGCATAATCTTACCGGTACCCACCTACGGGGCAGAAACGTGGAGGCTAACGAAAAGAGTTCAGCTTAAGTTAAGGACTACGCAGCGAGCCATGGAAAGAAAAATGATAGGTGTAACGTTAAGAGATCGGAAGCGGGCAAGTGGGTGAGGGAACAAACACGGGTTAATGACATCCTAGTCGAAATCAAGAGAAAGAAATGGGCTTGGGCAGGGCATGTAATGCGAAGGCAAGATAACCGCTGGTCCTTAAGGGTAACGGAGTGGATTCCAAGAGAAAGTAAGCGGAGCAGGGGGCGACAGAAGGTTAGGTGGGCGGATGAGATTAAGAAGTTTGCAGGCAAAGGGTGGATGCAGCTGGCAAAGGATAGGGATAATTGGAGAGACATGGGAGAGGCCTTTGCCCTGCAGTGGGTGTAGTAAGGCTGAAGATGATGATGATGGACGCGCTAGGCGTCCGTTAGGCCTAGCCCATCTTCGGCCGGAGACGCCGGCCGGGAGGCCCCTACGCCGCCGGTCAACCGCCGATTATGTGGACCCACCATGTCGATGGAGGTGACCGTCGAAGGTACGGACCTGGATCCGGAACATTATGACAGTAGCTGGGTCAAAGTGCTCCAACGAAAGGTTGAAGCGAAACACGAACGGAAGCTTCTCGAGGGTTCCATGGAGAACGCCAAGATGGAGACGCACCGTGTCGGACGCGGGGAAGCCGGAGACAAATTTGCAGGTGTGGCCGTTTTAGGTCCTACCAAAGTGGTCCGGAGGAAAGCGGCTGAACGATCGATCGCTATGAATCTTCCGAGATTCCCGGATGAAGGCATCAAGGTGATTATTAGACCTCGTGAACGTCTGGGCGTGATTAAACGCACGTCGGGCCCGCTGATCAGTCAGGCCCTCGCCAAGGCTGTCGGACTCGGCTGGTCGGAGCAGGTTCGATGCAGCTTCGATGCAGCTGCAGCTTCGATGCAGCTTCGATGAGCTCTTCCCGAAAGCGCGCGTGATCTCGAAGGGAGGGCCCCTTTTGATAGTCGGGGACTTTAACGCGCATCACCCGGCATGGGGGTATAAGTACACGCAAGTAAAAGGACGCGAACTATGGACTAGTATTCAGCAGAATGGCCTAGTGCTTCTGACGGATCCCCTAAGACCTACCAGGCAGGGCAACAGTGTTTCGACAGACACGTCCCTGGACTTAACTGTAACCGGAGGCCGCATCTCGGCAACCTGGTGCAACACGGACGAAAACTTGGGTAGCGATCATAAAATTATCGAAATTGCAGTCGACAACGGACCACCGGTTTCCCGCACCAAGAAGGTGGCTTCGGTGAACTGGGAAGGTTTCCGAAATGGCCGCACGGGTCAGGAGGAAGGCGTAAGCAACATTGATGAGTGGAGTAAAAATGTCCTTCAGTCGGTCCGCGAGGCAACAGAGGAGGTAGAGGTTTACGAAGAAGTCGAGGGAGTAGATCGTCACATGGTCCGTCTCTGGCGCAAGAAGAAAGATCTTGAAACGCGAATCGCGCACAAGAGGGGGAACAGGAACTTGCGAAGACAATTGGCCGTGCTTAACAAGGAAATCGAAGAGTACGCGCTCGATTTAACAAGGCAAAACTGGAACAAAATTTGCGACAAACTGGACCGGAACATCGGGAAAGCAGGCACGTGGCACTTGCTTCGGCATCTTCTAGATCCGGACAAATCCATACTGGAGGCCAGGCAACAACTTCACCGGCTAGTACATACACTTGACGGGACCACGGATACGCTCATATCCCAAGTCCGGGACCGGTACTTGAGCTGCGCGACGGGTACAGCTGAACCATTACCAGATTACGGGGAGCAGGAACACCCGGACTTCGATAAACCGATAACGGTTGCCGAAGTCCGGGCAGAAATAAACAGATTGAGAACCAGGACTGCCGCGGGTCCGGACAAGGTCAGCAACCGAATTCTAAGAAATTTGGAGGACACATCGATCCGACATCTCGCTACCTTTATGCAGGAGTGTTGGGAAGCCGATCGACTACCGACAGCATGGAAGGACGCGAACCTTGTGTTCCTCCCGAAGCCGGGAAAACAGCCGGGTTTCGAGCACCTGCGTCCCATTTCGCTCACGGCCTGCGTGGGCAAACTGATGGAACATGCGACTCAGACCTGGCTGAAACAATTTTTTGAGGACAAGTGTTTATATAAAAATACCATGACTGGATTTAGACCGCATTTGTCGGCATGTGATGTCATGCTGCAGCTAAAAGAACAGATAATAGAAAATTCAACGCTAGACACCAGGGTGATCGTTGGTCTAGACGTGTCGAAAGCTTTCGACAACGTAAAGCACTCGGCCATTCTGGAGGGTATGGCTGCGTTAGACGTGGGTGTTCCATTCTGGAGGGTATGGCTGCGTTAGACGTGGGTGTTCGTACCTACAACCACATACGCGATTTCATTACAAACAGAACGGCATCTATAAGCATGAGGGGTAACACACTGACGGGTATTCGACTGGGCAAGAAGGGCACACCGCAGGGATCGGTGTTGTCCCCGACCCTCTTTAATATCGCAATGCTTGGCCTCCCCGCACAACTGGACAAAATTCCGGGGCTGAACCATACGTTGAACGCAGATGACCTGACTCTCTGGATGTGCAGGGGCAGTGATAGCCAAATTGAACTGACGCTTCAAAGAGCTATAGATGTAACAGAAAAATACTTAGAACCAATCGGTCTCAGCTGCTCGGCCAAGAAATCGGAAGCGCTATTTCTCGCGCCCATGCGGTCGCCACAACGTCGGCGCATAGAGCAGGACGGACCGTATAACGCGGGAATCACACTCAGGGTCAACGGTAACGTAATACCAGCGGTGGAAAGCATTAGGGTTCTAGGATTACGAATTCAGGCGAACGGCAGGAACTCGGAAACGATTCAGAGACTAGAGACTAGCACCAAACTTGCCGACTCCTAAAACGAATCGCTAACAAACATGCGGGTATGAAAGAAGCTAACCTCCTTAGGCTAGTGCAATCTTTTATAATCCGCAGGATAGTCTACGTGGCACCTTATTTGCGGCTTTACCAGGCGGAAAAGAACAAGCTGGATGTTTTAATCCGTAAAGGGATAAAAACAGCACTAGGTTTACCACCCTGTGCGCCAACAAACAAGATTTTGAGTCTAGGGGTTTCGAGTACCCTCGAAGAGCTCATTGAGGCTGCAAGGACCTCGCAGTATCAGAGACATTTACGCAGTCGTACTGGTCGCAGCATTCTGCAGAAGCTGGGGCACGAGCCTCGAGCGTGCTCGAGAAATACGGACCCGGTTCCTAGACAGGTTAGGGACAAATTAAAGATACCCCCACTCAACAAAAACATGCATCCCATCTACCATGAGACCCCGCTTTCAGGGCCGGCAGGATGTCTTGTATACGGATGCCGCAGAATGCACAAACAGTTCAGGGCACATTTCGGTAGCCACTAGGGAAAACGGAGGCCCGGTAGCGTGCTGCAGCACCAGACACTCGACAGTAATGGAGGCGGAAGAGTTGGCCATTGCGCTGGCTCTAACTCAACAACAGGTTAAAATTATCGTGACTGACTCAAAATCAGCGATTAGAAACTTTGACGCGGGCTGCATTTCAGCTACAGCAGCACGAGTGTTGGCCGGCAGTCCACCACCGGCAGAACTGGTAGCGCTCATTTGGACACCCGCGCACCAAGGGTTGAGGGGAAACGAGAAAGAGCACGCACTGGCCCGAGGATTAGCTACTTTCCGGGATCCCAGTGGCGTCTTGTGCACAACCCCGTCCCCCTCGCGCGATGAGGAGCTCCTACAGTTCGATGACGACCTTAACACGTATCAGGAAATCCTAAACCATTACAAATTAGGCCGAGCGGTACTTCCAAAAGCAAGTAAGCAGCTAAACAAAAACGAAGAGGTTGTATGGCGCAAGCTCCAAACCGGAGTATTCCCTAACACTCAGCTTTATAGCAAGTGGCACCCTGAGATTTTCAGCCCCGGGTGCAAACGTTGCGACGGCATAGCGGACATGATCCATATGGCATGGACATGTCCGAGCTTTGGACAACTTGACCTGAACCAGAGCGCACAGATCGTGTAGGAAACCAATTCAGACTTGCTTGCGAGTGCCACATGCTGTGCCACCGTTCTGGTAGAAAAGTCACAGTCGCAAAGCGTACACGCACAGATCGTGTACGAACTCTGAATCTCTGTCGGAGCATGCGCCGCCAGGCCGAATATTCCAGGCGCTTGCAGAGCGGTTACGTGAAGGAAACGGAACCTGAAAGCCTTCTGGCTTCCATCGACCGTTGCAAATGGTAATTGTATTTTATTTATTTCACATCATACATACGCAAAAGTACATGCACATTACATCCTCAGGCCATTCGCGAGATAACAGCTGCTTGATCGGCACCGAAACACGCCTTTAAAGCTTGACCAGTGTAGTTCCCAGCCAGTAAGTCTCCAGCTGACACTGTCAATACGATCCACGAAAACATTTCACTATCGCCGTGCACACCCAGTTTTTCTTTCATTGTTTCCACTGATTAACACCAACGCTGCATTTGCAGAGCACAAAACCAGGCCACCGCGGCAATGATCAATCGTCAAAAATTTGCAAATGCTAGTGCAGTCACCGCCGCGAACATATCAGTGCTCAGTGCTGCTTACGCATCAGTGCTACGTGGTCAGCGCTGCTTACGTACCGCGAAGGAAAGGTCCGAAACTCCTATTCATACTCCTTAACTTCGTCGGCTTGAACCTTTTGCAGAACTCGTGCGCACGAAGCTCATAGCACTGCCACTTCGCTACTTCATCGTCGGGAATCGGGCGACTGCGACCGGCGGCGCAGCGCTGAGATGGGTAAGCTTTTGGCGACGTGCTTCTGACGGCAGCACAAGGGATCATGTAAAAAATTATCTGCTAGCTACTGCTTGCCTGTCCAATGCGCCCTACGGCCTGTTTCATCGCAGTCGCCGTGCATAATAGCTTTGTCTATTCAATATTTTTTTTTTCGTGCGTCGTCGTCGATGCTTGTATACTGCCCCATCGCAGGACCAGAGCATGCTGCGTATGTGCATGACTTGAGCGCAAACAGTGATAGTCGCCAAAGGTTAGCCTGTGCTGGTATGGTTAATACGTCGCCGTAGTCTGGCTACTGCGCGTAATCGCTGCAACTACTTTCACGTGCGTTTGAACGATTTTAACGGACCATGGTTTCTTTTGCCGCAGCGACCGTGAAGCGCTGAAACCTGTCACTTGAGTAGACGGTGTGTGCACTTTTCCTCACACCGTGCAGATGCTGTCAGTGGGCTAGCACACGACCGTTATGTGCCACTGCGCGCCTCAATACATCGCATATGTCGTGCTCATAGAAAGCCTTGTCCTAATTTTATTATTTTGGTTGCACTGCAGCTGACATTTGGTGCAAGAACACACCACGAAGCAAAGTCGAATCGAGGTTCTGTCGGTTTTGGTATGGTGCATGCATAATCAGCGATATTTCTAAAAAAATAATTAGTATAGAGAACGATATCGACATAGCGACTGCAATGATACAGGCGAGCAAAGGGAGAAAGTAGTAACTGCAAATAGCGACAGCAGACAATTTTCTCAGGAATATTTGCTTCAACATTGGTAACGCACTTCTCCCATTGGTGGCATGTACCCCATGTGATCCGGAGAACCCGAACAAGAGCTCTTCTTGGCCCGACCACTCTGACTTACTTTAGGCATTAAATTCTTTTAGCTCTAATCTCGGCAAACTCCGGCGAACATCGTAAAAAGCTGAAGAACACGAAGCCGAACCAGAAGAATGTTAGCCCAGACCTGAAGAGCATGAACTCGAACGTATCCGAAACACGTATCTTGTCTGTCCGAATGGGATTGGGCAGAAAAATAATTATTAGGGTTTGAACTAGGTTAAACCTATTATATTGCGAAAGCATTCCCAAATCACCAAGGAGCCGCCGCGGTGGCTCCGTGGTTATGGCGCTCGGCTGCTGACCCGAAAGACGAGGGTTCGATCCCCCCGGCCGCGGCAGTTGAATTTCGATGAAGGCGAAATTCTAGAGGCCCGTGCACTGTGCGATCTCAGTGCACGTTAAAGAACAACAGGTCGAAATTTCCGGAGCCCTTCACTACGGCGTCTCTCATAGCCTGAGTCGCTTTGGGACGTTAAAACCCCATAAACCAAAAAAAATCACCAAGGTCCAATTTTGGCAATTGTCCGGGACTATTTCGGGGACTGCCAAATCTGCCAAGGTCAAAACTCGAAGGTGGGTGGACAAAATTTCGGGACTAGCCCGGGCCAAATTTCTATGTGATCACCTTAGTGTTGGGCGTGGTCAATTATGGCTAGACATTTATTTTGGCCCAAATCTGCCAAGATGAAATTTTTGGGCGTGGGTGGGCCATGCTTTGGGGCTGGCCCGGGGTGGTCAAGGTTCACCATGTCCAGCGGACCGATTCTCGATATTCGCCGATCCCCCCAGAGCGGGGCGTACCCGTGACTTATACATCGGGGCGGCGCCAGACGAAATTGCAAAATAAAGAAGTATGAAATAATAAATACTGTCGTCTGCAGCCTGGTGCCAAGTACAAAAAACACCGATGCTCTAAAGTCATGCCTGAAGCCGAGCAGCTGCGGCGTGTACGTACATGCGTACGCGTCGCTCAGTATTGCCGAAGAGAGGGAAGTGAAACGCGTTGCGGCGGCGGTCCTCGCGTAACCGCCACACACTTTCGCTGGGTGATGGTGCTGAACGCGACGTGCTGATGGTGATGGGTGATGGTGCTGAACGCATGCGAAGACCTTACAAGCCGGTCGTCACGGAAAAAAAAAATGAGCTTCGGTTCAACTACTGCTAAACCTGGTTAGAGAGCGAAAGCTGAGGTGTATCGGGATACTATAGACGCGGCTTGGCGTCTGCAACGTTGTGTTCCGCACACTGGATAGGGAGTGCGTCCACCCTGCTACCCTAACAGGTGGCAGTTAAATTAATCGCTGATCGCGAGAGGTTGCTCACCCAATGAACGCTGCGGCCTATTGCTGCAGTGCCGCGTGTCTGCCGAAAAAGTTGCCTGCCCACATCTCTCTCTCTCTCTCTCACCACCGCCACGTACCTCAAAGCGCGATTGAGGCGTCCGTACTGTCCCAGAGAGCCAGTCACGCGCCTTCCTTTCCTAAAAAATCATCGGAGTCTAGAACGATGTCAATGCTAACGGTAATGAACACAATGAACGGCGACGGTCTGTAGCTTCAGTGCCGCGCTTCTGCTACAACGTTGTGAATGCCAACGCATGCAGCGCACATCTGTCGCTACCGCCATGTAGGTTAAAGCGGCCGTGAAGTCACTCCATTCCCCGTTTATCGCTCTCCCAGTCAGTCCGTGGTGTGTTGGTGTTGTTATGTTTTATGTTTTTGGAAGAGAACAGACTTTCTTCTTTTTAATGCCTTTACTTTTTATGACTAGGCTTCAAGGCTATCGCCGGACACTCCGTATTCAGTTTTTTTTTCCCTCCATGACCGAAAGGGAAAGCCGGAGCCACCGTATAAGCGTTTCTGAAAGAGCAATGAAAAAGCACTTCATCTACGATGAGAATGCCGGCAAGACAGCGAGGCGCAATTGGCTTGGCCCTAAAACGTAACTACGACTCAAAAATACAATTTTTGGAAAATTATACGTTGCAAGGAAGTGTTGTTTTGCAATGAGTATGCCCTGTAAAAAAATATGGTAACTGCACATCGCAGTAAACTAGAAGAAAAGAAGACAAAAAATGAATTTGCCCATAGCGAGAGAGGTCCAGCTTTCTCTTCATTCCGCGAAACGTAGCGAACCGTGGAAAATAATTGTTTTTTTTTGCGTTTAACAGCCATGCTTATTAGCCAATATTCCTACAAAAAAAAAAAATTTAATTCTAAAAATACTACACTTTAGAAGTCTTTTTCTCTTTATGAAAAATATAAACGTTTCATTAGTGTAGTCTGATATTACAGGACGCGCCCTATGTCCGTGCACAGGATATGTTCGTGCCGCGAGAAACTTACCCTATCCCCGCACCAAGAGCCAGCTCTTGGCATGGCCTGGCGCTGCGTTTACAAATTTTGCCAAGAAAAACAGGAATTAGGAAGCGCAACTTCTATTACCACATCTCCATGCTGACAAGTGCAACACCTGGGTATTTGTATGAATTAATTCATGAAGTGGAAGTCGTTCCTCCACGCAATGCACAGTCACCGTCAGTCTTCGAAATGAATCTAACATAAGTTAAGCATGTAGAAGTACTTTGCGCTTTTAAAGTGTCTCCGAGACTCCTACAAGAAACGTGCAGAGTGGTCACTGCAGCGGACTGTTGCGTTCTTAGTTCACAAAAAGAAACTTGTTTCCGTCTTTCACATTTAAATGCACAGGTACCACAGGTCCCCGCTGAGCAAAACCCTGCTTGCTGCGTAAATGGCTCCCAGTTAGGGGCAAGCGAAATTTATGCCTAGCAGGCACCAGACACTGTGCACAGCGGTGCACAGCTCACTTCGAGTCAAGCGCCTTTGGATGCTTCGGATCTAAAATGAACTGCGTGCGTAGCTGCACTAGACAAGCACAAAGTGCTCAAAATATCACCAAATCTACTGCAATGAAAACGAAACTCAAACAAAAAAAATCCAGTCCGTAGCACAGTCAACGAGCCACTAGATGTTTATCCGGTTTCGACGTCATCCCAGCATGCTTCGGGCGTCCATGGTGAATGTAGTGAAAAGCAAGACCTACTGAACTAGAGACCTGAACATTTGGTGGGGTCCTATAGGACTGCTTGCGCCAACTTTCGTTAACTTTTTGGCCGTTGAGGGCGCTCGGTTGACCTGTTCGTTAAGTATCGCAATGACGATATAAAGCAGTTTGGAGAAGGTGCCGATATTATTCTGCTGGGGGGCATGAATAACCACATCGAGGATCTGGATGGATATGCAGATTGGAACGGGAAGTTGATGCTAGACTTCTGTGAGCGACACAACCTAGTTATTGTAAATAGAGAAACTAAGTGTGAGGGACAAATCACTTGCGAATCCCGTAACAGGCACGCGACCATTGACTACTGCTTAATGTCGCAGGGGATGTACAGCAAGCTCGCAATAATGGAAATAGACGAAGAGGGGAAGTACAGCCTCGGACGTGATCATAAGCGTATTAGTCTACAGTTGGGAGCCTTGCTCAAAAGAGAAATGAAGGGCAGTCAAAAAGAGTACGAAAAATTAAACGACGAAAAAATGGCGCAAACAGCGGCCGGCATAGAGGAAGCAATAGAGACACATCCCATGGAAAAGTGGGATTATAATGAGTCAGAACTACTCATTAGTACAAAAATTAAAGAGGTAAAAGGAGTAAACCGCTGAAGAGAAAAAGGGAAGCCACGAAGTTGGTGGAATAAGTAAATTAGGGAGGCCATCGAAAAACGACGGTTGGCATCACGGGAACACAGATAAGCAAAGAGGGTGCAGTTATCTGAAGAGAAAATAGGCCGAAAATGGGTATCTTATCGACAAATGAAACAGCAAGTGCAGGTCCTCGTCCAGGCTGAAATAAAGCAGTCCTCTGATCGCTGGCTGGCTGAAGTTCGCAATGAATTTAAAGGGGGGCCAAGAAAATTCTGGGACCATATAAGCTGGCTGGGCAAAGCGAATCACAGAAAGCAGAAACAGATTCATCATGCCGAGGGAAAATGTTTAGAGGGAGATGACTACATCTGTTATAGCTGAGTCATTTAAGAAAGACGATAGGATAATCACCCCAAATGAGGGAGCAACACATGATAGCACAATAGAAAACAGCGTAGAACTGACCAATCTTAACTGGAAAAAGGCGGAAGCAAACATTCCAAGATGTACGTCCGCAGGGATAGACGAAATTCCAATCCAGCTAATTAATGAACTTGGACCAACAAGCAAGGAAACTCTGATAAAACCATTGGAGGCCATTATAACAAATAAGCAAAATCCGCACAGCTGGAAACAGTAAAATGAATTTGATTTATAAAGGAAAAGGCGATAAGACGAAAATTAAATCCTTCCGACCGATTACGATAACATCATTTATATACAGGCTGGCGATGCAGGCGGTGAAAATAAAAATGCAGTCATGGCTAGAAAGTAATAGAATACTCGGAGAACTCCAGAACGGGTTCAGAACTGGTAGGCGCTTAGATGATAGCCTGTTTGTGCTTATCCAGTGCATAGAAATAGCTAAGGCGGAAAACAGACCTCTGTATTTAGCCTTCCTGGATATAAGCGGTGCATACGACAACGTGAACAGGGAACTCCTGTGGAGCATATTAAAAGATGAAGGTGTCGGTCATGAGATAATTGATTTTATACAGGAAATATATCGAGAAAATGAAGCAGAAATAACAGGGAAGGAATTAAGAGTAAAACAACTGTCGAGGTACACAAAGGATTAAGGCAAGATTGTCCTCTATCACCACTGCTGTTCATGCTTTATATAAGTATGGAAAGAAGGCTACAAGGAAGTATCTAGATTATGATCTGTCGTACAGGTTAGACAGAAAGGTTGTTGAGCAATGACTACCGGGTTTAAAGTATGCGGACGATATTGAACTGTTAGCAGATAGCCAGGAAAATTTGATAACTTTGTTTAATTGCTGTGGAGACGAAGGAGACAGTCTAGGTTTCAGTTTTAGCGCGACTAAGTCAGGTGTGATGGTTTTCAACGGTGCAACTGATTAGGAGCTTACAATACAAGGCCATGAAATACCCTGAGTGGCCGAATACAAGTATCTCGGGGTATGGGTAAACGAAGGGCATATGTCCACGGAAAATCACGAATAGTCTCTCATAGCAAAAGGGCGAAGAGATTCCGGAATAATGAAACATAGGGCATTGCGGCGGTACAACAGGTATGAAGTACTGAGAGGTATTTGAATAATGGTGCCGGGGCTTACTTTCGGGAATGCGGGTCTATGCTTAAAGGCTGAAGTACAGTCGCGATTAGAAGTAAATCAGAGAGCCGTTGGAAGATTATCACTAAGTGGCCACGGGAAAACAACAAACGAGGCAACAGGGGGATATGGGCTGGGCAACGTTCGAAGCAGGGGAAGCTCAGAGTAAAATAGTATACGAAGAACGCCTGAGGAAATTGGACGATAACAGGTGGACAGCTAAGGTATTTAAATACCTATACAGAAAGAGCGTTAACTCACAGTGGCGGAAAAGAACTACAGATCTGCCCAGTAAGTTTGCCAGACACGAGGAAGGAGAAAGAGCATTAAACGACAGGTTAGAAACGTCGAAGGTAAAAATTGGATATATTCAATAGAAAAGAAGCATAGTGAAGAAGTATATCGATACTGGAAAAGGCAGATCAGGAAGGAAACGCTTTATGATAATTCAAGAGGCAGTGCCCTCCTCTTTGAAGCTAGGTCAGGGTGTCTTAGAACGCGCAGCTACAAAAAGAAATTTAACGAAGGAGATAGCACATTTGCTGTGTGTGGTAAATCTGTAGAAACAATAGAACACCTCATTCTAAAATGTGATGGTATCCATCCCAATGTCGATGCAGGCACAGTAACTCTCCCTGAGGCCCTAGGGTTTAGAGATAACAACAGTCATGTAAATAAATCTGCGGTGGAATTTAGCAATAAGCGATTGGAGGATTGGTGGCTCAAAAGCAGAGAGGTGACATAAGTATAAAAGTGTAGGAAGACGTATTTTAAAGAAAAAGGCGAATTTTATTGACAACTTGCTGCAGTGTTAAACAAAAAAAGGAAAAAACTGAGCATGGTGGCAACTACCACCACCCCGTTTCAAAAGGGACGACCCGTCCGTCCGTCCGTCCAACCATCCATCCATCCATCCATCCATCCATCCATCCATCCATCCATCCATCCATCCATCCATCCATCCATCCATCCATCCATCCATCCATCCATCCATCTGTCATGATCATCATCATCGACTGCTTTCGACAAATAATTTCTCTTCTCACTGCCTCCCTGTGCATTTGTACTGTATTATTATTTTGAAACGTATTAATGAACAATGCAAATATGACATTTCTCAAAATCCTAGCGGTGAATATTGTTTTCGCGCATGCATGCGTGAGACTTTTCGGCATCCATGCTAGGCAATGGATGAATGACGAATACTCAAAACGTAGGCAAGTGACAAAACTATCACATCCTTGAAGTAAAATAACCGACGCCATCTTGCTCAACAGGTTAATTGTAGCGCCACGCCGCCCGTAGGTGCCCTTCCCTAGCGGCAAAAGGCATAAACTAGAACATGCGCGCTGGAGCAGTGCCAAATGTGCAGGCCTCTAGTTCAATAGGTCGTGATGAAAACCCGCCAGCTTTCCCTCTAGTGTACACTAAGACACTATGGTCAAAAGCATCAAATCCGAAAGCAATATAGGGAATATTCACTATATGAAGACATAGCCTCATTAGCATACTGTTACGTACTCATGCTTTGCTTTGTGATCATTAAATATGAAGTGTGCCTGCATGCAGACTTCACAAAAACTTTACATTAAAGGAAGTCACATATAACTGTGTAGAGTGGCAGGTACATTACATAATTTTAAAAAAAGGCTCTCAGTAGTGCTACTTGCTTTTTAATGTTTGGAAAAGCCTACAATCTCGTTTTGACTGAAATGAGCACATAGCACTTACCACAAGCATATAGGAAGCTACACCGCTCGTGTAATGCCAGTACACAGCAAAATGTGAGAGGTGAAACAAAATTTGTCATGCACAGCTCTAAAATTCCTTTGCTGTAAGACAACACTATGCATAAGCCGATTATCGTGTATTTTCAGGACTACAAGGAAAAACCTCAGTCCTGCAGAGCGCCCACGAGCAAAAAGGAAGATATTTTTCACTACAGAATGATTAATGCGCAGAAACGCGGCACAAACACAAACTGCTTTGGACTAGTGCGAAGGCAGAAATAGATAACGTACAGAAGGTCCAGCTGATACACGACAGGCTGCGAATTTATGACTAGTATTTTTCTTCGGATTGTGTCTCGAATTGGCGCAAACAGATTTCCGAAACTGATAGCTCGCCGAGCCGCAAACAAAATTTTAGAACGAACAGCTTTGCGGCCGATAGCTAGCTCTTACAGTCGCATCAGCTCCAGCTTCTTTTCACGCAATGCCAGAAGTATAGTTCCACCGAACTATCATCTGTGCAGAAAAGATATGGGTTTTCGCGTCGGCGGTATTGCAGTCATAACAAAATCCGGTGTTCGTGTAGCAATTGCAGATCGAAAAATGAAACACGAAAATCTGTTCTTGAAGGGTATCTATCTGGGGAATGTGTTTTTGTGCTCTGCCAAGGAATCGTTTAAATTATGGTTTGTCGGTTTCTATGTTGACTTGGCGGTAGATATAATGTTCACTCTTGGCCTCCAGCAGGTTGTTAAAGGGTCCCCGAAGCACATTTTCAGTGCATTCCTTTGCATGTTTCTTGCATAGAATGAGTTATAGTGATGCTATTAGCATCGTTCGTACGGCGTATACTGCGGTTTTTAATATTTTAATTAGCTCGCAAAAACAAATTCGTGGCGTTGACGGTGTCACCATACAGTGGCGGTTTTTAGCAGCGGATATGACATCACTTAGTGGGAGCTCGATGATTGGACAAGGAGTAAATATACTGCAAATTGTGTTAATAACTAGGGATACGTTTTGTACATTTTTTGCTTTATATTACATTAACTAAACCAACTTGTTTGCCATAGATAAAAGCACTGTAGAGCAAGTAAAACAAAAATACACCCACGAGAGGCTCTGAGTACTTTTTAATCGAAGGAATTTGCGCACTACGACCTAGCACTCAACACTTATGGCTACTCTCTACTTATCTGAGAGCGGCTTTGCGGATCAGCAGCGCTCGGCTGCTAACCCGAAAGACGCGGTTTCGTTGAATTTCGATGAAGGCGAAATTCTAGAGGCCCGTGTACTGTGCGATGTTAGTGCACGTTAAAGAACCCCAGGCCGAAATTTTCGGAGCCCTTCACTACGGCGTCCCTCATAGCCTGAGTCTCTTTGGGACGTTAAAACCCCATAAACCAAACCAAAACACCAAGGGTCAAATTTTGGCAATTGTCCGGGACTTGTTCGGGGGTTTCCAAATCTGCCAAGGTCAAAACTCGAAGTGGGTGTACAAAATTTCGGGACTAGCCCGGACCGAATTTCTAAGTGATCACCATCGTGTTGAGCGTGGTCAATTATGGCTAGACATTGATTTTGGCCCAAATCTGCCAAGGTGAAATTTTTGGACGTGGGTGGGCCATGCTTTGGGGCTGGATCAGGGTGGTCAAGGTTCACCATGTCCAGCGGCCCGTTTCTCGATATTCGCCGATCCCCCCAGAGCGGGCGTACCCGTGACTTATACATCGGGGCGGCGCCAGACGAAATTGCAAAATAAAGAAGTATGAAATAATAAATACTGTCGTCTGCTGCCTGGTGCCAAGTACCAAAAACACCGATGCTCTAAAGTCATGCCTGAAGCCGAGCAGCTGCGGCGTGTACGTACATGCGTACGCGTCGTGCAGTATTGCCGAAGAGAGGGAAGTGAAACGCGTCGCGGCGGCGGTCCTCACGTAACCGCCCCGCACTTTCGCCGGGTGATGGTGCTGAACGCGACGTGCTAATGGTGATCGGTGATGGTGCTGAACGCATGCGAAGACATTACAAGCCGGTCGTCACGGAAAAAAATGAGCTGCGGTTCAACTACTGCTAAACCTGGTTAGAGAGCGAAAGCTGAGGTGGATCGGGCAACTAGACGCGGCTTGGCGTCTGTAACGTTGTGTTCCGCACACAGCATAGGGAGTGCGCCCACCCTGCCACCCTGGCAGGTGGCAGTTAAATTAATCGCTGATCGCGAGAGGTTGCTCACCCAATGAACGCTGTGGCCTATTGCTGCAGTGCCGTGTGTCTGCCGCAAAAGTTGTCCGCCCACATCTCTCTCTCTCAACACCATCACGTACCTCAAAGCGCGATTGAGGCGTCCGTACTGTCCCAGAGAGCCAGTCACGCGCCTTCCTTTCCTAAAAAATCATCGGAGTCTAGAACGTTGTCAACGCTAACGGTAATGAACACAATGATAGGGCCATTGCACTCTATAAGCGTTCGTTTCGGTCCCAAAAGATGCGTTCATTTCACATTTAGCAGGCAGTGCGCATCGTCAGCTTGTGGAGGATAACCGGGCGGCGGCGCCAGATGGCGCCACGTTCCCGTCGCGACCAACCAGCGCGCTAGGAGCGACGGGCGATGGTAGGCGGTAAGCAGTAGCGGCACGTGCTATGCTGAATGTGTCTGATATATTGCGCAGGCGGTCACATCGTCGCAGTATCTCGCGCTCGAGTTCGGATCCATAAGTAAGGGAACGTCACTGATCAGTGTTCCCATATGCGCCGTCGACGTGACGATGACGCATCGCTGGGTCAGCTGGGTGTTCACATGTTGTAACCATGCAAACGGCGCTGCCAGCCTTGGCATGAACGAGTTACAGAGAACAGGCAACCATGGAGTGCAAACTTCCGCCACCTGCTCAGATAGGCTGTTTTTATTGGTCGCACTAAGTGTCGTCATTCGGAGAGTGAAATGGGAATGGGAAGCTGCGCGAAAATCAAGTTGAGGGCAGCATTTTGTGCGCTTCTATTTTAAAATTTCTTCAATGAATAACTCCTGTTCCTATGCATCGATTCTCGTAATTCTTTTTGAGTCAGTATCTATGTGACAAAGAATCCAGCTGAAGGGTAACCGACATCCGTTCAAGCAGTGTTTTGCAGCCCCTTTAATGACACCCGGGGAAATATTTTTCATCTATTCCTGAGCGAAGTATTTTATGGCCGAACGACAATGGTCGATGGTGGTATATCGGACCACAAGCTTATACCTTTTCCGGGAAAGTGCCTGCGGAGAACCAGCAAAATCGTAGAGCCGAAAAAAAATTACAGATTTCACTAAGGTAGATGATGTTGCGATCACAGATTATTTAAATACACACCTTCAAATAATTCAAAATAATGTTGTACTTTCATGGCAACGTTTTCAGGAGACTGTAAGGTACGGCACAGAGCACTCTGTCCCTATAAAAGCAGTTCGAAAACAAGACTTGAGTCCTTGCATAAATCAAGATATTATTTAGGCCCAGCGCAAAATAAAAACTGAGGAAGACGGACAAGATGACGAACCCACAAATTGCGGAGCTGAAGCAAGTATTACTGACAAAAGGTAAATTTGGCCAGAGATAAGTTCTATAGTTCGAATCTTAAAAATTTATTTCTAGCGATCCTAAAACGTTTTCGCTACACCTATACGCCCAAGAAACCAACAGATAGAAAGCATTAAAATCAATGGAAATTGAAACACAGGATGCGCACAACATTGCAGACTACTTCAATGTTTATTTTCGAAGTGTGTTTGCAGAGCTTGATCAGACTGAACTTCCCAGTACAAGTAGCCCGTCGGTAGATCGTATTTTAATTGCTCGCGAAGGTGTTCTGGAATTGCTTCGAAATATAAATATTAAAAAGCCTGCTGGGCCACATAGCAGTCCCAATGCTTTCTTGCGGCGATATTCTGAACAAATATCTCAATTCATTTCTATTTGTTTTTAGTTATGTTTAAAGTTAAGAGCAATACCATCGCACTGGCGAAAAGCGCGTGCTGTGCCGGTACACAAGAAAGGAGACCGCCAAACTGTTTCAAATTGCCATACAGTATATATTACTAGCACTTGTTGCAAGCTATTGCAACACATTGTCACTGGTTTCAAACAAGAGTTCATGAAAGGTCATAGCATACTGTCACCTTTTCAGCACAGTTTCAGGAAAGAACTCTCCACTGTGAATCAACTCGTAACAATCATACAAGAGCTATTTCAGATACTTTATTTATCTGGACAAATAGATGTGCTTTTTCTGGACATTAGCAAAGCTTTTGATTAGGTTCCCCATGTAAAGCAACTATATAAATTAGAAAGAATTGAACCTCCTTTTCGTAGCATACAGTGGATACCAGCTTCTCAAAAACACAGGACAGTTTGTTGAAGTTTGATATTGTACTTCCAGTACTCATCAGGTCACCTCAGGAGTCCCTCAAGGCAGTGTGCTAGAGCTATTGTTACTTTTAATTTATGTTAATGACTTGATTGATCTTATTCCTGGTAAAGTGCCCATTTGGTCATATGCTGATGATTTTGTCATCTTAAGGAAATTGTGTCCTTTGATGATCACAATGTGTTGCAGAGATACCTTGCAGAAATTACTGACTGGTGTTCCAAATGGAGAATGGAGCTCAATGCGGAAAAACGTTTTTTACACAAAACAAGAAAAATCTCCTAGATTTTCATATCAGCTTGGAAACAGAGCTGCCCTCAAGTCGAAAATATAACTACCTTGGTGTTACTCTTAACAATAAGCTTACATGGCCAACACATATATAAGTAGTTTGCTCAGCTGCGCTAAAGAAATTGTGGTTCATAAAGAGGAAGCTTAAGCACGAACCTGTAAGAACCTAAATGTTAGCCCAGAATGCAATGGTGCTATCAAAGTTAAAATATGATAGTGAACTCTAAGACCCACATACTTTTTTTAAAAGGACCCCATGAAACTCGAGCGAGTCCAGAGAAAAACCGCGATATTCATATACGGAAAATATTCCACGAAGGATGAGCCGTTCCCATTAATGTTACAAAACAGAATATAGACACTAGAAACACAGAAAAATTAATAGTGCTGTACTACTACACAATACTCTTTTTGGAGAAAGTATCAGGCTAACAGCTTCCGTATGTTGGCCTACTACCAGGAGAACATGACACAGTCATGAGAACTTGCTTGTGCCAATATTCGCAAAAACGAACACCCACAAGTACAGTTTACTCCCTCATATGTTAAACGAGTGGAATTCAATTCCCAGTGGTGTATTTCAGTCGAACGATTTCATGGCTACATTGAAAAATCATCTTTATGAAATTTAGCGATGTTGACGCAAGATTCATGCTCCTTTTTGTGCATTATGTTCATTTCATGTCACAGGATATATGCTTGTCCATGCTTTCTTCTTGTTTGTGAAATGCCTCCTGATTGGGCCAACGTATTGGCCTGCCTGCAGTATTACTAAATAAATAAAATCTACAGCAGCGCCAGGCAGCTTTTTCCAATGAAGCAAGAATCCTCGTAAAATAGAAAGGTTCAATGTCCGGAAGGGTGAAGTCGGCTAGAAAAAATGTATTCACATTAGCTACTCAACATTGCGGAAGGGAAGGAACGTAGAGGCAGAGAGTGAAGATGGAAGGTGAAGACATATTATAATGGCTTTAACTTTTTCCTGCTCAAAGAAACTTTTCATGTCTGCCAGAAGCGTTCAAGAAGAGTTGTGTTTTTGTGACCATGGTTTTGGTGAGCAAAATAAAAACAGTCCAGGAATTAACAATACAAAATAAAGTGCTAAGGGCATCTGTGAAAGGCCAGAAAGAAGTGTCCACCAGATCATCTAAATGACAAGCGAGACAAAATGCAGTTGCGAACAATAAGTGTAGTGCATACAAAAGATTACAATGTATAAAATATGTCCAGCTGCATTTCAGATGAAAACAAGTATTTATAAAATACAGCAGGGCTCATATGTACAGTCAAGCTAGAATGAAATACGAACCACACCTACGAACAAAAATATTTTATCTGCATGCTTTCACCTGTAGTATTAAACAAGCCTGACTCATGTTTCCGAGTAAAGGATCAACCGAAGTACACATTTATAAACTCCTTCTTAATGGATAGCTCATTGCAAAGTAGAAAAGTACGCCATATGCATGTTCCTGAGTCATTCCGCCCAGACTATACACAGCTGTATGACAAAATGCACAGCATGCGGCCCTTCATAAATAACATAGACACCTGCAACCACAGAACACTTCAAGCAGATCGACAATACATATCATGAATGCTTGGTAACCTCTTCAGAGAAATTTATCAAGAAACAAATTGAAGGCGTTCTTCAAAAGCCAAATAATTTACAATGTCAGCAGAGTGCATGAGACAAGAACCCATCACAACTTTGTATTAGAGCCCTCAAATAACACTGAGCATCGGAGCGTGAAAAGCAAAAAAATCGTAAAAATTGTTTCCTTGTGTAGTCTTCACCTGTCGCTTTTAAAGAGCGGCAGCTTTGGGCATGTGGTGTCCCTCCGATCTGTGTGCGCATGGTTGTGTGCAACCATGGTAATGCGGCAAATGTATATACATTATCACCGTACACCAGTATATAAGTAAGGCAGAAATGAACACATGGAATTTTTGCCTCTTGGCTGTTAGCCAACATGTCCAAGTGCTCCCATTTAGACATACCATGCCCTAGACATGACAGTGTATTGCATGTTTATCTTTTCCTTTGTTTCCAGCAGGTAAAAGATATTACTGTGTCTACTGAGGTACCGATGATGGCATAAAGCCCTTACTACCAATTACTCAAGCTTACATGCATCCATAATGCTTTCCTTGATTCCAAAGCCCAACCAACAAAAAGGAATCTCTCCATGTTCATCCATAATTGCAGTCACTCAGGCCATTTCAATTCATTTATTTATTGATTCGTTTAATGATGCCTCAAATTGTCCTTGCTGGGGTACTTAAGTACTGGAAACTGGACAAGAGGAAAATAACATCAACAGAATGCAAAAAGCACAGACAGCAGACAGAGAATTTTAGACAACATAAGCATAGCAGTATTACGGAAAGGGTGGGTATTTGTGCTATGCGGCTTATTGGCCGTGGCTACGGTAGCTGGTAGACGTCCAATGAATTTAACCAATAGCCATCTCTCAACTTATATACGCAGGTGCAAGCGACACAGGAGGGTGCAAGCACGAATACTGCGCCATAGATTTTTTCCGTCAATGTTTTAAGTGCACATGATTATAAAGGTTGAACTGCATCGGCAAAAAGGCAATTGCAGTCCCTGGCTGTAGGAACAAAAAAAAATAAGATGCATAGTGGTGTGTACACATGAAAGGTAAAGTGCCTTTAAAGCATCATTCAGGCAGTGCGAAACACAGGGACCAAGTATGACGCTGAATTTCCAAGTGTTAAAGTTTTTAAATCAAACAAACAATTAATCTCTAATATAATGGTAGAAAAGGTTGCAAAATATATTTGCAAAATATATAAATTTAATGCCCTTTGAAAAATTAGCTTTTTCTACTCCTGTGTTGGCAATTTTATTTTTGGCCTAAACCCGAGCATCAAAGCAAAGCAGGACAGGGTTCTTTCGTTGTACTGTCAGAATAAATTTTTATTGTCATACTACCAGATAATATCAGCAGCGCTGTATGGCATGTGGCATCGGCAATACCTTAAAGGGGCTTTGAAAGCGGCTATAATAACCTTACCTGGGATGTTAAAGCACGCCGCTTTGCGAATATTGTCCAAGAAAATTTTTTTTAGTGCGCTTTGTAGATGCTGAACGATCTGCAGTCAAAATTTCAATTTCCGCATCTACGCGTTTCCCTCTCCTTTAGTCACTTTCTGCACGCTGGAAGCCTGGTGCTCCTCTGCCGGCCCCACCTCCAAGGGCAGAGCTTCCTGACCCGCCGGATCTACACGGCTTATTGGTCGTGGCTATTGTAGCTGGTAGATGTCATCTCTCAACTTATATACCCAGGTGCAAGCGACGGAGGCGGGTGCAAGCACCCAATGCAGTGATGTATTTCAGAGCACCTTCTAAGAATCAACTTGGCCAGATGTGCAACTGTAGAAAAACGGTATAGAAAGCCTGCGCACATCACAGTAACGGAAAGTTTTTTGGGGGGGAGCAAGACAAGTTGCTATGCCTGAGATTAGTGAGATGTGCTTTTCGCCCACAGTCTACACTTTGTGGAGTGAAATATTTTTGTAATGATTTAATTTCACCACTGTCCTTCATGCATGCTGGAATACATTATGCAGCCACACTGCAGTTCATTACCTACTGGAACATCAAATATTTACCAGTATGGCTCACACACAAGGACAAATTTTTTCAAGAGAGCTGCCTCCAATCAATGTCAAAGTTGAGAAGCCAACAGTCACATTTGTTAAACTGGAAAATGGCAACATGTTCATCATTGTTGGCGCAGTCACATTAAGTGTGCACAGGGTAAGCAGGTTGTCCGCAATTCTCCTTAAAATCACCGAACAGCATTGCCAACTTCCACGGAGCAAATTTCAAATGCTGACTCAGTGAAACTGGGATCAAACACAGTGCCACTAAGCACATAGGCGGGCAGTGATCTTGTGTTGCATGCGTACAAGGTTGACAGCCCAGATGAAAAAAAAAAATATCCCATTTCAAGGGATTGCTGAGGTGGGAATCATACCCTTCCAGCTAGAAACCACACATTTCCAACTGCAAAATATCTATTGCTTCTTAATTATTGACACAGGAAATATATCTAGCCCGATAATTTATACTCCCAGTTAGCTCCAACTGAATTAATGCAGAACTTGTCGGTTTTTTGACAGGCTTATCCACTTCAACTAGAAAAGCTGGAATGGGTAGCCTGTCAAAACTGTGCCCAAGCCTTGCATTTTTATCTGGAAATTATTAACCATGAAACAACTGTTTGGCTTTTCCCACAAGAAAATATTTCTTTAGAGTAATAGTTCTTAAGTAAAACAGTCCTTTGGTGTAGTACATGTAGTGTAACTACATGCAGCATGTGAAAGAATCAGCCGAAAGCAAGCACAGAGGCAACCAAAGGCCATGAGGCAAAGAACAATGAGATTTTATCACACAAACAGTGCCACACACGGTGTGTTCCACCCTCAAGAAGAGATGTTGTACATGACTATAGGCATAGCGACCATGCCGTACGTTGAGCGTATTGTAGGCTGCTGGCTCTGCACAAGCACTGGTGAAAGATGTCCTAGTCAACACTCTGGTGCCAGAAAGAAAACATATTGGTACCTTCCTCTCTTTCACTGAACTTGAACACCAAATAAAATATTCGTTGTGTACATTCGCGAGTAAAAAAGATTAGCACACATGACGGAACACCGGAGCGCCGGAATGACAACGCGTGGCGCTGCGGGTGACGAAGGGGCTGATAACTAGAGTGCTGGGACGTCCCCATTCTACAGCATTAGGGGGTTCAGAGGACTGTCACGGCCAAGCAAAATTTATTTTTTCTGTCTCGCCCTCTCTCTTTCTTTAACGCAGCCTTGCTCCCGCAGGCAACTGATGAAGAATAGGATAGGTGTTTTTTTTGCTTGTTTGGCAGTTATTTTTGTGAGCAGCTTCAGCCGGGCTGCACTTGGCAACTGCTTGAACAGCTCTGCATCCAGGAGCTGCCATGGCCTCCCAAGGGAGCACATTTTAATATAATTGAAAATATACGGGGGTTAATGAAATACTAGCTAAAAGGCAGCTGCTCGAGTCATCGCCAGATATCTTTTGGGCGGCAGTTCAAGAGGAATCGAGCAGGCTCCAGGCTCTTCCTGACCTTGCAAGCAGCCTGTTTGACTCCTTCCCTGAGCGCCTTCAAAGCATTGTGAGGGTCAATGGGGCATATGCACACCATTAGTGCAATGACGTGTTTGCTCTCGCATCACGACAGCGAGCTGGCTATCCTCCTTACTTCTTTTCCTGAATTGAGGGTATAGTGCTCCTGTTAATATTGTTACTACACTTTCCCAATAAAGTGATTTGTGCGAATTAGTTGCATCAGAAAAATAAACTATCGGTTTTTCGAGCTTGTAGAATACTGGCTAAAAGCAGTGGCATCATCTATTGTTCCCGCAAGTTCCTTTTGATAAACCATCACGGACATAAAAAACAGTAATAAAAAAGAAGCCATCTTTGCTCATGATAACCGATCCAAAATAAATGCCGCACATACTGCCACATAGGGTCGGCACTTCGACGCTCGGACGATGGCACACTTGACAAAGCTTACTTCCTGCCGTCCCCCCTATGCTGCAAAAATGGAAACTGCCCGATAGGCAGGTCTGCAAACCTCAGAACCGCGTGGTGAGATATAAAAACTCTGATCGCCAGTGATCGCTGTTGCTATGTCAGGCATCACAAGGTTATTTAAAGGCCATCCGTGGACACGTAATCAGAAATCGTTTTGCGTCGAATAGAGCTATTGCTCTAAAAACCTGCCATTCTAACCGCCCGCTTCGGGAATAGAGCAGCAACTCCGTTTTCCGCTGCATTACATCACACTGCCATGACCGCAGCCTTTCAACGTGGTTCATTGCATATCGCCGTCTTCATCCTGAAGCGACGTAGGGTCAGTGAGAGACGCCGTATAGTGGAGGTGTCGGGAATCTACCTGAGGTTCATTAACAAGCGCTGACATTGCGCAGCACACAGGCGCCCTTCGCGTTTCGCCTCCCTCGAAACGTTTACCACCACCACCTCCATTGAAACGCTGCTACGTCGGCCGAGAATATGACCCGCCGCGGTGGCTCAGTGGTTAGGGCGCTCGGCTACTGATCCAGAGTTCCCGGGTTCGAACCCGACCGCGTCGGCTGCGTTTCGATTGAGGCGGAACGCCAAGGCGCCCGTGTGCTGTGCGATGTCGGTGAACGTTAAAGACACACAGGTGGTCTAAATTATTGCGGAGCCCTCCACTCCGGCATCTCTTTCTTCATCTCTTATTTCAGTCCCTCATTTATCCCTTCTCTTACGGCGCGGTTCAGATGTCAGCCGATATGTGAGGCAGATACTGCGCCATTTCCTTTCCCCACAAACCAATTTTCATTTTCATTTCATTCTGCGCCCCGAATTTTTTCGAAGACAGCTGAGCGAAACCGTGGTTTCGAGGAAAGGAAAGGACAGACGCGGCATCTGTCTCACTGCTCAGTGTACGCCTCAATCGCGGCGTGGGGAATAGGATCAAGAAAGGAGTGAAAGAAGAAAAAGAGAAATTAAGTGCCGTAATGCAGGATTCATGTTTAATTTGAATCAATTGAGGTTTACTGCATAACCGCGACCACTGTTCCGTTCACGGGTTCATCGACGAAGCGACGGCGGCGTCCAACCGAGGCGAACGTCCCGGCGTTCTGCGTAGCACGTGCTGGCGCCACCGCCACTTCTTCGGCCCGTGGCGAGCGCTGGTCACGCGCGTCGCCATACACAAAAAGTGGAGGAGGAAGGCGGCGAGCACGCTTGGGCTCCCAAAAGTAGTGCTAGGAATACAAAGGTTGTTAATGACAGAAGCTCTTCAAGAACTCCGTTTCGGCTACCACCGTCTATCAGCAGTTTTACCAAGTGATATGTCTTTACTTCAGCGCATTTCGTGCTTACATCTATTCTAGGCGACGAGATAGACTGGATTTCTTTCAGTGAATCTCGCTGCATGCTAGAGGGCGACGCTGCATGCGAACGTATCAGACGCATGTAAAAAGAGCGCCCGGTATCGACCAGCGGAAACCGAGGTCCCTTTTCAAAGCGCTCTGTAGTGCTCGGAGTTCTTTTCCTTCGCACCTCTGAAAAAAACATTCAGCTTTTGACAACTGAGGCACAACGCGCTCAATGCTAAAGGCTCAAGCAGACTTTCATGCGTAGTGAAACGTGGCACTACGTCACAATGAGATGGTGAGGGTTGTGATCGAACTCACTGTGCGAGAAAGCAAAGACGGTACTAAAATATGCCTACGGGGAATTGTGCTAAACCGCCCCGGTGGCTCAGTAGTTAGCGCGTTCGACTACTAATCCGGAGTACCCGGGTACGAACCCGACCGCGACGGCAGCGTTTCGATGGAGGCGAAACGCGAAGGTGCCCGTGTGCTGTGCCACGTCAGTGCACGTTAAAAATCTCCCAGGTGGTCGAAATTATTCCGGAGACCGCCACTACGACATCTCTTCATCTTTTATTTCAGTCCCTCCTTTATCCCTTCCCTTACGGCGCGGTTCAGGTGTTCGCCGAGATGTGAAACAGATACTGCGCCACTTCCTTTCCCCAATAACTAATTTTCAATTTTCATTGTGCTATGTTGGCACGAACGCTGAGGACAGCGGAGAATCGAGAAACGGTGCTCACCTTTTACAGCTGTCTCGTCGCACTCACTGGAGAGTCTTTTCTCAGTCAATGTTGTTTCCAGAATGACGGCCTCAGCGCTCGAGTCGCAAGGAACATGCACCGACACACAGTCAGGTCAGGGAGAGCACGCGCTGCGTGACCTCGCGCCACTCTGCTCGTGCAACTCTGCGCTCGACTGGGGCTCCCTCTATCTATTCCGATCCTACTCTCCATAGAGGCAAGCGCCAAGGGACATGCCTTGAAACCTCTGTGCGATTTTATTCACGGGTATATAAATGCATCAGGTAGATTCTTATGCTAAAATTTGAATTCACGGCTTTTTCATTTTCTTCTTTTTCACCTTTTTTCTCCACATTTGCATCTTCTTCACAAAATTATTTAATTACTCCACTCCTTACACATGTGTGCTTTTGTATCAACAATGTACCCCGGCCTATCCCCCATCGTGGGTACGTGCCATTCATCCAGAGGCCATCATCATCATCATCATCATAAACTCTGCTTCTTATCATCGTTCATTAGATTTCCGTGCTGTGAATGCGTGCAAGCACGTTTTTTTTTATTACCTTCATTCTCCGTGCAAAATAATTTTATTTTACGCGTTTTTTTATTTTAAATTTTTTTATTGTACCAAGACTTCCAGAATGTTAGTGTGGTATAACCTGCATTATCTTTGATTTGGTACAAAATAAAAGTGAGAGAAAGAGAAATAAACAAAAACGTTTCTTATGATTTATGATATGCACCAGACTACTACTTTTCTTGTAGAGCTGGCGAAAAAAAAACGAATTCTTTCGTGCTTAGCCCCGCCGCGGTGGCTCAGTGGTTAGGGCGCTCGACTACTGATCCGGAGTTCCCGGGTTCGAACCCGACCGCGGCGGCTGCGTTTTTATGGAGGAAAAACGCTAAGGCGCCCGTGTGCTGTGCGATGTCAGTGCACGTTAAAGATCCCCAGGTGGTCGAAATTATTCCGGAGCCCTCCACTACGGCACCTCTTCCTTCCTTTCTTCTTTCGCTCCCTCCTTTATCCCTTCCCTTACGGCGCGGTTCAGGTGTCCAACGATATATGAGACAGATACTGCGCCATTTCCTTTCAGCAAAAACCAATTATTATTATTATTATTCGTGCTTAGCGTGAATGTTTATCCTGTCTAGCTACGACACCCATAGTGGCTCCATCTTTTGAAGCTATTTTGAACCCCATGTACGTTCGACAACACCAGGAGCACTGCACCAGGAGTTAGCGTCGTGCGTTCCACGCAGAAATTCGGTAAGTAAATGCTGTATTGCCTTTAAAACAATGACTAGTGTATAGATTAGCTCGTTATATTCCTCTTGAGGGATTTTGAGGATGCAGAATCTTTGCAATGCGCCGTTAGGACCACTTTTACACCATACAGTTAGGGACAAGTTTTGTGGTTCGGAAACGCGTCGGCGGCTTCGTGACAGAAACAAGAATGCGTTGTGGCGCAATAATTCTGATTGCTTTGTCAGTGCTGAAACATGAAGTATCCTTTTTTTTTTTCAGGCAATGGATGTCGCACGTTCTGTGGAATCCGGCCAATTCCAGGCGATGGTGACCGAAGCAGCGACAGGGAGCTGTCAGACGATGAGAAAGACAAAACCACACGAGAGGAAGCGCGCAGGGCGCCTAGTTCTGAAATAGAGTCACTCAACCAAGCAAAGAAAAGGGCACCGCTGGCGCCGCTGCCAACTACTCATGTTCGCCTGGACAAAATGAACCACTTGCCTTATTGGCTTGGCAAGCGTGGGCACTGGAGACAGCGCTCTTGCAACCGCCTCAGAAATCTATCTTGAGAAAAGTACACTGCTGCCTGCTACGAGCATTTTCAGGCTTTGCTGAGAAGCGTACCGGCTAGGAGGTCGCCGTCGACGGCTATACTCTGAAGAAGATAGAGGCAGGTAGTATACCGCGTTCCACTTAGCAAAACAACACATGCATTGCTCGCGCCGTGATTTTTATTCACATAAGATATATGGCACTGCCTCTGGGTGGCGCCACGTGAAACGACTGAGTGAAAACGAGACTGTAACACTGCCCTTTGTTTCAACAGAGACCGAAACTTCTTTGGATTGTTTCACTAGGAGGGCTACAAGTCCTTGTCAAGCTAATGAGAGACGTCATCTCATTGCAAGAGCCCCAGGGATCAATTTCTGGAAGCTACCTCATATTTGTGCATTAAATTGTGTTATCGCAGTTCCTTCCTGTTCATTTTTCCAGCCTGCGTCTTGTTTTTCTCCATATCCAATGTTTTTATTCTTGTCAACAAAGATGGGCTAGCTGTAACTGCATTGTGTATCATATATGACACGCGAAGAAAATGCTGTCGCAAGTCGAAACCGCGTGGTTTCACTGAAAACTAAATTTGGTTTGGCTGTTTCTGTTACATCACTAGGCCACTGAAATTTTTGCGCGTGAAAATAAATATTGATGCATGCAATAAGGGGTAAATGCATATAATAGTTTTGTGGGCCCTCATTCCTGGAGCCTATAATAGGATTTTGCCACCGCTCTTGCCCGGTTGTCCAGCAAAATCTGGTTCCGAATGTGAGCTGGACAGGGTCGCCCTCCTCCCAGTCCTGAGTTATTTGGTTATTGATTCTCGTATAGGTGGGTTTTTCTGGCATGGCTATACCTTATGGCATAAGTTAGCCGCTTCGGCGCGGAAGGCGCAATACGGATCGTATTAGTTTAGAATCATATCGCGGTGTTTGACAAGCTTTATTTGAGTGTTCGACTTCAATTTCGTTAGAATGGCCCCTTGCTTCCTGTTTACATTTCTGTGCGGTTCGGCGTATACTTTCCTCGTTAATCTTAAATGTTGGATTAAAACACTATAGCTTAATAGCTGTTCTGAATAGTTATGTTCCTGCGAATTTTGGGGGACCCGGAGTAATAGCGCGTGGTCAGTGGCGTGAGCACCCTCGTTTCCAACATCCGCAGTGTACTGGAGTCCAAATGACTATGGTTTTAAAGTTTGTGTCTTCTTTAGTTCTGAGTATTCTACTTGCGTATTTACCAATCCTTCCTCTGGTATAGTTGCGACATGTAATCTAGGAGTCCGCAACTACACACGACACCTTTCGGGAAGCCATCGCCAAAGCAGTTGCCGCCGCTGCCGCCTGGGGCGACTCACTGGCACCGAATTGATGCCTCATTAACTAATTTCCGTTGCGCGCCCGTGCATGCTGTGGTTCATATCCTGTTGACCGGTACTTTTACATCCATTTAAATTGTCTCTTCCATCCCCCCTCATGTTCTCCTGGGGGCGTTCACGCTAACGTTTCTTCTTATGAATTTCGGAGTGCATATTTCTCAGAATGGGCTGCACATCCATCTTGCTTCTAAGCTGGTCTTCCAACAGACGGCAGGAAAAATAGGGGCGGAAGTACCTGATGAATGTGGCGATATAGGCATGCTCTCGAAAGCAGCATCTTTCATTTTATTTAAAGTGCCGCGGGACTGCGGCTAAGAACCAGTCGGTAGCTGCCTGAGTGTGTTCGTTTTAGAGGGTGACCGAAATAGGCAACCCTGGCTGATGTGCGAAGACTACACTGTAAGTTGTCACTGGCCGGTCGTGCCGAAGGCGGTGCGGGCCTGGCAATATTGTTTTTATTTCTTCTTATTTGCGGGCATTGTTTCTGTCCCTATATGTCTACTTTATGTAAGCTGGCACTTGTGGCGCCTTTGGGGCGGTGACGTAAAGTTACTCGTATCAGACCATGCTTAACGTGTTGCTGCTGCATCCAACCCGTTTGGAAGCAGCTGTAAAAGGGGAAGGCGGACCGACTGAGCAAAATATTTAAATAGGCACATATAGTTTCCTACTGAAATCTGCTTTAATTAAGCACAACCTTTCGAGTCCATGCCAGCTATTTCCACAGTGCGTCTGACAGTGGACAGAAGGGTTTGAAGATTAGATCGGTGTGGTAGATAGGAAATGGGGTGGCGGAAGGAATTTTCCTGAACGCCCTATCTCCATCTGGTTTTCAGCCTTTTTGCTTCCCGGTAATCCTAATTTCTTTGTTTACAAGAAATGACATCACGCCCTCGACTCTGCGTCACACCCCAGCAACGAAGAGGGGTGGCCGCAGTGAGGCGTTGCTGGAAGGGCGGATCTTTGGGGGCGTTGCTAAGTGCGCTTATCGCTCGTTACGGTTTCTCTCTTAAGCAGATGGGGAGTTAGAATTACTAGCACTGCAGCCCCAATGAGAATCGCGTTAGTGAATATTTAAAGCTGATTGCAGATATTTATTGCTCCCGCAGCGTCAAATCATAAACTAAAACGAGAACTGTGATATTAAGCTGTCAAATATTTTAATTTGACAACAGAATCCAGTTGCGGTTCTCAGTCAGTGGAAGTTGAAATATATATGGCTCTTTGTGGCTGCGTTGACGCTTGTCCGTCAGCAAAATGCGCGCGTAAGGCGAAAAAATTGCATTTAAAAATCTCGCGTCAATCGATTAAAAATCGTGACGAACTTACCGAAAAGGTCGGGAGGCCACCGTTTTGAAGTGAACGGCAGTGTAGCGTAGCCTCTGAGATCAGCTAGGGGTTCTGAGGAACGCATTTCATTTGCGGAATCGTCCGGTGGTGGCGACACCTGTATATCCTTCCTTGGTCGTTCGTAGCTTGAAAAAGCTGCGTTTTCGGTGACATTGGTCTATTTATGATTAGAACGTCGTACCCAGTCGATACAGTCCACAGGCCAACTACATCCGCTACTGCTGCACTCTATCTCAAAGAGACCGTATTTTTTACTCGCAAAAATAACTTAAATCATTACTAAAGATCTTTACTGTACGGTTTTTTTTTCACCGTGTTAGTGTTATACCGTGCTGTTTTGTCAACGCGCTGGTCTTTTCAACGTACAGTTGTGGCGGGCGTTTCATGCAGTGTTTTCTCGGCGTGCAATTTCCCCCTCGTCGTGTGGAGCCGAACGTCGCTGCGCAGTTAGCCTCCATGCTATTTGGACGCATGTTCTTTATTTGCGTGCTGTCACCTCAGATGCTAGAAAATTTCGAGCGAGCTTTCGAGGGAGTTAGTGTGGCAAGCCGAAAAAATTAAGGCCTCCGTTGTACGTCAGTTCTATTCGGCTGCATTTCATGAGGTATATAAATATTACGAGTTGTTGACCTCCGCCAATCGCCATCACAGATACGGCGTCTGCCTCTTCGCCGGAAGTATCCAATGCCAGGTGGTACACACCGCACCGAATCGTCCCGAAGTGAGCTTCTGCTGCGGTCGTGCAGTGAATGCGATCGCAGCGCTACCTTAACGTGAAATACCTGGCGCCTGGCGCACGCGTGTGTAGCTCGCATCCACGCATGCACTCTGCAGGGGTATCGAACCGAAGCGAGAGCTTTGATTGACCGCTCGGCAGACATTTATGTTTGGCCAATTGCAACAGCGAATCTTTAAGGTAGCTTCCCTGTTCGTTATTTTAGCACGAATCACCCACTGCAAGTGCTTGTTCTGGTGGGCATACATTGCGGTCGCATTTTTAGGAACAATGCGGGGATGCGAGGAGCGCTTGCGTGCACGCACGTGTGCCGGTTAAACGCCACACGTTGGTCATGAAGCCATCATATTTTCTCATTTGCATCTAATTTCGAATCAGCATGTCGGCGGAGGCCCGACGAAATTTCACGTTGGGGGCAATTGACAAATCTCTGTTTCTGTCGAACATTGCTACGCTATCGTGGCCAAGTGTTGCTCGAACGCCAGTATCGACCAACACAGTCCCGCGATTCGAGAGTGGCACTGCTCGCTCTCCACATGGCTGAGGCGCTATGCTAACGAGATCTCGTCCTTGGACAGCACAGACCCCATGTTCATTTTGGGAGGACCGTTCAACGGATGTTTTCGTCTCCTGGAAATCGGCGCAGAAGCGTCGCCAATCAATAGCTCCCGAGCATGCATATAAGCGGCGCGGGATGCGCCCTTCCTAGCTTTAGTTTCGATGCGATGATGTCGGCGTCCATCTGCCTGCGCGTGTTCATATGGACCGGCTGCCTGGTCGGCTTCCTCTATCAGACCAGCTCCATGCTGTCTCTCTTCTTCGAGTATCCATTCTCAGTGACACTGGTCGAAGACGTCCGCAAGAATCTACTCTTCCCGGCTGCCACTGTGTGTCTGCATCGATGGTCCGTGCGTACGATGTACCCGGCTTGGCAACTTCCCCAAAGGGACACTATAACGTCATTAGGATGTTTTTGCGTAGCTTTCCTAGCCGGTTCTAGATGTGCACGTACTATCGGAGACAAAAGTCTCCAATTCGCGCTAGAGGCAACCAGTTAGTATAAACTTTGTTATTGGCAGGTGTGCTTGGAAACTCTGCTTGAGGAGGCGAACGCTGGACTTGGCTTCTTTTACTTGCACTGGAGTAAACCCAGGCGATCGTTCGCACGCATCGCTGCAGCATTCCCAGATTGCTATTCGATCGCCCAGGATACTTTTCTCCCCGATGGTACACATGTGGAAAGCTCCAGACACGGGCCGTAACAGAGTGCTAAAACATTCGGCTTTTCTCTATCCTTCTGGAGGCTTCCCCAGGAGGACACCCATGCGCGCCAAGGTGCGCATGCGTGCCTGACCCCACGGAGCTGTCCTTTGCGAAAAGATGCGCTCAGGGTTGGATGGATACATTTGAGCCGCGATTTAGAATGCGCGATAGTGAATGGCCCTAGGACGGAATGTTCGGAGTACCATTGCCGTGATTCTTGGGATCTCTGCAGATCCATTGAGCGGTCGTGCGTTCAATTGGCCTTTCCCTAGGAACTTCCATTTTTGTTGTTCTTGGCATGTCTAATCCGCAAGCAAGTGCGTCACAAAAAGGCACTGTGAGCATAAGCGGACGGAGGCTTTACATTTTTCGGTAGACAAGAATGGAGTCGGAGGGATAGAAGTGTGTTAGCAGCCTTACACTGCATTACACGACTTTCTCTGTGCAACGCATTGTCTGAGCTTGGCAAGGAAATAAATGGCGCATTCTGTTCCAGTTATAGCGCGAAAAGGTTACTAGACTTTCAAGTCGGATTTTTATCCTTGGAACGAGAGCGCCCTGACCTTTTGTAATCGAGCGTAAATGAAAACACAACAGCTGTTGCATTTCTGCTAAGTCGGGTGACAACTGACGCCACAGATAAAAAGAGCGTGAGGTTTTTTAGCATGCGAAATTTTCATGATGCGACTGAGTAACTGTATACTTATTTGCAGGATCGACATTTCCAAGCTCTGTCGCCATTACGTCAGTCAGTGTGCTGGCGAAGAAGAGGTGAGTGTGACTGAAGTCATGCGCATTACTACACGCGAGCGCTAGCACAGCTAACCGAATTTTCGCCATGTACATGCGTCAAAGTGTTAGCTGAAAATGAAACTTCTCACCTGGTAAAGGTAGCCTATCCTAATATCAATGTAGCATTCCACAGGGATTAGTGTCGTCACGGCGCTGCCGCTGTTGTCGGAGGCAATTTTTGTAGAATAACGCGGACTGTACGCAAGGTTTTGGAAGGAAGGGCTGTGAAATGAAAATACTTGCTATAAAGAGATAGGTGTCGAGGAAGAAACGGTGCGCAGTCTTGAACACATGACTGAGAAAATTCCGAGACTCACTATATATACCACCTAAAAGTGTGGATGCTGCATTGTGGAGCCTTGCATATATATCGCCCTCTCATATATGTGCATGGTTTCCGGCCACAAGTCAACGGAGCGGTAAAATAGTGCTGAACTGAGGTAGTTAATTCATACATCATGGTAGTTGCAGCAGAAAGGTTAAGAAGAGAATACAGAAAGGAGCAAGCAAACCGACGTGGACGAAGCTGTGAATGGAGGAGCGTGATTGGGCTTGTGGCCCGCAGGCCTGGGAAAGCTATACCCGGCTTCATCATTTGTTGGTACACAACTGAATACTGAAAGCTGTTGGCACGTTGCAACGCTGTGTAATTGGCTTAGCTTACGCTATGTTATACGACGATGATAACGCGAGATATCTCACGCTTAATTATGATTTGAGGTGGTTTTACATTTGGCCCCTGATTTGCTGACGCACCAGCAAATCAGGCGATGACGTGGCCGGTATACTCGCCGCGATCGCACACTTTTCCAGTAACTGAATTCACCTATAGCAGGTAATCCCCTGCAAAGCAACTCGGCAAATCTAAATACGAAGCTTATAGTTGAGCGTCCAATGCGCGCTCTCCAATCGCGTGAATGCTGACGGATACATGCGCAACACAAGTCCGCACGATTTTCCCCCTGCATAAATGAACTTCGAAGCAGATAGTAGCTGCAGGTAGAACGTCATCTAATCTGACAGTAAAATAACGCCTCTGTGTTGTAAATGATGTTGTGCGATGGCGGCACCGTCGGCAGTAATGGCTCAAACCCACAACAAAGCAAGACCTTGCTCCGTGTTTACCCATCGGAACAGTGCTTTCGCACCGATATGAATGCCGCAGACGCTGCTGGATCCCGAGCGGTGGCACTTCCTGCGAAAGGAGGTGGAGGCTCGACTGAAGGTGGCCCACCTTCCGGATGAGCTGTTCCTGTGCCACATGCGGTCAAAGGTCACCGAATGCGCTTCTTTCGCGTGCAACGCCGCGTGAGTATACGCTCCTCCGAGTGACACCGTTGGGAAACGCTGCGATGCACCAACTTGCCCAACTGTCGATTCTTATGAAGTGGAATGCGAACAGAAGAGTACGTCTATCTTTGCACACGCACTGTGCAACCCGCGGGCGACAATTACACACAGGGCGACAGTCAAAACTAGATCAATTCATAGAACAGGGATCCTCGTTTTGAGCCTGGCTTTTTACCGGGTCACGCAGAATGTCTGTGCGCTCATTGTTCGCATTTCAGCATGCCATGAACACATCATATGCACTGGTAAGCCTGTCATTACCTCCCCTATTTTCTGTGCCTCCCTCCTGGAGTGCTTCGGTCTCGGCAGGTCAGCAACGAGCCGTAGCGAAGGAAGCACTTTTTTTTCACGGGACTCTTGTACTCTTTCCTCCCCTCCTCCTCCTCCTGATCCCGCACCTGCCCAGGGACTCTACTTGAACATACAAGGTATCCACCTATAGTAGCCTGGTAGACAATTGACAAAGGCGATAGGAGGCAAATAGGAGTTTCATTTCTTCGCTTTTCTCGCTTTTCCCTCTCACAGCGCTTCGCTCCGCCCTCCACCCACACAACCCTGGACGGATTTTTAGTGAACGAGAACCATACATGTTAACGCAGTAAAATGCGTGCCAAGAACAGGGAGCGCGAGTTGTACAGCATACTTTGTGGAAAATTAAGTGAGAGCGAGGGCTTCTTTTCTTGCTTGTTAACGCACCATCAGCGCGCTATCCCGTATCTTAGCGTCACCGGTTCACTGAAACTTGAGAAGCGTGTAGAGTTCTCGTTAAGTGAGTGTTAAGAGCGTGTGATTGATGGTGCATGAGCTAAAGAGCTGTGTATTCACGTTCCAAGGTGTCTCCTTTCTTCTTGGAACAGCGCACGGCCACATAGTTCGCTCGAGCTAAAGGGAAATGTCAGCCTCTGCTCTCGCGAAGCAGCTCCGGGCGGGAACGAATGAAAGATCTGGACCATATTTAATTTTTTTTCTCTCTCCCTTCAAACCTCCGGGGCCGCCAGCATTCGGCTGACTTACTACAGGCACCCGAATGAAATGTGCTACACCATCGACGCCTACCAGTGGACCAACTCTCAGCACCCGGTGCAGCGGTGTGAATCTCCATGGAACTACGGTCAGCACCTTGCTTTACGCCTTTCGAAGCGTCTGCATGCCTGCTCGCAGGAAAGCACCGTTTTGTATGGCACAGTCGGGTAACGACTTTTCTTACTATCTCGTTTCTACCATCTATGTTGCTCTAGTGTCTAAACTACTCCTCACCCCTTCGCTACGCTGCAGTATCCATGCCTACTTCGGAAGCCTCATTAAGAGCTAGGGCAGGAAGGCTGTATAAAGCGGGCAAGCACTGCTTGTCGAATGCCGCATGATCCGACGGTCGTTCCGCTGTGCGCCTTGACGTCGCAGAGCTGGTGCTGCGCGCCTTCTGGGAGCGCAACGCGACGGTGGCGCTGCACGAGCCCGACGCGCTGCCGCTGGTGGTGCACAGCCCGTACTCGTGCCCGCCCGACAAGCTCTCCTCGGTCATGATACAGCCGGGCATGACGTACACCATAGCCGTCTCGCAGGTACAGTACTGAATGAGGCATGGGAGGACAACGCCATCTCCCTCTGCGATGTTTTAACGGCAGCAAAAGACGCGTCTGTTGCTGAGAAAACTGCATATGAAAATTTGCCCGCCACTCAATTCAAACTCATCACGTGTACACCGGAAATGACTCCGTTTTGAAAAGAATGTCGGTCTTAGAGGCGTGGTCTAGTCTCTTGGATCCACGCCCCCCCCCCCCCCCCCCAATCCCTCAAAAAAAAAAACTGCGTCGACGCATCGCAGTTAACTTGCGAAATCGGCCGATTATGGCGACACCTGAATTTAGTTTTTTGGCCTATTCTGGCTTACAAAAGCTCCGTTTTCTGTGAACAGGTCCTCGTTTCTCATTAGGATGCGGTAATTCATTGTTTCAGGCCACCTTCAGTTTCTCCTCAGAGTTCCATTTAAGTTGTTTCGTCACAGATTAGTTTAAAAGTACCAACGCGAAAGGCCGTGTTGTTGGTCGCAAATTTCCACCCCGATAGCTGTCGACCTAAACGAGATGCAGCGATGCGGGAACGCTATTTCAGGCCGTTGTGGTGTTGGTGAGCTTTCATGAAACAGTTGCAGGTATAGCTAGCTCTTTATAGTCCCTTCAGCTGAGCGGCCTTCGAGCGTGGCATGAGAGACAACTTTCTTCACCATCCGAACAGAAGCCGAACGAACTTTTGCAACTTGTGCGTGCGCGCATGCTGCTGTTTTATTACACACGCCGGTCCAGACAAGCTGTACGCGTGAGGTGCCTTTTGTCATTTCTCGTAAGACTTACAATGGACGAAAAGCGGGCAACTTAAGCTAATCAGGGTTCAAATGTGTTTGCCCTCAGCACGAATGGAGCGGTTTCGGCGCTTCTGACTGTCGTGCGTTGCGAGAGGTGCCAAGCGTACGTGCTCATTTTTCATTCATCTCACCGTTTTTATTCGTCAATTTCTGCTTCGGAAGACGTAGATGTTTTCGCCCATCAGTATACGTGTTGCATAGCTGTTTTGTAAAATAGCGTTGACCCCCCCCCCCTTTTTTTTGTCACCCCTTGCCGGTCTGCGCTCTGGCGTTTAGGGTCCCGCGTCTAAAATTTTTTCTTAATATTGCTGGCGTCCTGTGCTGTGCATCAAATTGTATTGCATTGCGTCATGTGGTATTTAACTGTGCGTCTTCCGTATGTTTACTGCGCCAGTCTTCCAGCGATTTTATTGTTTTCTCTGGAAAGCAGAAGCCAGCGCCACTTTCGAGCACCAACCTCTTCCTCATATGTTCATGTCATTAAAACATTCGGAGCTATATGAAATCAACATTTCTAACGCAGATCATTAAACTGAACTTAATTTCAGCGCAGGCCGCCACATATACCTTCGTGGCATCCTCGGTTTCTACACTGAGCGGCGTGTGGTTCGGCAGTGATATGTGCATAAGGCGAGGGACGGTTCACTCAGTCATCCGTTGCCGCTCTCTGCATTTTGCCACACACAGGAAAAAGTGGAGCGTTTGCCGGCCCCTTACAAGTCGAACTGCATAGACTACATCTCCAGAGGAAATCAGAAGAAATATTTCGGATACTACACTCAGGACGTAAGACCACTCGTGTAGTTTCCTTTTTTTTTCTTAAGGGGGGTGAGGTGAGCAGCGGTGTTCAACACACAAGTTGAATACCACTGCTTACGTTGGCCACAAAAATTCTGACTTCTCGCCGGCGAACTGGTATTCTGCAAGTAGCTCAGTTTGACAGACTGTCCCCGAGTACTATTCGAAACGCTTTAAAATGGTTAGATACTCTCTTGGCATTCTCATGTACAAACTTGTCAACAATATAATTTCTCTTCCTCTCATACCACAGTGTTAACTTGTAAACGACAACATAACCCGGTTTGCACTCAATAACAATATTGTCCTGCCTAAAGTACGCACCAATTACGGGAAACAGGCAATTCATTTCTCGTTAGTTGCTGTCGGGAACACTATACCATTAAAACTAAAGAATGGTAATTCAATCTTCAACTTTAAAGCACACTTTAAGCGAGCAATTCTTGGCTAAGAGCCCTCATTGCGATGAATTCGATTCCTTTTCTTCTTACATGTATTTTCCACTGCTTCCTAACCCTTGTTATAATTCAGTATGATATATAATTTAGTATGTTTCGCTGGTCTTTTTTAATAGCTTTTTAATAGTGTTTATTTATCTCCTATGTATCTCCTTTATGTTGTACCCCATATGTATATATTCAGTTTCTCATATTCGTCTGATCTGTCGCAGCAGGTAAATGTTTTACACGGTATATTTGATTAGGAGGTCCCATTACAGTCTTTGACTTCGGGACCTCCTTCTGTATGATATACTGTACGTATGTTAAATATTATCAAACAAGGACTGATTCTGATTATTACTATCTTCTGAGTGTCTTACGTTGGTGCAGCAGTTACCGTCGCATTATGTTCTTGCTCAAAAAAATGTGTAAAAGGGAACAATCAAAGATGCATATCGAAGTTTTCCATATTGTGCAATTGGGGGTCTCTGTTGTACATGAGCACGCAAATGTGTTCGTACACCCATGTGGCAGCATTGCAGCACAAGCAAGTGCTGCAATTATGCCATATCTGAGCGGCAGTAGCGAGAGCTGTGACCAACAGAGCGCATTTAGCTCTCTGACGACACTATATATTCTGTCTTACGTAAATTGTGCAGCGCTTTTAGCTGTATGCAGCACTGTAGGATAAAAGCGCTTGCTTTAACTTTCACCACGCTACACGTTCGTAGTTCCACAGCATAGAGGTCGCTTCGAAGACATTCAGTTGAGTGTCCTCGCTTATTCTCCCGCAGGGAGATGAGTTGTGCGACTGTTTTCCCCGATACTCTGGTAACGTTATTCACCGAACGGCTATCACATGATTCCGATGGCGTGAGATATTCCACTGCGTTGCGGCGCAGCTGACATCACCAGTGCAGAGCTGATTCTTCGCTAGCTCCAGCGTCATACCGTCTATAAAAAAACCTTTAGTATAGCAACCCTTACCGTTAACAGAAAACCGAGGCCACAACTGCGCGTTTTCGATATTCACCAGAGGCGACGACGGTGTACCGAGGCGCACTTTTTACCATGATACCGTAACAGCGGACGCCTTACGCATTTGGCCGAGTAGACATTCGCAGTTACTGCCCGATCATGAACTTGACCAGCCATGAAACTTAGCGGTTGCAGTAAAGTGACCAAATGCAGGCCGAAACTGCTACACGTCTGTATAGGGTTGTGCAGTGCTGAACAAGTAAGCTATCGGCGTTTCATTAGACATGAGAAAGGCCATGAGACAAACCACGCTTATGAGTTCGTTTTGGCCGGTGTCTGACCCGCATTCGTTTCCCGGCGTGCATATTTCGCACAGCCCGATTGCGCATCTCATCATGCATGTCGCATGCGCGCGCTGCTTCTGAATTTTTATGCATTCTTCACATCGTCTCAGTGGTTGTGACCTTTATCAATGTTTTATGCATTTTTCCGTCCAGATATGTGTCCAAAACTGCGAGATGTCGCTGGAGATGAAGCACTGTCAGTGCGTTCGCACGCACCACGAGTTTGCTGCAACATTTGGAGGCCAGGTCTGCGACATCATCAGGGACGGTATGGAGTGCTCTACATTTCTGCCGGATTTGCATGTTGGGCCGAAATAACATATGAGGATTGCATTCGATGTATTTGCATTCCTTTCGCTAATCGTCATTGGCTGCAAGGAACACCTCCCTCTTATGGTTGGTTGATATCGTCCACCGAACCCATCAGCTCATTGGGTAATAAAATTGTATTAATTTGGGCTGAACAAAGAGAGTCGCCGTATTATAAGGGCCATTGTGATTCACATTGTTTGGGGGCGATCTCAGGGTGCGAATCTACTTGACGGGGCGTCGTTACCAGAATCGCAGAGCGGTGTCGCTCGTCTTTCGGTTTTATGTAGTTTTCTGGCTTATGCAAGCGCTGCTCGCGATAAAAATGACATACTTGGAATCTAGTGACCCTAATTGCTCAATTTAGCGTGACTTCTGGTGTACGTTTAAAGGGATAGAGGCACCAACATTTTTGTTGTGCATTTTTGCTCTGGAATCATGCGTAATACAATCGTAAACATGAATCACGGCGTGAAATCCGCCTACGCTCAGAATGTTTTTTTTTGTTTCAGTTTCAGCAGTTGGAAGACAATTGCGATGCCACAAGTGAGTACCAGATCACGTGAAGCATACAAAAGCTGCAGTATAATAGCTATTTAATCACTTGCTGTCATTCCGGCTTCTGGAGCAGTTTGGCATAAGAGTTTTGAAGCCACAAAGCAGCGTTAATATTGCAGTTTTTTACGCCTCACGTGATCTCATACTCACTTGTGGCGTCGCAACCACTATCTGACAACTGAAAACGAAACTGAAACTACAGAGGAAAAAAAATCATATTAAGAATTATTTGTTAAGCCCTGACGAATTCCACGTGGTGATGCATGTTTACTAATGTCGTACGCATCATTCCAGAGCAAAAAAACATTCCTCAAAATTTGGTGTCTCCACTCCTTTAAAGGGCAACTGCACAGGTTTTAAATTCATCGAGCTTTAAGGGGTCGAATGTGTGAAACTTGCAGGTTAAGCATGCGAAGTTCTTTTGGGCTAGCATTTGATGTGGTGACTTAAAATCCGTTTGAAATCGCTATGGCCTTGAAGATTCATCGCAGCGCCAACTGGGAGGTACATGATGACGCGGTCTACGGTATCGGTACATTTCCAACGCATCAACGCTTGCTTTGAATGACGAAAATCAACGCCACCGAAGGCAAAGCCCACCGATCGTTGTTTCGTAGTAACCAACGACGCATTGCAAGGTGCGGTTGCCGACAGCTAAAAATTGAAATCTTACCGTCCGTGAAGTCAGAACGAATTTCTATGCACTCCTCCGGTGCAGTGAGGAGAAACCCGAAAGTTAATTGTCGATTACGTGATTATCTTAAAGGCTAGAGCAAAAAAAGCTTAGCATGATTTGCCTGCAGCCTATATAGATTCGAATCCATGAATGTTGCAGAATTTTTATAAAGTAGTGCAGTTGCCCTTTAACAGACAGCTTAACGAGTAAAGCTGGTTTTTCTGCATTTGTAGTCTTTGTGGGGCAAAGCACTTGTTCCAGGATGAGATAACATGGAATCAGCCCGTAGATTCAAAGGGCACAGTGGCTCCTGGTGATGGAGGCACGTACCCGATAGTTTTAGAGTATTTGTCGCAAGGGCGAAAAAAAAGAGACACAGGACGGAGAAGGAGAGCATAAACAAGAAAAATATTACGTCCATGGTGTTTAAGGGACTAACACCGTTCCTACTTTGCGTTGTTGATCTATTCGGCCTTATCGTGCTATCTGCTAGCCCTCCTAGTTAGCTCAGTTGATAAAGTGACTACCCCGGGAGGAAGTGTGAACCCGGGTTTGAACTCCAGATAAGCACAAATTTTTATTCAGCTGCGAAGCTTCTGTGAAAGCTGTATAGCTTTACTTTGCAGCCGTACCGCTGCCCTTGGGTGGATTCTAATGAGTACTTGCGCTCTTAATACAACATGATTGCGCATGTTCACATCTCTGGCTCTGTGATATGTTTGCCTCACCATTTGGAAAGAGTCCGATTGAAACATGTACTTTGTTTGCACTTGTCACGTTGCGCAATATACGTTCAGTGTTCTGCGCTAGACCTGATATGCAGCGGTATGCCGCTATTGAGGGGGAAAAGAGGAAAAGTGAAGGACTACTATACCAGGTGTTTAAGGGAAGACTTTCTGAATTCTTCTGTGTCCTCACGATGCGTCTGTCACCCTCTCATCCTTTCTCTGAAAGACAGACGTACCGTGAGGATTGTCCTGCACGTCGACGACTACATGGTACTATGCGCAGTGGAGAAGGAAAATGAAACGGAAACGCTAAAAGACATCGCACTGACCACCTTTCAACGTAGCTACCCAGGGCTCAAATTCACATGGGAGCTTCCAAAGCACAGCTCCTTGCGCTTCCTTGACCTACGCCTTGTATTCTCCCCGGGGCACCTATGCTCGAGCCTCGAGCAAATAAGCAGTTTCTCCCTTTCAAGTCAAGTCACTCCAATACGTTGAAAAGAGGAAACGCGACGGCGGCGTTGCAGTCTGCTCTAAACAAGTAATGTCCACATCAGGTGGGCCAGCACCTTCAGCGGCAAATCACGGCTTCAGGAAGCGGGGTTCCCTATGACAATGCTGTGCAGCATAGCAGAAAGCCTCGTGCTGCTGAACAGGCGTGGCAGAGAGGGGGAGAGAGCACCAGAGGAAACCACGCAAAGAAGTTTTTCGTGGTTCCCTATGCCCATGGGCTGATCCATAACCTCAAGAATATCGGGAAGAGGCATGGCATCCAGATCATTTCTACAGCACCCAGCAAGGCGAAAAACATGTGTGCGCAGCTTAATGGACCGGATAACAAATCCCTGTGTCAAATCGGACACCGTACGAAGTACTCTGAGTGCATTCAAGGCATTGTTTATCGGATCTCTTTATTCTGTGGAAAGCATTACTTAAGGCAGACGGGGAGATGTTTAAACGACAGAATCAGAGAGCACGCAACGGCTATGGCCGGAAGTCCGGCATCAACCTTGCGATGCCTTCAGGGAATGTGGGATATGCGAAAATCAATCAAGTTCTGCCTACCTTCACCACGTGCAGGAACTGAAAAGAACACAGACAAGCTGACTCGAAAAATCTTGGAAGCCGGGGCCATTCGTAATTCTGGAGAGCAATGCGTCAGTTCTCCATCGGTTGGCCAACGAAGAAAGAAAGGAATTTCCTGCGTGGCGACGCATGCCGATGCTGATCATAAATCATTCAAAATGCTGGCAGTTCCTCAGTATGAATATGCGGCTTTTCTCATTAGTCTTCAGTTGCCCGTGCAGAATCGTGCTCGTCGTGTGTGTGCTACTTTTTGGTCTTCGTTTCTCTCTGCTGCTGTTTTTAATTGAAGTGACCTGGTCATAAGAGTTGGCGTGCTAGACGTTTGAACTATCTGTCATGCATAGCAGTGAAGGTGTGTGTTGCCAGGGGCGGTTGTCCCCTGCGTCAAAGAAGAGAAAAACTGCAGTGTGCCCTTCAGAACTGACGAGCTCTTAAGTTTTCGTTCTAAAAAAGGCACATTTTATCTTTATGCTAGCCTCGGCAGCGCACGCTGGCAACGCGGCCTCTGTTGGGTAACCGGCTATCCGCTGGATAACGGCTCCATTTTTGAATGTCATGGACGACCCCGCGAAGAATGAGGAACCTGTGTAGAAAGCAGTCGAAAGAGTGTTGACGCCTCGCACCGTCTAAGCACACGGCTTAAAATGTGCCGAAACTTCTTTTTGTACACAGTAGACGATGCATGACCGCTCATGCGCTACATCCGCAATGCTAGAGGCCATTTGAACTCATTGCCAGGTTGTCTTATACCTATGTCAATGTGAATGGTGCGGTGGAAGTGGTCGGCGACCAGGAGCCTTGTGCGTCGATGAAAGAAAAAAAATAGGGGCGATCAATTGGATTGACGCGGAGGAAATGCGATGCCATTCTCCTTTCACTCCCCTATCTATTCCAGTTCTGATTCTATTCCAGTTCTGATTCTATTCCGATTCTGAGTCTATAGTCTTTCACTCCCCAATCTATTCCAATTCTGCTTCTATTTAAATTCCGACTGCGTAACGAAAAATGCACCACATTCATAGATCACTTACATTCCTCATATCACTACCGACGCAGTGGCGCAGCGGTTAAGGGATGCGCTACTGCACTGGCAGGTGGCTGTTTCAAACATAGCCACCGTTGGGGATTGTGAGGCTGAGGTGGCTCTTCCCGAGCAATGCGACAAGGACTGTAGCTCCTGCAAGCCTCACGCTTGCTTTATTCTTCGTGTAGGCTTGCTTTTGCCCGAGTCATTTTATCCTTAGCTATTTTCATCTTTGCTGAGTCATTCTTTGTTCGATGTCTTCTTCCTCTCCCTGACAATTGGAGAGGGGCAGGGGAGAAGGAAATGGTGGACAGGTGGCAGGCAGAGAGGGGCAAATTCCCCTAAACACCACCTGGTAGGTGGAAGCTTCACACAGACGCCGCCGGACAGTTTTCGCCCTCATGGCTCCCTAATGCTATCGGATCAAAACAGTTCCACAAGCACTGATGAGCGTCGAGTGCCCTTTGAAGATGCGGCAAATTCAGTACAAAGCCAGAAAATATTTTCTTCCAAGCTCTGACCAGCCAATTCACAATGCGTTGGGGCTGGAATTTCGAGAGCTTGGTTCGCCGTGCCAGCTTCACTTGCTGACTAATTTCCATAGGTGGTCGGAAATTATGCAGTGGAGCACACGATACATTTTATTTCTTTTTTTCTTTATCTTGACAGACGTGAGGATTGACCGCTAGTTGTAGCATTTACGTCGGCAGTGCAATTTCGTTGCTCTTTGTTTCAGCGATGTGCAGGGACTGCCTCTCGCAGAGAACGCCATGTCGCTACGAAAACGTTTCCCGAAAACATTGTGAGCAGTGGTGTCGTTGGCTGCGGTAGCCGCTCTCCAACAAAAAGGAAGAAAATCGAAAACGTCCAGACAGTCTCTCTACAACCCAAAATCCCCGAGAGCGCGCTTGAATGACAGCGAGAATGCGCTGCGAGAGGCTATGGCGTGCTTGCTGTGTGCCCAGACACTACTGCTGCGCGCATGTATACAGACGGGCTCTCCAGTGGTTGTTAGGACAACGGCGCCTGCACCGTGTCGCCTTTTGAACAAAAATATGCGCTAGACGTTACGTGATACGCCCTATGCTTTCGCGCGTCAAGCAGACGGGTGAGGCGTCTCTTTCGGAAGAACTTACTAGCCTGGGGTTCTTGCCGCTGTTTGCGCCTTTTGCGCTTTTAAACAATAAATCAGTGCTTATTTAGCGCAATAATAAAAACAAAAAACGACGGTCGAGTTTGGTAGTTAGGCTAGATGCGATTTAGGTGCGCTATCACTTCGGTTTTCGCTTTGGTTCCGATGTTCGGTGTGTGTGTGTGTGTGTGCGTGTGCGCGCGTGCATGCGTGCGTGTGTGCGTGCGTGCGTGTGTTTGTGTGCGTGCGCGTGCGCGTGCGCGTGCGCGTGCGTGTGTGTGTGTGTGTGTGTGTGTGTGTGTGTGTGTGTGTGTGTGTGTGTGTGTGTGTGTGTGTGTGTGTGTGTGTGTGTGTGTGTGTGTGTGTGTGTGTGTGTGTGTGTGTGTGTGTGTGTGTGTGTGTGTGTGTGTGTGTGTGTGTGTGTGTGTGTGTGTGTGTGTGTGTGTGTGTGTGTGTGTGTGTGTGTGTGTGTGTGTGTGTGTGTGTGTGTGTGTGTGTGTGTGTGTGTGTGTGTGTGTGTGTGTGTGTGTGTGTGTGTGTGTGTGTGTGTGTGTGTGTGTGTGTGTGTGTGTGTGTGTGTGTGTGTGTGTGTGTGTGTGTGTGTGTGTGTGTGTGTGTGTGTGTGTGTGTGTGTGTGTGTGTGTGTGTGTGTGTGTGTGTGTGTGTGTGTGTGTGTGTGTGTGTGTGTGTGTGTGTGTGTGTGTGTGTGTGTGTGTGTGTGTGTGTGTGTGTGTGTGTGTGTGTGTGTGTGTGTGTGTGTGTGTGTGTGTGTGTGTGTGTGTGTGTGTGTGTGTGTGTGTGTGTGTGTGTGTGTGTGTGTGTGTGTGTGTGTGTGTGTGTGTGTGTGTGTGTGTGTGTGTGTGTGTGTGTGTGTGTGTGTGTGTGTGTGTGTGTGTGTGTGTGTGTGTGTGTGTGTGTGTGTGTGTGTGTGTGTGTGTGTGTGTGTGTGTGTGTGTGTGTGTGTGTGTGTGTGTGTGTGTGTGTGTGTGTGTGTGTGTGTGTGTGTGTGTGTGTGTGTGTGTGTGTGTGTGTGTGTGTGTGTGTGAGAGAGAGAGAGAGAGAGAGAGAGAGAACTGTTTACGAATCGTTAATTTAAACCCTGCGAGATGTACGTCGGTGTGGTCTGTGCAGCTGGATAGCTGGGTTGCACAGCAAGGCGGACATGTACGTGATAGAGCTTAGTGATTAAACGATTAATTAAAATTAAGTACTCAACTTTATTACTTTTTATTTTAGAGGCCAACATTATATTACGAAATTGAAGGCCTTGGACATAAAAGCTATGTCCTGTTCCTAAATATTCTTTATCGGCCATACAGTTCGAAGTATTTAACGCGGAAAATATGCATTTTTTAGATCGTAAAGTTGGCTTTTCGCAACGAAATTTTTAATATGGCGTCTGTCGCGTTTTTAATACAGCAAATACGGAAGATGTTTGTCTATTTTATGCCGTGGAAGCAGTTAACTGGATTTCCGCAACAATACTACGCCCAGCGACGCCATTTTAAAAATGTGCATTGCGGGAAGCCAACTTTACGAGCTAAAAATTGTGCATTTTTGTCTTAAAATATTTCGAAATGCATTGCCTATAAAGAAATTTAAAAACTGGACGCAGCTTCGATGTTGACAGCCTTCAATTTCTTAGTATAATGTTGGTCCCTGAAATCAAAAGTAAAAAAAGCTGATTAGTTAATTTTAGTTAACTACTCGTTTAATCACTGAACTCTATCACGTACATAATATCCGCCTTGCTGTACAATTCACCTGCAAAGACCACACCGACGTATCTCTCTCAAGGTTTAAAAAAATGATCTGTAAACAGCTAAAAAAAACACCCGATATATACGCACATACCTCTAGGCAAGTTGCCCACAAACCGGTGGGCAAGTGGCCAGCCTGCCACAAAGAAAGATTCACACAAACACACAACGGCTAAATGCGGGGAACGGCCACTCTGAGTGGTATCGCACTAACAGTAGCAATAATAATAATCACTGCACCATTTGAGAAGCAAAGCTCGCACAAGTGAGGATGTCTGCCTTCTTCGTGTTTCAGACATATGCACGAGAAAAGTTGAAAGCTTGGGGACCTACCAGTTTTGCCTGAGCCAATGCCGCGTAGCCTGCCAGTGAGTACGAAGCACTCTCAGCACGCACGCCTTCAGCACACGAGCAAAAAAGTTAGAGGAGGATGTGCGCTGAGGGCTCGCATGTTTTCTTTTTTCTATGCGCAAAACTTGTGGTTTGGTGGTAATTCTTATGTTCGCGTGTTATCCTTTGCTTTGTTTCGGCGCAATCTTTTCAGTAAAAGTGGCTCTTGATGAAAATTCTGATGTTCTGCGTGTGAAGCCTAGTGAGTGAAGCCTTCACCCTCAAGAAGCACCTAACACCCACCGCCACCCTCGGCCATATCCCCACCTCACCTGCACCCTCCGTATAAAAATATAATTAGAGTAAAAGTATCACAGCAACCATCGAGAGTCAAACGAACTGCATCGCAGATTTCTTGCATCAGGCTTCATTATCGTCCCGTCAGTTTTTTCTCTATCTTTATTTCCTTCGACATAAATCAGTCGAGAACAAGGACATATTCTCTGTTGAATGCATCAGATTTGCTCAATAATACGCTTCTTTTCTTTTTCACGCTTAATGTCTGGCTACGGACTCTGCGGTCGTCATTTTAATTGGAGAGAAACGAAGTACGACGTGAGGTTGAGCAGCCTCGCGGTAGACAAGGTAGGTACAAATACGGCGCCACTGCTTGCAAAACCAACCCTTAGGGGTTTGTTGTTTACACTAACGCGCCTACAGTGTTTTTCGTGAAGCTACGAATCGGTCCCTGACAAGTAGGTTACTTTGTTTTATGAGTGAGAAGCCACTGCACCCTTTGCGTGGTTTCTACAGCGGCACTTGCTGAAGGGACACCCGAAGTTTGCCTTGCGCGGCGACCCACGAGGCCACTTTTTTTGTGGCTTTGCTGCTTCACTCGTCGCACACACGAATTCTCACCCGTGCCCGTGCTCGCACAGTATAGCCGGCGCTGGAACAGCAATATTAAAATACTCTCACATTGCGCAAGGTTCCCTTAGCCTCCACTTTCAATTCACGTATATACGTCTCGTTGTCTCCCCGGAGGCTGTTCCCAATTGGAAGTTTAAATGGTTGGTGTCGCCCTTTAAACTTTATATGTGGAAACATTTACTCTATCAATATGGAGTAAAATGTGTAAAGTGACCTATTTTACTTCCTGCACTGAATAATGCAGCATAAAGAAGGATTCTCCTCCTTGTAACTTCCATTTTGAAATGTAGTTTCTTGGTCTCAATGCTCCACAAGTCCCCAATGGAGTAAAAAAAAAAGCCACTTTGCGCCGTCCGCACTGCCACATAGCGTCTCGTCTGCTTCTGGTCAGTCGTGCGATAATGGCGGTGAGTGCCGACCCCTTGGCTGCCATCGTCGCTGGACCTCTGCTCACTTCTGCTCCTTCACGGGTGCCTGCCGCGGTACACAATATCGGCTTGTCGCCGTTTTCCGCTACATAAGTGAACTGCTCCTGTGAAGTCTCCAGCGCTCCGAGCATACCTGACCTTCCTTTGTTAGTGTCGCCACCCCGTTAGAGCCCCCGCTTAGGCCTCGTTCCCACAGCTTTTTTCAGTGTGGTTCTCGCGGGTGCGTTGCAGCAGGCTATAGTGTGTTGCATCAGCAAGGAACTGTGCTAGAACATAGTTTCAACTCCGAGCTCTTGGTTGAGCTGATGCGGCTACATTTTTCGTCAGTCATATTAAGAAACCAAGGTTTAAAGAAGTGAAGATGAAAGAGAACACTGCCATACCATAATACCTTCGGGGGTGTTCTGATTTTAAACTTTTTCTGCTCTGGTTTTTAGTCAACTATATCGTGGTGAATCGTCGTGAAAACTACTCTAAGACGCCTTTTCAGCGTTGAAACAGTGATTCTAATGTTACATCGCTTAATCTACGATCATAGGCAACCAAACGAGCTCGTAAAGCAAAAGTGGACGACAAGCAGACGACTCCTGGTGCCTCCGTCTACGCCGCCGCTGGGCTTGCAGAAGGCGAAAAGAACGCGTGACGCGGGGTCACATTAGGGCAGAACAGTTTCCCAAGCAGGGTTGCCGGTGGCCTCCGCAGTTACCTGTCCGTTTGTGGCGCTGGCAATTCTGTAAGAATGAGTTTGAATGAGGAAAAATGAACATGATGCCATTTTTGGGTTCCGTTTCTGTGGGTAGTAAAATTTTACTCCCTTGTACTCCTAAATACCTCCCTTGTTTGGGTGAGTATAAAAAATACTCCTTTTATATAGAGTAAATAAAACCTCCTTTTAATGTGCTCTAGAGGAGAAGCCATTTACTCTCATTTGGGCGTTTCTTTTTTTTTGTTAGCAGCGTAGGGGGCATTTGCACAATACAGGGGCGCCTAAAACCGCATTTAAAAACACACAAAAAATGAAGAGGACTGAGTACGATACGGCAAAGTGTGCTAAGCAAATTAGCTCAACTTGGCTAAAAAAGGAGGCCCTCCAATGAATTTATAGCTTATACGCGCAACGTGCAGTGGTCGCTCTTGAGAAAGTGTCCTCTGTGGTCGCTTGATACTGGTCGTCCTGGATGAAGACGCACTCATCGGAGCGACGGGGGGGATGTGGTGCAAATGTTCGTGCCAGCTGTATGCCCCGAGGAAAAGAGAAAACGAGATGATTCTTTTTTTTTGCACGTTAGAAAATTGAAAACTGCAATAAGGAATGCGCCAAATCAAGGTCCGCATATTGCTATTCTGATTTGAATATAAGAAAGATAAAAAAGAAACTCGAAAACAGTCCATACGCTTTGCCTCATTTGAATAAAGCAATGATTAGTACGAGCTCGGCACAAATATAATCGTGTGTTACTTCATACTTTCACTCCCAGTCTGACTTTGGAAAAGACATGTAAGTATGAGTCAATTCCTATTATTTTCTGTGATAATTAATTCTCTGTGGCTGTGAGCTATTGCTCTGACTTGCAACGTTAAGCAGCAAGTTAGACTTTCGACGGGCGTTAAGCCTTTCCAACTTTCTTCTCTGACGGCATCTACAGGGCATCCCAGAGCGCTTGGAAGTATCCGTGCTTTCAGATGCTTTCTATACGCCTGGCGCGGTCACAAAATCTAAAAAGTGCACCGGTTACAGCGAATAATTTGTCTTTCAGTGCTCAACTACTCACACCCACTTTTTTCACAAGGTAACCTCCAGGTAATGTGAGCCAAGCGTTCTAAGAAATGTCATGCTCATCGTCGTACACGTGAAACACTCTCTGTGTGCATGACTCCCACTGACTTCACCAGTCAAGAGCGAAGGCAGACCGTCTGGCTAATATATTTGTTAATTTAGACTGCAGTGTCTTATAAGAAAATCGCAACAAAGCGGGAGTTAATGTGACATGCGCCATTCGCTTATGCATGCACGTGATCGGGGCTCTCCGCAAAAGTAGCTATGCACGCAGCGCCGACACGGCTCTGTTTAAGCAAAGTTCCAAGGACTCCGGAACTTTTTTTTGAGTGGGGGAGGCGGTAAAGATGTGGGACCAAGACTTCATACTTATTTTGTTATTTATTTAAGGCTCATATACGTAATAATTTTCATTATCTATATATTTTTTATTTTTTCAATGTTCAAAGGTTGGTCTAAACTGTCACGTTCGGGTGACGACACTCTAGCATTCAGGAAGACAACGAAAAGGCTTCCAAAAGAAACTGTTTAAGGGGCTGACTCGCGCCGCCCACTAAGAATTGAATGGCCCGGTGGCGGCGTTGGCCACAAGTGTGTTCAGTGGTCATCGAACTGAATGCATGCAGTTCTTGGCCGCGCTCAATTTAAAGCTGACGAGGAACATTCGAGATAAAGAACCAAAAGCAACTACTACAATCTGGAACAATGTGGAAGCCTTTGCATGCGGCCACGATCAATGGAGATAAGTCTGGTCACACCTCGCATTACAAAACAAAATAATAAAGATGCGTGCCGGCGGTTTTGAGTGCAAACGAACAAACGGCACAAAGATTCGCGGAAATATAAAACGAATTTAAAAGGGAAGCTTTATGCACGAGGAATGATCAATTGCATTTAAAACGTTTGGCAGTTTGTTTAAATTCTGCTAATCATGATCATGTGTACGAGTCAGTCTAGTTCTGTTGGGACAATACTGGTTTAGGTTACTCATATACGAAATGCTTTACAACTGGCTACGAAGCCAAGTAGCTCAGCCTCACTGTACTTTGCATTAAAAGAGTACTAGAACTTAACTAGAACGTAAGTGTTTCAATTGTCAGAAATCTGATCCAAGTGCAAGCAATTAGAGACGGGGGGGGGGAATCGTCTCCCCCCCTCCCCCTGTACCGGGTTCCTTGCAAAGTCCTAAGCACGAAATATGCGGACGATCTGACCTTGCGCAAGTTCATGTCCCTCTGCTAGCGTGCCTTGAGATGGAGGCGGCAAAACTTCACCTTACTTACAGAGGGGGCCGGAACTATGTTCAGTACTCCGAAAGCCATTTTGCATTACGGATGCGAATGAAAGGACATGCAACGGTGAATCCTGTGCGGTCCTTTTAGAGAAACTGCAAGCTGCATTTATCGTATAGGCGAGAACTTGAACAATGCCTTCGGAGACTCCGTTGATTCCCACCTTTTACCGATTTGTGGTATCTGTCATGCCCTTTACAGTCTTGCGGTTAGCTTACATAGACTTTTACTCCTCTCATCGCAGGAACAAGTTCTCATTCATAATAAAGTTTTCGTCCGACACGCAACGTGTTCTGCAGTATCAACCTAATCTTTCGGTAAGAACAACTTAAAATGCCTTAAGTATACGGCCGAAGTAAGCCTCCTCCGAAGCTCGCTGCATGCGAGTCTATGCACTGAGCGCATTTGCCTCTTTACCTGCTTTGCTTCGTCGCAGTCTGTGCTTTTCGTCTCGGTATAACTCTGGTTTCTTATTGGGAGGAGGAAACTCGCCTGTTCGTTTTTTGGCCATCAGAAATAACAGGTGGAAATACAGCACTAATGCCGAAACCAGCGATCGATCAAGATTTCGACGACGCTGTTCCCAGGTGTGCACCTTAATTTTCACCAGCAGCCGCCCACCCCCTCCCCTCGGCCCTACAGAGAGAGAGAGAAAACAAAAGTTGGAGGACACCTCATTGCAATTAGCTGTGACAGCTTTGCGCTAGCATAAGAACCTCGTTGTGAGCTGTCATGCACGAGCACACGTACCATACAAAGCACACATGTCATGCATTGCCACACGCACCATGCATGACTGCGGATACAATGCATCACCACACATCACCATGCATCGCCACCCTCTGGGACTTTTATTATTTAATTGCACGTACTGCAGGCCATTACCATGGCTCAAACAGGAGGGGCAATATGAGAAAGACAGGCGCATTGTCACGGTTAGAATAAATGTTACCAGAACACAAATAAAGGACACAATAAAAATCATAGCACTTAACTATATAAACAACCAAATCTAGACAAACGTTTCCAACGTAAAAAGAAAGCTCTAATATAACGCTTCCATTTATTTATGCATGACTGAACATAACTTAAATGTAATGTTGAATCAGTTACTCGAACGAAAGAAGACGAACGTCCATTGTATACGTACTATACGCAGATACAGCCATACGGAGACAGAGAAACTATGCTGGTTTATACGCCATTAGCGACCTGAAACGACCCTTTTTTCTTGCTAACGGATGACAAAAGTGGCTCAGTTTCCATTCTAGGTTTTACTGAAAAACGGGAATGTTTTGTACATACTGTGGGCTAACCAATGACATTTTCATCTGTTTCTATTTGTAGATAGTGGAAGCATTCGGCTACTTCGGAGGATACGTAGGAATCTGGCTTGGATTCTCGCTGCTTTCAGTGCTTCTTAACCTTGAAGCGCACATGGCTAAAGGTTTTGCCAAACGGCTGAAGAGGTAAGTGCGCAAATTGTGTTTCGTTTCAGTTCAACACAATGTAGAGGGGCCACAACACATTACAAATTTTAAATTAAGGGGCCTCGTTCTATTGTGCGTAGTCGCACCAGAGACGGCGGCTTTCATTGCTCCTCGAAGCCTACACATTTCCGAGTTGAGCAGGTCCAGGCATAATCTGGATATTCCCAGCAGACTTAGTGCACCTTGCTTGTGTGGCCAGAGCCAATACAGTAAAAATATTGTCTTAGTGCGATAGCAGCGGTAGTGTCGCTTCCAAAAAATGCCGGCGAGTGTCGTTGGCTCGAGCGTGAAGCTTCCACCCTCGAGAAGCATCCCCACCAGCCACTCCCCTCCCACCCCCGATCCACATCCCTATCCAGTAAAAGCATTCATTAGAGTAAAAGCATCAAATTAATCATCGAGTGTAATTCCAACTGCAGCTTTCTCGCGTCAGGTTCCATGGTCGTCTTGTCAATGTTTTTCTTCTTTGATTCCATTTTCCACTCTTGTCGACCGCCGCGGTAACTGGCACATAGCGGAGGCGTGGCGTGGCGTCTCTGTGGGAAGCAAAGAAGACCGGAAGCATTAGAACGGAATTGCAATGGAATCCCTGCACTATTTCGGCCATTGAAATACCGCAGTTCCATTGCAGGCTACCTTGGAACGTGTGGTGGCGTAGCAGCCGGTAGAATGAAGGATGCTACGACGGTAATGCGAATAATAGTTTAACGAACACTTTACGCCATTCCATGCAAATCAGCCTGTCCTTGACTGTCAGCCCTGTGGTCAACAATTAAGAGACTTTGCTAAATGCTCGCTTTACCAACGAGACAAATTTCAGCGCGATCTTGTTTTGGGAATTTTTTTTTTTGCTTTCATTTTACACGGGGCGGCTGGCGCGTTTCACAGACCTTTTCATCGGGCGAAGAGGATCTCGAAACGCCTCCTCTCCGGGCTGTTGCACACCGGCTCCGCTGCCGTTTCCACCGCCGCACTAACGCGGGGTGCACACAACAGCCCGGCGATCAATGTGGCGACGCCCAGGAAGCCCTCATTGGAAAGGTCTACATCCACATGTATGCATCCTAGTATTGTTCTGGGCAATGCAGCAAATCTTGAAAGCTCCAGATTAATATTGTCCACCAGGATGGTTCTTAAACTTCAGAACACGTACGTGATGAAGCAGTTGCCCATTATCTTGCTGCATATCCCGCAAAAAAAAAATGCTGTTTACTTTAGACCATTATTTTCCTTCTTATGTGTGCAATGTGGCAGTATGTGATGCCACTTGTTAAAGCACCGTTAGTTGCCACTAAGTGCTTTAATTTAAAACGCTCGTAAAATTTGAAGCTCAGTAATAGCGGATGGAAAGGGAGACTGAAGCAGGCAGAAAAACACCACGTGGAGCCTCTGCGACCCCGCGGCAGCTTCAAGTGCGCTCTGCCCGCAGGTGCGCTTATTTGCCCGTCTTCCTGTCGCAGAGTCAAGACAGCCGATGAAGCCGTGGTGGTGTTCCGGCTGAAGCAGCGGTTCTGAGGCATTCGTCCCAGGCTGACGCGAGGCGGCTGCGTGGACTGCTGCTCGCGAGGCTGTTTTCTCGGTGCAGCGAAACAGTACACCTACGGATGCATCGATCCCACCCCGCGCTCAGAAACGTGGCCTCCAAAGGCGGCAGCCGTTTCGTCGCGGATTGTGAACGGATGATTGATTCACACACCACTACGTGTCGATGTTAGATAAGTAGCGAAAGGAAACCCGACTCCAATTTGAAAGAAAGAAAGAAAGAGAGAAAGAAAGAAAGAAAGAAAGAAAGAAAGAAAGAAAGAAAGATAGAAAGAAAGAAAGAAAGAAAGAAAGAAAGAAAGAAAGAAAGAAAGAAAGAAAGAAAGAAAGAAAGAAAGAAAGAAAGAAAGAAAGAAGCGCACATTACTTCCGTCTCCAGTGCATGACGTAGCCTTAGCCCGACGTAGACGTAGTCTTTATAGCACTGGAATGTCTGAAGCGCCCACCGAGAGGAGGAAATGAGCGAGGTGGCGCGCTGCGCCCGATTCGAGGCGAGGTTTGCTTTCAACGAGTATTGCTTCCGCGCCCGGCTGTATGCGCAATCTCTCCGAGTATTTCTTGTTTATTTATTTCTCATCTCGTTGTTTTATTTCTGTCTCCCGTCGGATGCGCTGTAGAGAAGATAAATCACCGCCTGTGCGTCTTACACAGCGCCACTGGATTTTATTTCCCCCGCTTGCTGTAGCAGCACGAAGCGCCCAGCGCAAGCGCAGCGAACAAACTCGAGTGATCCGGATTACAATAGCAAAAAAAGCCTGATGTATGTAGTTAAACTATCCTCTGCCCTCCTACCGATGGGAACGGCAGTTAGCAGTACGAAGAGTACTTCAGGTCTTCGTCCGGCGACACGTTGCCGGTTGGGGCAGCAATTCCAGCTTCTCAAAGCAAAACTTATTTATTAAAGACGGCACTGACATAAAAAGACAGGTGAGTAAAAGGCAGTTTAAAAAAAGGGCAGTTTAAAAAAAGGCTGTTAAAAAAAAGGCTGTTAAAAACGGCCGAGCTTGAGACTCGGCGCGCTCGTCCAAGTCGTCGTTTTCCGCGGGTTTTAACCCCTTCGATAAATGGGCGGAGCTTGAGTAATCTAGCTCTCGCCCAATTTAGACCAATAGCAAAGCAATTGCATCGTATGTACTAGTGGGCGGAGCCCAGGGCCCGCCCCAGGCATGATCGCTCCTGGTAGCAGGTGCGGGGGGGGGGAATTGTCCCCGTGGGCTGTCGCGAGCCCAGTGGAATGCGCAGCTAGCTGCATGCGCATTCGATGCACCGGTTGCCACGCGTCGGGACAGAAAGGATTAGTGCCGCCTTTCACCCTAAGCGCGGGCGTCACGCCTCGACGTACATTCCTCGATTCCCCCTCGGGCATGACCGCTCCTGGTAACAGGTGCGGGGGGGGGGGGTCCCATCGGCCTTGTGGGCTTCCACTTAACACCTCCCCACCAAGAATGTTGGAGGGACACTTGCTGTACAAACAACATACCGAAGCCCACAATAGCACAACAAAAAAATCCGGCCTTCAGCAACATACAAAATGCGCGAAAGCAAAAGGGTCCGGGCCCCCACTGGCCGCTGTACCAGCACAAAAAAAAATAGCCTTCTGCATCCTACTAACAATGAAAAAAAAACATGCTAGGGAAGATACCTTCAGGCATGCAGACGCAAGCATAGTTTACACATTTCATTTGTAGGATGACAAGCACAAATGAAACCCTCTGCTAAAATCAGAAAAAGTATACATGCAACAACACTGGAACTAAATATCGAATGAAGAAAACATACAACTCCAGTTCTCATGAAGTGGCATATACGCCGCAACGGAAAACAGTTCACACAGAACATAATTAGCACACTGGCATGAGACTGTCCGATCACTTCCAGAGTCTCTTAGCTGTGAACTCTTTGCGTTCCCCACTCTCACTCACTGCCTCATCGTGTGCTCGAGCCACAAGGAATTTTTATGACTATCGCAACCTGGCAGTGGCAGAGTGGGTTAAGGCTGTGTGTTCATTATGCATTTGTCGCTATCCACCAGGATCGAGCCCGTTGCCCGGTGGCATCAAAGTGAACAATACGTTCTGCAGCGTGCAGCATTCTCGCATTCGTCCTGCTCTCCGGTTGTGTCTCTCGTCTTCCTCGAAGGAGACGTCGACCGTCTGCGCATATGGGGTGCAAGCCTCCGCGAAAGGCTTTAACTGCTCGTGTCTAGAGAGCCTCTTAGAACGTGGCATGGTCAGCTCAATGAATTTGTCATCAGAGACCTCTATGTTTGCGATTCGCCTGTCGCCCAGACCCGCAAGGAAATCGCAGCATAGGTCGCGCTTCGCTTCTATCAGCGGTAGTGTAACTTCGCTCCTTCCAGGACATGGGGTGAATCCCCCGTCGTCACTGCTCTGATTCCCCTCATCTAGAGCCAAGCTTATTGCGGCTTTGAACGAGTCTGAGTTTTCCGGCTCCGAACAACCTCGCCTACCCATCTGTGGTGCTGGCTTCTTCGACGCCGCTGTGAGTGCGGCGCATGCTGGTTGAACGCACATGCCGCTTTCACATTTCTCTGCCTGGCATGCTGGTGCTTCAGTGAACAACAACTGGTCATTCGGGGCAATCGGGCCGACCGAGCAGTTCATGTCGTTGCGCTCATCAGTGCCATTAGCACCGCCAATAACTTGCTCGGCTGCCTCGCAACACTCGACCTGCAGGGTATGATCACTGTTCGAATTTTGAACAGCCATGTCCGTGGAACTCGCCTCCACGTTGGGAATAAAGGACTGCTGGTCTGTGTCAACATTCTTGGTCGACTCGACAACTCGCGGCTCCTCGGCGCTATCGACAGCTGTATCGTTCGCAAGAACCTGGGATTCCTGCTGTCTGTCTTCAATAGGAGCCGACTGAGTTCCTCCGCAGTTATCCTCGTTATTTCCTACCTCGACCAGCGCTTCAACAGCGTCATTCGCGCTAATCGAGTATGGCTTTGTCCGTGTCGGCTCCGACGATACTTGCGCCGCTCTCCGCGAGCGCTGCTCCTCCTCAATTTTCTTCCTCTCCTGCCGAAGCTTCTCTTCGGCTACCGCCAACTGGCGCTTGAGTTCTTGAATAATAGCGTCGCCCCGCTCCTTTTCTCTGGCTCGCTCAGCCTCTGACATTTCTGCGCGCTGAGCGCCATACTCATACCCATCTACCCAGCCTATTGTAGCCATTATGCCTTGTTTAAGTCTAACCCTGCGGCTCAAGCACTCCCGAGGCAAGTAAAGTGAGAATGGGGAAACTCACTCCGTTGTCGGGCGGTCGGTCATGGTACTTGTTTCGTTGCAGCAGCAAGTCACGTCCTGAGGCGCAGAAGTCTGGCCGGAATCTGTAGCTTGAAGCAGGCACTTCACGTCCTCCCGGCCTTCAAAGTCGCCAGCCGCGGGTGCCGCAGAAGTCGCCAGCCGCAGGCGCTCCGTCGGTCCGCTTCCTCGCTGTCAGCGCTGACATGGAGCCTTGACTCCGAGGCCTCGCGCAAGGGTATCGCCTCACTTGGACCTTGGTCCCCGGGGCTTCTCACCAAGATTTTGTGCCCGTCAACCTTCAGGAAGGTACTGCCTCCAACCGCTCTGCAGGAAGCCGCTCAGACGATCCTGGTCACGGCACCAGTTAAACTATCCTCTGCCCTCCTACCGATGGGAACGGCAGTTAGCAGTACGAAGAGTACTTCAGGTCTTCGTCCGGCGACACGTTGCCGGTTGGGGCAGCAATTCCAGCTTCTCAAAGCAAAACTTATTTATTAAAGACGGCACTGACATAAAAAGACAGGTGAGTAAAAGGCAGTTTAAAAAAAGGGCAGTTTAAAAAAAGGCTGTTAAAAAAAGGCTGTTAAAAACGGCCGAGCTTGAGACTCGGTGCGCTCGTCCAAGTCGTCGTTTTCCGCGGGTTTTAACCCCTTCGATAAATGGGCGGAGCTTGAGTAATCTAGCTCTCGCCCAATTTAGACCAATAGCAAAGCAATTGCATCGTATGTACTAGTGGGCGGAGCCCAGGGCCCGCCCCAGGCATGATCGCTCCTGGTAGCAGGTGCGGGGGGGGGGAATTGTCCCCGTGGGCTGTCGCGAGCCCAGTGGAATGCGCAGCTAGCTGCATGCGCATTCGATGCACCGGTTGCCACGCGTCGGGACAGAAAGGATTAGTGCCGCCTTTCACCCTAAGCGCGGGCGTCACGCCTCGACGTACATTCCTCGATTCCCCCTCGGGCATGACCGCTCCTGGTAACAGGTGCGGGGGGGGGGGGGGGGGGTCCCATCGGCCTTGTGGGCTTCCACTTAACATATGTCCTCTCTTTTTTTTTGTTTCCTGCGTCGCATAATGCGCGTATCCTCACTGGCCGCTGCAAGTGGGCAAAAACCACGAGCAGCAGGAACTGCTGAAGAGCCGGCACAATTTCCTCGAGCACTGCCCTGCGGTGGTAGAGTGCTGACTTGTCCCGCTTTCAGTTTATGCTGCGCGTGCCCACTACCTACATTGACTGCCGCCTTTGCACGGATAGTGATGCGTGGCATATTATATTAGCACAAAAGCTGGCCATGTGCACATGCGCTCTAATGCGGTGTTCTGGAACCCATCCGTTTTCGCTAACGACAATAGCTAATAAGCGCACTGCTCCACATGCAATACTTAAAGTCTGACTCCACGAAAGGTGGTCTCTAGTTATTCAAGCGCAGTTGGAGAGGGAAATGGAGACAGAAAGAGCGAGAGAGAAAGCGGCTTGCGGCCTGTTTTACACATATAGCTTTATACAAAGGGGAGAAATCATTTTTAAAGGTTGTTGTTTCCTCATTTTATGACACAGACCTGAAACAAACGATCCCCACGCTCTGCCATCACTCTTAAAAAAACAATGGTTGTAAAAAGGAGCAAGTGCAGCAGTTACTAACTCTCACAGCATTTTACTACTTTTATTACTAAATATTTACTATTTCTTCTAGGTAGTTTAAAAGCGTGCTCGTTGTTGTTGTGTGTTGTTGCGCACAGCATTAGAGATGAGTGGCTTGCTCTGGACTGAGTCGCGATGTGAGGGCATGGGTTTCCTTTCTATTCCAGGGTTTGTATAGTGCTGCACACCTTTTCTTTTTCTCCGTTTCAGGTTTCAGAAAACATGTTACTGGTTCTTATTAAAAATCACAGGAAAATTTTCGAAACGATAGAGAAGAAATTTTCCGACCATCACTGAAAGAATAAAAAATGCTTGCCTGCTTCGGTTTCATGCAGTCCCTATACATTCTAACACGGGGATTTCAGATCTCTTGTCAATACTGGTGTGGGGTGGGTGGGGGGGGTGGGGGGGGAGTCCGATACCCTCGAGACCCCCTGCCTTTAAGCCCTGATCATATGTTGCTAATAAGGATTCAAAAGTTTTAACGTTAGTCAGGGACCTTTATGAACAAGGATTTATTTCTGTCCTGGTCACTATGGAATTCGGTTTTTACCACGCGCAGGTAAGGCTTCTACCATTGCTTATGCGTTATCACGTTAATATAGTCACGTTCAGGACTTGGAGCGACGAAAAACTTCTCGGAAGATGTTTCACGAACACGATGTATAGGTGAACGCAGGGCAAAAGGAGGCGGCACGAAACACACGCGAGCGGAGAGGCGGTGAAATTCTGGCTAAACCTTCATTGAATGAGCGACGAAACTTACACGCCAACTATACGGGTGCAGAATCGCGACCATGGTAAGGGACAGCGCACTGATTATTGAGACAAATGGATCGGTGAAAGGGGAAAAAAATACAATGTATACACAACACAGCAACAAGCATTAATACCGAGACGACGTCGAGAAAAAAAAGATAAACGGCTGTTACACCTGCAACAGCAGAAAAAAAGTTAAAAATACAAGGCGAAACTAGCAATTATAATCAAATAAAACAACAAGCCACTGATCAGAAAAGTAGGCAGCGTGAAACAAGGTGATTACAAACATTTATCCGCAAACAAAGCTGCTTGGCTTTAAGTTTTGTTGGAATCCTTATTTTTCTTTTGCTTAATTGTATATGCTTGTTATTTTCTAACTCTCTTCCAGGTAAAAGCGCAGTCTGATATCCATATTCAGGTGTGTGTGCTTCGTAGTGTCTCTTCTGCGCCGCGTTTACCTGTTCAACAGAAACAGCCTAGCCCCCCAAAAATGTTGATCCACTTAGGCATCTGATCTTACGCGCCTGCACTGCACTGTGGACAAGCCTTGCGATATGATACTGCCGGCGCCATCGCTTTGGAAATGTGAAGCACGAGCCGTTTGTTGAAGCTCACGAATGTTAATGCACATGCGTTTGATGCAGACGAAGCCTATTTAATAGTGCATAAGCGGTCATGAGCACCGATCACAATCGCAGCGCGGTCCATCCAGTCTCACGCTGTCCCCGAGCTGGTGACCCGCGCTGTCGAAAAATAAATTCGCTTTCTCTGTTTGCGCTCTGTCCACTCAGTGATATCGAACACAGCATAGCCGCTTTCATCCCCCCCGAGAAAGGGCAAAAGCATCAAAAGCAAGAAACGTTTTCTCCTTCGCGTATACAACAAAACGGTAATGTGCCCGGCAGTGCTGCAATATTTTAATCCGGTTTTTAACGGGGAGTGCCCGCATTGTGTTTGCGCGTTATCGGACACGTGCCGCATGGTGTGGGCATGTCCCCCTAACCCTGCTTACCCCCCTTTACCCTCACCTACTCGAGAGATCTGGGAGGCTGCCCTGCTCGGCAGCTCTACGTTATGCAACCAAAGAGCTCTCGTCGCTAGGGCCCGAGCTGCCGCAGAGGCCACAGTGGTCCCGGACTAGGGACCCCTCCTATTATTTGTAAGTGGCTGGCCCTTAAGGCCAGTTACCACTCTCTCTTGTAAACAATCATGAATAAATGTTTTTCACCACCACCACTGGTGGGCTTTACGCTTCCCGCTTCCTCTGCGGCTGAGATCACAGATGCGGCGCCGAAGATCTGTGGGTACACTCGAAACATAAATGTAGCCGCCGCACTGGCTCAGCGGTTATGGCGCTCGGCTGCTGACCCGAAAGACGCGGGTTCGATCCCAGCCGCGGCGGTCGCATTTTGATGGAGGCGAAATGCTAGAGGTCCGTGTACTGTGCGATATCAGTGCACGTTGAAGAACACCAGCTGGTCGAAATTATCCGGAGTCCTCCCCAGGCACCCTCATAGCATGAGTCGCTTTGGGGCGGCAGACACCCTTAAAACAAACCTAGACATAAATGAGTAAAAAGAGACTAAACTGTCCTCTACAGCACACCTTTTTTTTTTAAGTGAGTGCGCTATAGGGCAGCTTACTCCCTGTTTACTTCCACATATAGGCCTACTAGAGCTCGTGTTCAGAGTGTAGCGCTGCTGCTTCACGGTGTTCCAGTCTACAGCGACTAGACGTGCAGGGTCCTTAGAGATACTGTTACGGACACTTTAGTATCATGCACGAAGGCCGAGGGCCCTGCTCTGCGTTTCCATGCGAAGCATGCTTCGCGCATTGGCGAAAAATAAAATAGCTTACAGTTTGAAATAATTTCTGATAAGCTCTCTACCGAGGTCCTCTGAAAGCATGACTGAAAGACTATTTTGCAGGTCACGAAATTTCACTCCAAGTTTTATATATGGACAGAACCAGCCACGAGAGGCGTTAGCATCGACTAGGATTGAAGTCGAAGCTGCGTGGCGCCTCTCCCGAAAGGAATTCAAGTAAAGGAGCGGCTTCCCGCACATTAAAGTTATTTTATAGAGCAGGAAGCCGTCGCAGAACCTTGGCATATGGAGAGGAATTGCTGCTCAAGTGCACCAGGAAAACCTGAATAAGGCCTCTTAATTACTGCGACACCACGAATTTTTTTGTTCATTTTTTTGCGGTTCATTAAACAGTAAGAAACGTGTTCAACAGCACTGACCAGCAAGCGACTCGCTGGGGAGAAAGCAGTGTAAGGAGAACCTGCACCACGTATGTATATGTCGCCATTGGCGTTAGGGTAGGCGAATAAATAGCAAGATAGTAAAAAAAATGCAGAAGCTGGCTGCGTTTCTTCATGACGGAATCCAAGTTTCCACTTCGAACTTGTGAGAGGCCGGTCTTTATAAGGCAGTGTTTCTGACCGGCTGCACAATACTGGCCTGTGTTACGTTACAACAGCATCGAAACGGCCCTAGCTGAATTGGAAATGTTAGAGTCACCGGAAAATATGCCCTCTCTGCGCTCCCCTTGTTCGGTCCCGCATGCTTGAGCTACAGAGATGTGTTTTGGAAGTGAAAACCGCGTTCCTGCTGGAGCGCGCAGCGGCACATTGCCTGCGCCGCTTCTGACGTACGCAGTTGGCGAAAATAAGCATTGCTATTTCCGACTCCCACCGCTGTAGATAAAACTTAGCGCTGAGCTGGTTGGTGACGTCTTCGAAAGTGAAGGTAGCGCTATTAGGAAGACCACGGGGCAAAAGGACGACACAACAAAGCAGAGCTCTTCTTCACTCCGCAGTAGACGTTTAAATTATTGCATTTTGTTTTAAGGTGGACATATCCGTTTGGAAGAAGTAGATTTTCAGGCGAACGATATTGTACGGCACTTGCTACCAGTTCTGGCGAGCATGCCGCGTCCAATGCACAGATTTTTTTTTCAAGCAGAAATTTTTTTGAACTGTTATCCCATGAGCGAACGAAATCGGAATAGTCTCTATTTCGAGAGAGATATATGAGACTGTTATGAACCACCCGCTGCAGTGGCTCGATGGCTTTAGAGTTCGGCTGATAAGGCGAAGGCCGAGGGATCGAATCATGGTCGTGGCGGCCGCACTTTGATGGAAGCGAAATGCAAAAACGCCCGTGTGCTGTTCGACGTCAGGTGCATTAAAATCCCCAGGAGGTAGAAATTAATCCTGAACCGTCCATTAAGGCGTTCCTCACAGCATATATATCATCGGAACGTTAAATTCCCGGCCCATGCCATACCATACCATATCATGCCATACCATACCATACAAGGTTGTTGTAAACGGGAGGGACTCAATGATTAGCAAGTTGAAGAATCGAGAAGCGAGGTTATGGGAGAGAGAAAGTACGTGAAAGGCACTCTAGTATGTTTTGGTGCCTGATACGTTGTTACTGGTTGCAAGAATGAAATAAACAAAGGCGTGAGAAAATGACAGAAAGCACACAAGACGGAAAGAAAGGAGCACCGACAATGGCAGCTTGCACTAAGCGGGGCCAGCTTGCGCAGCTTGGAAGCAAAAGGCGCATTTTTATCGCAGGCAGTTTCATCAGTGCATTTCCATGTACTAAAACAACTTCGGGGGCGCCGTGCACGTAATGATAAGCTCCAGATTAATTTCGACCACCTCGGGTTATTTAACGTACACTGGGATCTAAGTACGGTTTTCAGTTTGCCTCCACTGAAATACAGCCGACGAGCTGACCAACCCATGAACTCGTTCTCAACAGCCGAACCCCACGGTGGCTCGCAGGCAATTTCTTAAACAAGGTTTCGCCCTGTATTTTTTTTAATGCATTATAGCATTAGTATTGCCATCCTCGCAAAAAGTGGCTGTCGATATTGGTGTCAGTTTGAAGCCTCGGGATCAGAGTGGTGAGAAGGAAAGGAAAGGAGCAGTGACTGTCCCCCTTCTCGGTGTACGCCTAAACTGCGCCATTAGGGAAGGGAGGGTGCATGGCTTGGGAAAGGAGCCCGCGCCTTAAAATCCCAACACTGTGTGAGCGTTAAAAGTGGAAGGGATAAAAGTGGGAATGACGTACGGAAGAGAAAATGAAAATCGGTTTTTAGCAAAGGAAAGGAACAATGGTGATCTCATTTCTCGGTGGAGACATCAAGCGCGCCGTGGAGAGGAGGGTAGAGCTTTAACGCGCTGGCATTACTAGGTTCATAATGGTCAAAACCCGGTGTCGTTGGTGGTTTGTAGACCCGATGTAAGAGTGTGAAAAGCTCAAAACCACCACCGAGGAGGAAAATTAATGGCTAGGGATATCTGATCTGAGCTCCAATCGAACCTGGATATATCTAGCTCGAAAAAGATCGCGAAACAGTATGATACATCAGTACATAAAAATGGCAATAGATAAGCCACTCTGTAGCCTAGAAGCAAGAATACTCTGCACCCACACTAGTGCATCGAAGCCGCAGCGGCCTGTTCTTTGCAACAATAGCCACTGCCCATCACAAAATGTTTACTCCTGCTACCAGTATGCCGTAATTACAATAATAATTCACATGAATTAAGGTGCAGTTGGTTTTTGGAACTTCTTCCTCGTCAGCGAAACACGTCCGGTAAACGCCGCCGCTATATACCGGCTTTATAGTTAGGTTGGCTACACCGCATGACAGCTCTGTGGCGTGGGTGCAAGAGATCGACGACCACCCTTCATGCACACCCCACGTTACCTCGACACAAGGTGTCACAGCGCTAGCGCTGACAGCAGATGACCAAGGCCGCGCAGCCGACCCGTCTCGATCTGCGCGCGTATAGTGATCGAAGAGGGCCGTAAGGAAAAGCGCCATTGCAGGAGCGCGGATACTGCGCTACAATCAGGGTTCGATATATCCGGGCTCGACTAAATAATGAATTGTAAGATCAAAACTTTAATTGTCGTTGGTGTGAGGTAATTCAGTTCGTCAACATAAATCGGTCACACAATCGGAGTCGCAATGCAAATGCCCCTTGGCATTAATCACATTGCAATTGGTCGTCTGTTAATTACTTACTTTTTCTAAGTACCGCTAATCAGTTCGACCGTAATGAGTACATTACGGTTATGTTCTGCGCGTAGCACGCAGGCCGAGGCGTTCTGTTGGGAAGAGAGCTCGATCGGAGCAAACACCAGCTGCTTTCTCATATGAAAAAAAACAACAAAAATTGCTGGTGGTTTAGCTCTGTTTAACCCTGGTCGAAAGCGAAAAGCTGCATCTCCCTGGGTACGTTTGTGGTCGAGCGACTGGCGGTTTCCATAGATATACTGACACACACCCATTGGTAGGGATTTTTTTATTTGTTAAACATCTTGCTTTCTTCGAAACGACATTAAAGGCGCTCACACAAGACATATATTGTTGGACACCTCAACCGCGCCGTAAGGAAAGAGATAGAGGGAGTGAGAGAAGAAAGGAACAGAGAGGTGCCGTAGTGGAGGGCTCCGGAATAATTTCGACCACGTGGGGATCTTTAACGTGCACTGACATCGTACAGCACACGGGCGCCTTAGCGTTTTGCCTCCATAAAAACGCAGCCTCCGCGGTCGGGTTCGAACCCGTCAACTCCGGATCACCTCGGCGGACACCTGAGCCACTCCGTAAAGGAAGGGATAAAGAAGGGAGTGAAAGAAAAAAGGAAGAAAGAGGCGCCGTGGTTGAGGGCACCGGAATAATTTCGACCACCTGTGAGACAGGCGTCATTTCCTTTCCTTAAAACCAAATTTATTTCAATTTCCTTCCCTTTTTAATTGGTTTTTGGGGAAAGGAAATGGCGCAGTATCTGTCTCATATATCGTTGGACACCTGAACCGCGCCGTAAGGGAAGGGATAAAGGAGGGAGTGAAAGAAGAAAGGAAGAAAGAGGTGCCGTAGTGGAGGGCTCCGGAATAATTTCGACCACGTGGGGATCTTTAAAGTGCATTGACATCGCACAGCACACGGGCGCCTTAGCGTTTTGCCTCCATCAAAACGCAGCCGCCGCCGCAGACAGCGCGATTCGGTTTTCCACCGAGATGTGTGAGACAGGCTTAATTTCCTTTCCTTAAAATCAATTTTCATTTCATTTTCCTTCCCTTACGGGCGCTGTTCGGGTGTTAACAGAGATATGCGAGACAGGCGTCACCCCCGCCGCGGTGGCTCAGTGGTTAGGGCGCTCGACTACTGATCCGGAGTTCCCGGGTTCGAACCCGACCGCGGCGGCTGCGTTTTTATGGAGGAGAAACGCTAAGGCGCCCGTGTGCTGTGCGATGTCAGTGCACGTTAAAGATCCCCAGGTGGTGGAAATTATTTCGGAGCCCTCCACTACGGCACCTCTTCATTTCTCCTTTCACTCCCTCCTTCATCCCTTCCCTTACGGCGCGGTTCAGGTGTCCAACGATATATGAGACAGATACTGCGCCATTTCCTTTCCCCCAAAACCAATTATTATTATTATTATTAGACAGGCGTCATTTCTCATGGTTTGACCTCTACCTACGTTCAAGGTGAAACTTGCGGCCACACTGACCTCTACTTACATTCAAAGTCAAACTTGCGGCCCGCTGACGGCTCGAAAAGCTGGCGTAGTGAAGCTTTTCGCTTCAATACAAAACAGAGCGGTTGCCATCGGCTGCGGCAGAGCTTTGGCGACCCGCCGCGGTGGCTCAATGGTTAGGGCGGCTGGCTACTGATCCGGAGTTCCCGTGTTTGAACCCGACCGCGCGACTGCGTTTTGATGGAGGCGAAACCCTAAGGCGTCCGTTGGCTTTGTGATGTCAGTGCGCGTTAAAGATCTCCTGGTGGTCGAAATTATTCCGGATTCCTTCACAACGGCATCTCTTTCTGCCTTTCTTCTTTCACTCCATCGTTTATCCCTTCCCTTGCGGTGCGGTTGAGATGTCGCGAAAATGCGAGACAGATACTGCGCCATTTCTTATTTTCAGAGCTTTAGAGCTTTTGCAACGTTTAGAGGATTGAACTAGCAACAATGCCTTAGCGACGGTAGGCAACACTGCGATTCGCGTCATATGATTTGTTTTTTTGCTTCAGCGCGGACGTCATAGCGTTCATCGCGTATTGCCGAGGAATCTGAGCTGGAGGTTGATAACTGCGTGCGCCGCTCCCACGGTGCGGTATCTGTTGTTCTTTCGATAGCACCGAGCTTGTCACAAGAGCCCCACATGCCACTACGGACGCCACGACTGTTATGAGTGGATCGCAAAGGCCATGAGTCTTGAGGATCCATTTTTTGTCGTTAAAGAGTAAGTTCCCTGTATGCTCACTACCTCTAACATTTTGCCGATTGAATTTGATGTGACTTTCATGTTTCATGTATTATGAAGGGAGGTTAGCCGGCCTGCTGTATTTCGATCACATTTATTTTTGATTTCTAGCCACCTTGCGTGTGAACCGGACGGTTAGGATTGGGAAGTAATCCGACAGCAAATTTTCGGTGCAAAGGAATTCCGTTCCGTACATCTGCTGCGCAGGCTGTTTTATGTTTCTTGTCGTCTAGCGATGCTTTATTCTTGATTCATCGCGGAGCGCTGCAGCTGCTGTGATTCGCATTGTGTGCCGCGAGCAAGGATGTCTCAGTACGTGATATCGACTCGAGAAAGCAAAAAATCAAAAGCAGGAAGCATTTGATTTCAGCACTGAAAATTGTCTGCTACAGGTCTGAACTTTCAGTGCCGCTATTTTTGCGGGTAGGGAGGCCTGTTCACTGCCATGTTTCAACGTGGAAATAAGCTAGGAGGAGTCTATACTGTTATCGTTCAGCTTTTGTTTTCGAGCACCTGTGTTTCAAGAAGGTGCGATAACTGGGAAAGGCCCACAAAGGCATTCTATGGGGCGTGAGATTAGGCAGCGCTTGTTTCCACTGCTGTAACCGTGCGCCCTGCTTTCGTCAGGCGTTGTCCGACTTTTGCTTGTTGGACGAATACAAATGCCACTTGAAGGTTTGAATGTTTGTCTAATAGAGGAAACTAAACATTTGTTGCAGCTGGCCACTTGTGTATGGTGAACTAGTATTGTTAGCGTTACTTAAGTGGCTTTCATGCCGAGGATAGTTTTACTGTTATTTTGATTGACTTTTGTAAGTATATCGATGTAGGAGCTATACATGTGTCACCTTACTACCCTTTCATGCTTGATTCCTGAAGTGTATGTATGACTATATTTTCAGTTTTTTTTTTTAGGCAACAGCAAAATGCATTGCAAATCTTAAGTGTAGTTGTGGTACTTGCTCTGATGCATGTTACACCTTGTCTTCAGTGAAATCGTCAAGGCCATAGCCAACAACAAAACAGTGTTTGAGAGGTGGAACCAATACCAAGACCCATCGAGCTTACCAAGTAAAGAAGATATTGACTGGACCACAAGTGAGCTCCGGAAAGGACTACGCAGCATAGAATGGGACCTAGAAGATCTTGAGGAGACTGTTGGTATCCTTTTATTTTATTATGGCATTCCTCATGATGTGCTAAAGCAAAGTAGTCATTTAGGTTACTGTTGGCTTCCCTTATTTGTGTGTTGTTCATGTTTTGTGTACACATGCCTGTATTAAAGTATTGTGTATGTTTATGGCATGTGTTTTTATTTCAATGTAATGCTTAAAAGCTGAAAAAGCATTGTCAGGTGGGCTGAGTTTGCATATATTAGTCATAGATTGCATGGCTCATGCCAGGCATGTTTTGCAAATTTGTTGTGATGCACTTATTTATGCTAGTTACAAAATTTGTAATCTCTGCAGGCCAGAAGGTACACCCGGATTGTGAGGCATGATGTAGCATTGGGATCTAAATTGATATTGGCTATCTGGGGCTCTTTAAGGTGCACCAAAATCTTGTTACCAGGTGGCTTTGCGTTCTGCTTTTATTGTAGCATGGCTTCCATTGCCAGGATGAAACCTGTAATAAGAGCTTTGCTTTAGAGCACCTTAGTTGCCGAAATGGGTTTTGTTCCCACAACTGAAACATAGCTCCAAACATAGGCTGCCTTGTTCAGCACTGATTTTTATGGCATTGCTTGGTATGCTTATTTTATTAGTGATGGTGATGTTGATGTAGATTTTCCTGTAACTTGTCATAGTTGGTAGGAAGTTGTAGGAATTGTCAATGAATAATTACATATTCTGGAGTATTCAGTGCTGCAGTGTCTTAATTTTATTATTTACTAATACTGCCAATTTTTAACATGTGCTTGCAAGAAGGGCTTTACAGTAAATAGCTCTTGACAATGCAGCACCAATAGTGCCAGTTTGGTTTTTGTTATGAGCTCTTTGTGAGAGGTGCAGAAAGGGTACAATGCATTGCATGTATTTGTCTCAGCCACTTATTAGCATTGCAACATTCATGACCGAGCAGTTCCTGGGAGTGGCAAGTTCACATTTCTGTGACATGTTATTTGAGATGTTAAATCTGTCAAAATGAACTGTTTGAATATCTCGCCTTCTTCAAAACTTACAGGTAATAATGCCAATCATGGAGTCATTATTATGAGCAGTCAGATTAGCTATCTTCTTAAGTCATATAATGTGTTGACTTTTGTTTTAAAATTACTGCAAGTTAGAAGTTGCTAAATTAGTTTTAAAACAATTTGTGAGCATCTGAATATGCTGTCAACTTTTAAAATATGGCACCAATATAATAGCATGAAATTGTGAGAAGTTTCTCAGTCTTCAATTTTAATGCATGATCCCTTGGAAATTACCATTGCAACTAATAGGATGAAACATATAGGCACCGTTGTCTTCACTTCTGTTTTGTCATGTCTTCTATGCTCTTCCAGCCCTGATATGTACCATGGTTCTCTGTGTTTCTATGTAATATCGTTATTGATCACTTGATGCTGGCAAATTCTATTTTTGCAATTTCCACTGGTGGCAACACTGTTAACTGCTCATTAAGTTTAAGTAGGTGAGCAGTAGCATTAATTGTGAGTATTCAAGTAGTTTTGTTGATTTCATACTTGATTCTAATGACAAGATTATGGCTGAATGATGCGAAGAAAGAATGCTAATAATTGTTTGTGGCACTTTTTGCTTTGCAAAAGTGCACTAATACCTTGCAGCATTCTGAAAGCTGATGCTGGTATTGGCTAGTTTGGAGCATGGTATATGATGCCGCTTGCAGTTTAGAACAGCTGTTGAATGACTGGTGCAGGGGGAACTGGTCTATTATTGGGCAGTGGTGCAATATTCAGAAGTGAATGCCAATGACAAGTTGTTTCTTTGGTCATTTAGCTTTGTTTGCTCTGTCCATAATTAATTACCACAGGCTCTACCTTTCTGAACTCTTCATGGTCTAAGTCAGACGGAGTACGGTCATTTGTCTGTTGGGGAGGCGAAAGTTGATTGCTCGTTTATTCTCGGTTATTTACCCACCGTGATGACTCAGTTGCTTTGGCATTCAGATCCTGATCCCAAGGTCTCTGGATTGAACCCTGCCCCAGTGGTCGCACTTTAATGGAGGCGAAATGCAACACGCCTATGTGCTGTGTGATGTCAGCGCACATTAAAGAACCCCATGTGGTCTGAAATGAGTCCAGAGCCCTCCGGTACGGTGTCCCTCATAGCATACATGTGTCACTTCGTGACATTAAACCCTACATACTAATACCAACTGCCATATACACTTGACTAAGGGCTGCGCTCGTGCGTGGGCTGCTCCCCCAACTTGGGAGCCAATAATTTGAAAATATGAATGGCAAAGAGCTGCTGCATTTCACATGTATACATTTCCTTGTGTGGCAGCCAAAGAGGTGTTAAATGACAAGAGCTGCCCACTGATATCATTATTGTCATCTTCTAGCATGCACTGCCGTGCAGGTCTGTGCTATTTAAAGCAAAATTCAGGCACCTGTACTCAGGAGTGGATGGTAACGGTCAACCATGAAGTGATGCTGACTGAGTCTCTAAGAAAAGCACCACTTAAGCTCGTCTGCACATGGATTTTGAATGCATGAATTTATGGAGTGTGATGTGCATGGACATAGTTGTTAAAAGTTATAAGTGGATGTAATTGATGTAACCGACCATGACTTCATTTACATGAAGGTTGAAGAGCTGTGTCTGTGCAGTGGAGACAGCAATAACAAAGAAGAAACTTAAAGGTATCTGCTGCTAGGTGCCAGATATAGTATCAGACTATATGGTACAATAAAGTAGTTTTCTTGGAATAAAGTTGCAAAATTGAACTGAAATGTGTCGCTTTTGTGCAAGGCGCACAGTTCTCCCGAATCGCGAAGGATGAACATGAGAGAAAGCACACAGGATGGTGCTGGTTCTGGATTTCTCCTGCTTTCTTGCTTGTGCTTTTTCCTTTCCTTCATTCATGTGCAGATTTTCCTGCTTCTTGATTTCATGCAAGCAGCCCATGGTTTAGGTGTTCGGGAGCACTAGATGCTTTGTATGCCTTTGCAATGCATGCAGTGTGTGAGCTCACTGGAAGGGCTGTAGAGAACTCCGAAGTGGCTGGGGCTAGTTGGCGATGACCGTGATGCATCTGCTGTTCTTCCGTCAACTGAGTATTCTGAGCATTGGTGTGTTGTGCTCACTTTGTATTGTAAGCTGCACTTCTTAGTGCAACCCCACTGTGTGAAAGAGTCATGCGTTACCAAAGAGCTGCATTCTGCATGCCATTTTCACATCAGTTGGCATACTAATAAGCTAGGTGTCAATAATTATTTAAATATTTGCTAAAGCAAGATCATGACATGGAAGTACAGTGGTGCCTCATTAAAATGGACATGGTGTCCGACTGAAATTCGCTGTAAGACAAGTCGGCCACAAAACAAATAGTGAAGAGGAACGAATTATTTATTAGGAAAAAAATTTGTCATTAAGTCTGCTTCTTTGCACAGCTGTATGCAATGAAGTTAAAAATTGGGCAAAATCCTGAGAACTTGAAGTCCATAATCCTGGTTACCTTTATTTTTAAAAAATGCACTTTGAAGCACCTTGCGGGCCATGACACATGTGACGGAGTCTCTGTTACTAAGACTGTGTACTACTTACAAATGACTAGCACATATCTCTTCCCAGACAGACTGGAGGTGTTGGATGCATTGAAGTAGCAGAAGGTGATGAATGACCTCTCTTCACCGGCGTTCATACAATACCTCACAGCAAATGAAAAGGGTTTTTGACTGGGCAGTTGAAGGGTAAAGAATGAACTCACAAAAAAAAAAGTCATCACTAAGGCTTTTCAGCTCTTACCTGTCTTGGCACTTGTTCATTGCAAAAAAAAAACAAAAAAAAACAGAAAAAGAAATATCTGATTGAGAAGTCGAGGTCTTGTTCACATAGCCGTCGGTATTAGCACTACAAAAATACATAGGCCTCTGTATGCACTGTGCGTTCTCACCGTGCCGATTTTCTATACAGTAAAAAAAGCTTCAATATCAACAAGGCGCAAGTGTATTGAAAAAGTTACATGTCCAGAAAAATTTCAGGCCATCTGTATTATTGGGGCACGATTGTATATGGTTCTTGATACCAAATCTTTTTCAGCTAGTGGGTGGAATGTAGGGCAGTGTTTTTCTGCTCATGACGTCAGTGGGGGCAGTTACTTCTGTATGTGTAAATGTGGTTATTTTTATTTTCCTGTAGTTTTTCACAGTACTTCAGGCATATTGTGTTAGGTAGCATGGACACACAGCTGCTTCAGCATTGCTGCTACAGTCAGTCTGTTAAAAGAAGATTCAGGGCTGGCAGCTGCTGCACAATAAAAAAACAGTGAGGATTTGAAGCTGGGTGCTCACTTTTTTTTTCTACCTTTTGCCATACATCCTTAACTGCTGTGCTTCCAGCTATTGTTGAAAAAAATCCAAAGAAGTTCAAGATTGATGAAAAGGAAATCAAAAGCCGGAAAGCATTCATTGAGCAATCCAGGAATGAAGTAAAGGTTGGTTGTGCAGTTTTGTTTCATTGTTCATGACACCTTTTCTGCATGCACGGATCCAGGAATCTGGATGGATCCAACGTTGGATCCATGTTGATTCCAGGTATCTGGCAACCCAGCTTGGTATGATGCATGGTTAAACCAACAAGCTGTAAACAAAATTACATAGTATTTACGAACGTTCATTTCTGAAATCCTGCTTTCTTTTGTGAGAAGGTTAACCTAGAAGTTCCACATTCCACAATAGACCTAAGTGCTTTTCTCTGTACATCTTTACCCTTAAAAACGACACAGTAGTACTGGGCAGTGGAAGTGAAAATGCCGAAAATAATACCTTTAACAGCTGTGTGGTGGCATGGAGTTTTGATGCAGCGTTTCAGTTTTGCTTTATGCATTTATTCCTGCTGTCGTTATCAATTGCAGATTGCATGTAAATGCCTTACATTATCATGACATTTTGTAATCTGCTTGAGATTAGATTCATATTGCCCTCTTGAGCAGTGTAGCAAAGCGCATGGCACTCTTTGAATGCACAGTTATGAAAGTGAGTCATTTTGTAGGCAGTCACGTGAAATGCACTTGTTAAGGGCATTTTTAAATGCACTGGAGGAATGCACTCTGCTAAAGTGTGCACTTGTAATGGGGCAGAGTGAAGTTACGTATAAGAGACCCCCCTCACCCTTTTTTGGTAAAATGTAAATTTTTTTTTTCATATCGAAAAGAAGAATTTCTATGAAAATTAGCCAATCTCTCCCTGCAATGTCACCTTCCTGAAAATGCAGTAATCAAGTACCAGAGTTGCAAATGTCAGTGGAAATCTGATGATGTACCAAAACCATTTCAGGACGCCCTTGTGATTGCGAACTTCTGTTCACATTCAGAACTCTAAGCATGGCTTCTCATCTCTGTAAGCTTGATCGGCAAATGTTAGTAGTGAGCTTAGCGCACATACCAGTGTCGCAGGTAACTTTGGCCAAAGATTAAAAATATACCAGGGCACAATAGGTGAATGCAACTTCTACCATTTTGTTGACTACTGTATATGGCGAGTGTTTTAATATTTTGTTCAGATGAGTAATGAAATAAATTGGCAAAACTAACTTTTTAGCTATTGCTTTTCAGTCGAAAATTTCAGTACTGAATTGTGGAGTATCCTAGAAATACCTCTATTTCATCAGCTTTTATTTTTATATATGCTTCAGATCAGTTTTTTTTTTACATTGAAAAGGAAGCCCATCAAATAAGGAAAAAAAAACCGACGGGACATTCGGCTTGTGTGCCATTATACCAGTGCTTTCAAACGTGGAAGCCATCAGCTTAGCTGCGCATAGTGGTGCTACGAATAAAACAAAAGCAACGACAGTGCTTTGCAAAATTGAAAGTGACACCTGCTACCTACCTGGCGGTGTTCGTGCCGAAAACAGCAGGTGCAGTGGTTTGTGGTACCAATATGTGGGCCAATATACTAGGTAGTGTTCCTAGCCATTGGCCGGGCATCTCTCCTGTTGGAATTGCATGGAAATCACCAACTTCTTTAGCAAAGCATGACCTCAAGATGTAAATATGCCAGATGCGAAATGCTGGCCGATGGCTAGGAATGTGGCTTAGTGCTTCGGCCGCTAACGTAAAGCACCGCTAAGTAAACCACCGTGCCAGCTATTTTTCACACTGAACACGGCCAGGTTGCGGCTTTTACTTTCAATTTGGCCACCAGTGCTCACGTCAGTTTTTGCCCTGTCATATTTGCAGCACCATCTCACACGGCTACATTCACGAGTCCCACGTTTGAGAGCACTCTGGTGGCACTTTGCAAGCAGATTGCCGCATGCTTTTTTTCTTTTCTTCATATTTCGAGGACTTTCTCTTGGACGTGGAAAAAAACTAATCTAAAGAAGCGCATATCAAAATAAAAACTGATAAATTAGAGGTTTTCTGGGGATCCTCTACAATTTGGCATTAGAAATTTTGCCTCCCAGGATCTTAATATCTTAAAAGTTAATTTTTTTCAATTTATTAAATTGCTCAATTCAACAAAATTTAAATATATGTACTCTGACTTATTATTATATATAATGGTCAACAACATGGCTGAAGTTGCGTCCACCTATTGCACTGCGTTATATTTCTAGACCTTAGCTTAAGTTAGCTGGAATACCTGGGATATTGGCCCAATGTTATCTTGGCTTAATTGTGCCACACACTACTATGCACTAGACAGAGGCTGCCTTGTTGCTGTTGTGCATTCCGTGTTGCATTTGTAATGCAAGAATGTTCTCTGAGTTTACTGTGCAAAGGCCTGGCAGGTTTAGTATGTATGTGGCAGTGCTTCGAATGCAGATGGTAATATACGACATGTCAGGAAGAACTGAGAAAAAAACGCACATAGATGCTCTAGAAGGGGCGAGTGTTTCTTTTTAACTGCTTTGGTTGGTGAAATTAAAGATACCTTAGTGTTGAAATGTTGCAACGAAAACTTGATTTCTTTCTAGCCAGCAGCTCAAAAGAAAGAACACTAAATTTTTGCTCCCAAAATTTTAAATATCTTGAACCTAAAGAGCCCAACTTGTGCATGCATTTGACAGTCCCTAAGTGTGGTATGTGCAAGTCTGCAGTTTTCGTGCCTTGTAATCGTATTGTGGCTTTTTGTGCAGCTCTGAAATCTCCGATGATCTTTGTGTGGGTGGTTTGTTGGGCGACAGGTTTAGGTTTAATCTGATCACATCATAAAGGCCCTGTTCACATTTTTGGCTTGTGATAGTTCTGGTGAATTATTTTTTTTAATGGTTGTGTGCTCAATTTTTCCTTTGTTCAGGCAGCAATGGTAACTAATCTGAGGCTTTGGCACGTGTTGTTCCGTAGCGCTTTGTATCTACCGTAAAAACCGGGATATAGGTCGGACTTTTTTCGAAAAACCATGGTGGAAAGTTGACCCCTGTCTTATATACTGGTCATTTGCGGAAGAACTACGGAAGTCTTGCAACAATGGGCAGCTGAACTCAACAGTGTGCCTCTATCACCATCGCCATCAGCAGCAGTGCCGCCATTTTGCGTTTCCTTAGTTGCAAAGCTGTTTTGGTTAAAGGCTGCTTTTTCACATTTTGTTTCAAAATGAGCGGAAGCTGACGGTAATTCACCGTCGCCTTCAAGAAAAACGCGATTGAGTATGCAGAAGCTCATGGCAACCTGGCGGCACAGCGCGAATTCGGTGTATCCGAAAAGAGCATTCAGTACTAGCGGAGGGAGAAGCTGCGTATTACAACTTGCAGCAACCAGAAAAAAACATCAATTTGTGGGCGGACCGCAGCGTGTCCAGAATTGGAAGGAAAGGTCGTGCTGCATGCAAGATGGCTGCCTGTGACTGCTGAATGCATCCGCGTGAAAGCGGTAGAGATGCGGACCGCAGCGTATCCAGAATTGGAAGGGCTTTGCTCTACGGCGCTGTACTTCTGTGTGCCAAAAACAAACACGCGGGTCGATGGGCGTGCGATACTGTTAAAAAATTGGTTGGTTGTACATACGGGCAGCATTTAAATGAAAATAATTTAATAAATACTGTCACCATTGTGCAACCTGTTGAGTCGCACTTGTTTCAAGGTAAGGGTGTCTTTCGGTACTTTTTTCATTGAAAAAGATTTTTGTTCATTTTTAGAATTGGTTAGTTGGGGGGTCAACCTATATTCCGGTTTTTACGGTAACTCGGTGAAGTTCAGACAAATCAAACATTGGTGGAACCAGTATGACTTGCTAGTTTGTTTTGAATTGTAGCCAGGGCCAGTGGCTAATGCATGTGTGTCTTGGCATTAGCCAGAGGCTTCTTGCACAGCTCCGCTGTCTCATGAAAGCACTTGCAGGTTTTGAGATGCACATACTCTTCGCTTCTGTGGTGGGCGAAGAGGGTCAGAAGCAAGCCGAGCTGTCACTTTGATCCTCATTTGGTTTGCAAAGGAAATTCTTTTCTATTCCTTCAGTCTCATTTCTTTTTTGTGTCTGCGTGCATGTGCAAGAGAGGGATAGCCACATGCATCGTTAGAAAGGCAAGCTTAACATACTTTTATGCGTGGTCAGGTAGGCAATATGAAGTGACTGCTACATAGAGTGCATTTTACTGTGATTTCAAGGGAATATATTGGCATATTTATAATGCAAACTGGAAACTGTGGGATGCCAAATAAAGGTTACTAAATACTGAGCCTGTCGACACTAAACCTGGGCACAGGCTCTTGTGTGTTGTGGACTTGTTCTACCAGTTGCCTTGAAAGCAGGAGAGTTGCATCTTTTGCTGAGCTCGTATGTGCAGAAAATCGTGAAGCTATTTGTTTGGCAGGTTATTTGAGAATGAGGTGAAAGCTTCCATTGGAATTATTTGAACAATGATGCATTAGTTAACAGTTCTATAATCTGAGGCAGTTTTTGGCTGCAAGCAGCTGGCTTTTGCTTTAGGGGGTGGTGCCATGCTTTCTCCAAGCGTAAGCCACTTAGCATGCCTTGCAAAGAATATAGTCTCTGCCCCCACACAATACCTATGCCGAAATTACAGCTGAAATATCTGAAGTTACTGCTTTGGGGGCCAAACGATGCTGTTAGCTTTCATGGTTCTGACCTCGCCATGCAAGTTACAGCAAGTCTTGTGCTTATTGTGGTACGCAGATGACTGTGTATGAAGCTTGTATCCTGCTTTGTGCATCGTTTGCCATTAAAAAGTAATGCAGAAATAAAACTTAAACTAAAAATTAAGCATTGCAATTAAGTTAAGAATTTATTATTTGAGATTGGAGCTCACCTGTTATTTTCATTTGTGCAGTGTATGAAAGAAGCAATCCTTGAAAGCAAGGCAAAAAATAAGAGGATGAGACCATCCAGTATGGTAAGAAACCTTTCTTATCACTTCGCGTTTGCATCCTGCAAAGGCTTTTATGATGTTGTGTGCCTTAACAAGCCATGTAATAACTTTTTCTTTCACCTCATTTTGCTTATTGTACATATGGAGAGTTAGGGGAGGAGTTGCTTGGAGCAGCTTGATGTATCCAGCGCCATGAGTGAGCAAAAGCAGTAGATATTCTGTGGGGTTGGTTTGAGCCGTTCCCCCTCCTGTTTTCTTTTTTTTTTCTCGATATTCACTCAGCATTTTGTGCAGCATGGCCGACAGCCTTATTAAAGGGGTTGTGAAGAAGCTTTGACACCATGAGTGAACAAGTTCGAATTGTGATCTGCACATGACCATTTTCATTGGAATGAAGTTTTACAGCTCTGTGCTTTGCAGGAAATTGAACTGTTTTCGTAAAATATTGTGGGCTCATTTGGTGTTTATTTTCCTTTCTGCTGCCTGTAACAACATGGATTTGCTGCGATACAATTCTTGAAAGTGCTCTGTTACTGGCTGTGAGGGACTGAGAAAGCTATTTATTCCTATGAGTACCGTATTTTCTGGTGTTTAAGTCGTGCTTTTCTTTCTGAATTTTTCGTCGTGTGTGTCTTATTCAGTGTTGCAGCTTATATATGACAAAAATGACGCACCACTGCGCAATTTCTTTTGCTGCGCCCAGTAACTATGTTTTAAAGAAAATCAATGCGTGAAAGAGAAAAAAATGAAGTTACTTTTTAAATGTTGTCTTGTGAATAGAATTGCATAATCTCACAACCAAATTGATTGTGGCGGTGCACTCTGCATGCTGTCGCCATCGCATCAAGTTTAGCTGGTCCAGCCATATTCTTGATTGACAGTTACGATTTCAGCTGCGTATCCGTTTGGCTATGGTTTGGCTTAGTGCACATAGTGTGTTCTTGCTCAACGTGACACCACTTGCGAGGCGAAGGAGCTATGATTCAAAATTCAGATTGCATGCCATTGAATATGTACTGGAGATTGGGAACCAGGCAGCAAGTAGACAGTTCAATGTGAGTGAAAAAATTATCTGGAACTTGTGCAAAGCCACAAAAGCACTCCAGCCGATGAAGCCAACAAAAAAGGCAGGCCACAGAAAGATGGTATGGTGGTCAGAGCTTGTGAGTCATCTATGCTCAGCAGCTGCCACAACTGAGTATTTTCGTCTTCTATCTGACATAGAGATCCTCACCGGGTTTTTATAGTGCTTGCTGAATGGTGCGATTTATAGACCGGAAAACATGGTACGTACGGAATAAAACATTGGCTGCTGATAGTGTAGGTTTGCTGCAAAGTAGAACAAAAAAACAGTGAGGTGCTACCATGACATGGTGCTTCAATACAGCCTGAAACCACTCAAATGCCTGCAGAAGCAAAGTGTGTGGGCAAGGGTGACTGTCAGGGAAGGGGCCACGGCAGTGAGCAGGAAACAAAGTTAACTTCCTCAAAGGTCTGTGAGTAATGACTTAATTTGTTAAAAAATTCAGGTATGGGAATTCATTTTACAGTGCAGTAGAACAGCCAGGCAACAAATTTAAGAACTTGATGTTGTGCATAGGCCTGCCAGTACATCTGTCACACAGGTGCTCTCAATTCTGCTTGAGGCGATGCAGGTTGATCAGATATTGCGTGGTGTGCATTGCTACAAAGACATTTTCTAGCATGCTCAGCTCTTATCTATAATAAGGGATTAATTACTCATTGGCATACACCCAAGCACAGCCATACGGCTACAAGGAAAGCTTTACAGCTTCCTCAGAAACTTTGTAGTTAAAGAAAAATTCGTCCTGGTCGGGGTTTGAACCCGGGACCAGCGCTTTACCAGAGCAGTCGCTCTACCAACTGAGCTAGCCGGGACGGCAAGCTTATGGTAGGGGGAGAGCGAATCGATCAAAAACTCGAAGCGGGAACAGTGTTGGTCAAACATTGGGTGGATGCCACCCAACATTTGGCTTGGGTGGATGCCAGTGAGTAATCACTCCCTTATTACAAATCTTCTCCACCTTGGTGGTTCCCCTAAACATTTTACCAACTCTTATCTGTGGAACACCTTAGCAGTAATTGATGGAAACAGTCTGTGTGGTGCTGTGTTGCACTGCTTGCATAGTTAGTGCGTGGAAAGCCATGAAAGTGGGGTCGTTGCCGGTGCGTACTCATGTGCAGTTCAAAATGGCTAACATGGGAGCAGCAATTACAGCAATATGATGAGGTGTGACATGGCAGGAAAATGCTGTTGCGAGCAGTATCCCTGTTGCTGAGGGAGCCACTTCCATGTTGGCAATGCTACTAGGGTAGCAGACATGACACCAGGTCGACAGCAAGGTGTACTGTTCATTGTTGCCATTCAGCGCTTCAGTGCTCTGAAAAAGTGAACAGCCTTTTATAATGGAAGTTGTTACATAGAGTCACTGATAAATGAGCAAGCTAATGCTGTGACCAACTTTGCATCAACTGTTTAAATGCAGCATTATATTATGGATTGAGCAGCCATGCACTGTACAATAAGCATTGGTGAACAGGATGTTGGTTGTATTTCTTAGTTTTCCTGTAATGTATAGATACAGAATGTGGGCTGTGAAATACTGCCTGCGTTATCAGTGAACGAAGGCACTATAAGTCAGTGTGCCTTGATTTCTCTGTATTGTATGTCCAGGGGAGAGCCCTAAAATGTTCTCATTTCAGAAAGAGTGAAAAGTGTGATATTAGCAGCAATTTACTCCCTTTTTCTATCTCCTTGTCATTGAGAGGTCTAGGGTTCTGACAAGGCAGTCACATTGTGGACATGGGTAACTTTTCATGTTGCTCGCCTGACTTTCATTGTTAGTCATTATTTGTATTTGGGTCTTCATTCTGTTTCCAAGGTAGTTTCATCGTGTACCCGTATCAAACATCCAGCTGCCAGTGAGCACCTTTAGTCGTTCTCTCTGCCTAGCTTTTTCTTTCTGCCTGGACTCTGGTATCACGTCTTGCATGATGCACCCTTTGTCATCAGCTACACTGCCATCTGTTGTCTTTCTCGTGAATCCCAGCTGGTGGGAGCACAGGCATATGCGAAAGGCAGATTGCGATTTATACTTTCAAGCCTGATTGAGGGCTGCTGTTAGATGCCTTGGGCCCATTGAGCGACTAAGTACCTTTATGCACTCCACTTCCTGTCCCATTTGCACCTTTTTTTAATGTACATGCCCATGTACACGGGTTGAACCCACCATAAGAAAATGTAAAGAACTCTGGCCCGCCCAGACCCTCCCTAGTTCTGCTTCCTTTCTTGTCTGTACAAAAATATATCTGTAAGCTGCGGCATACTGCTTTGAATACGGGTTGCACTACATGGCTGGGTAAGTAGTAAACACGTCTGTTAGCATAGAATTGAACATGTATGGTGGCAGCTTGCTTCATTTGCACTTGAAGAGTTTGATGCAGGGGAAGTTCATTGTGAATTGAAGATTCCTGTGTGACAAGGGTACAATATTTTGCATGTCTGTGGCAGTGTTTAACTGATAGTATGCTATGTGCCTGCAGGAACTGTTCAACTCATCACGGACAGCCAAGTACACAAGTCTAAGAAATGAGGTTGAGAGCCCTGTGCATCGACTTCTGGATCATACCCAGCAGCAGCAGCAGGTTTGTAAATGGTGGTGTATTTCACATTTTTAGAAAGCTGTGATGTGCTGCTTGTCTAGGGGCCATGAAAGTTTGTTGTACTTGTTGCACACAAGCACTGGCAATAAACACTCATGATCCTGCTCTAGCCAACCCTTTTTCTGTTTGGTTTTAAATTTAGTTTTTGTTCTTAGTACGGAATGGCTTTTGTACTGAAGTTCCGTAATGTTCGTTTTTTTTTTCTTCAAAGGGGCCATGAAATGGTATTTACTAAGTTAGGAATAGCGCATGAGGAATTGGTATTCCATCGCTCATCAGCGCACCATAAAAAGTTTTAAGCTAGCTTCTTTAACACCGAAGATATTCTTGATTAGAAATGGGGCTCCTCCTCTCCCCCTGAAATCATACATGATGATGTGCCAGAAAAAAAAAAGATAAAGAACAGGTCGGGACTGCACCCAGCCAAGCACCATTTGGGCACATCCTATGAGAAGGCTTGGCCAGATTGACCATTCACGTCATTGGGGTTGGGGCAGCTAAGCAAGCACAGTGTGGTGTTGCCCTAATCAATTATGAGCAGCTTTTAAATTTGACTTGAATGTTCACAAAGACCACCTGTAAAATTTGTTGCTTTAGAATATGGCCATCAAAATCATTTCAGAGTCCCTTTAATTTCACATAGAGTTGTGTGTGTGTGCGTGTGCGTGCGCACACGCGTGCTCGGAAAGCTGTTAAAATGAGATGTTGCGGCAGCCTGTTATTTTTTCTGGACATGGGCTATATTGATAGGTTGAAAGAACTAGTTGCTATGATTAGTAAGCTGGTGTGAGTGGCATAACCAGATAATAGTGCAGTTACCGTATTTACTTGTGTAATGAATCCACTCGCATAATAAGCTCACCCACCAATTTTGTCGTTGAGAATTTTCTTTTTTCTTTAAGCGTCACCTTTTCCTAGTGCAATCCACGGTTTCATGCCATCCGTAGTGCAGACCTTGACAGCGCTCCAGGTGATGCGCGCCAATAACATCACAGCGTGTTTATCTTTTGATGACAGCTCCTGTGGAGATGACCCACTTGGATAACATGGCAGAGCGCCAAGACGCTGTGTGCTCTTGTCAGGAGCGCCAGTGGTGGTGGCTTGCTCGGCGCACTATTGTGCTCCTGGCTGCTCCGGTGTATGGTTAGAAAGTCGGCTAATGCTCGAGCATTAGAGGGAACATAGCGGTTTAAGCCATAATGCTATAAAACATCCTCTACACTGAAATGCTATGGAGGAAGCAGAACCTTCAGACCCTGAAGCGATTTGGCAAGCTCGAAATCATGAGCGAAAATGTCTAACTCCTCTCACACTACAGCTAACACTTATACATTTGCATTACACTCTCGTAACCGTCCCGCAAGTTTTTTAACCTTGTGTAAAAAACGCACATCTGACCTTCAGGGCCAGTGTTCAGTATGTGCACTTTTTATTTCACTGCGCCGACTATCACAAAATCGTTGCATCGCGTCATGATGCAGCAAACAGCTTTCTAAGTGAACAGTGCTTAACACCGGCAACATGAGCATGGCCTACTGCGTGCTTTGTTCATGATTGCTGGATGGACAGATGGGTGAGCTGGTGGGTGGCCGGGCAGGCAGGTGTATGATGTGAAATTTCTACTCTTGCAAAAATATCTGTCAAATTCTTTTCCTCACGTATTGAACCCTCCCCCCAAAGTGATGTCAACTTTTCTGGAAAAAAGTGGGTTAGTAATGCAAGGAAATATGGTAGTAACTGGATATTTGGTTGGATTGAAATGGGAAAGTTCACACTGCATTTTCACTGATGCCAACCTGGAAGCTGCAGGACAAGATTAGGGCTAGCATTTCTTGCTGGGGAGCAGTTCAAGAAACAATGCTTGGTTATGAAACAAAGGGGATAATAAATCGATAGTCAACGCCTTTTCTTCTTTTTTTCTTTACTTTTCAATTTCCACATCTAACTGCTCCATACAAAGAGGTGTGACTGTGCCTAACTGCTGAAAGCTTGTACAGATGGCTTATTTGCTGTGTGCGAATGCCAAACGCTTACCGTGGGCTAAACACTGTGAACATTGAATAGTTTAACCCTGACACACCTTAATACAAATTATTTGAGTGCTTGAATTAGGAAATGGCTGCATGATGTTGCTGGTTAGGGCTTCTTATGCCAATGAATGGTAGGAAATATACGGTTTACGGTGCCTTCTTCAGGGACAAGGAATGCAGGTACCTTCGGTTTGTCATTGCTGCAAATGTGTAATGCTTTCATGGTTCCTCCTCGGGGAAGAGTACTCACTTGAGCCCAGATATACCGAGCCTGCATACTATTTCGAATTATCGCCTGTATTGAACACACAGACTATCCCCTTAAAAATCCTGTGTAAAAGTATAGGAAACTCTGGTAGTATGATGTCACGTAGTGGTGATGGCAGTCGAAGCAGCGATGAAGACGGACGAAAGGGTCTTCTAAAAGAAAACTGTTTATTGGGCTGACTTGCACCCAAAATGGACTGAATCACTCGGCGGTGGCGAAGCGACAAGCGTGCTCGGCGGTCATCGAACAGAATGCCCGCCGCTGTCGGCCGTGCTCAATTTAAAGCTGATAGCGAACTTTCGAGATAAAGAGTGCAAAGTTACTAGAACATTCTGGAACAACGTAGAATCAGCTCTGCCTGGCTGCGATCAATCGAGATAAATCTAGTCGCGTCTTGCGTCGCAAACGAAGCGATAAAGCGATGTGGCGGCAGATTTGAAAAACGAACACACTGCAAATATTCGCGGCATTACTCCTCTTTCAAAGAAGCATCGACCGGATGCATTAAAACAAATAATGCGACTAGTAAGGAAAACAAACGGATCTTGCGAAAATAGACCATGGAAATGCAGTGGCCTTTAGCGCTCATAATACGGCTTCAGACGGACTACATGGACAACTTCTGGTCGTACGCGGCGTCGCTGGGATGCATTCATTGCGTCAGGGATGACTTCATAATCCAGTTCACCCAGCCGACGAAGAACCTTGTACGGGCCGAAATAGCGGCGCAAAAGCTTTTCACTCAATCCACGGCGGCAAATGGGCATCCACACCCAGATTTGGTCTCCTGGCTTGTATTCCGCGTTGCGTCTTCGTAGGTTGTAGCGTCTGGCGTCGGTCCGCTGCTGATCTTTGATCCGTAATCGGGCAAGCCTTCGAGCTTCTTCTGCGCGTTGAAGGTAGGCGGCAATGTCGACGTTCTCTTCTTCTGTAACGTTGGGCAGCATGGCGTCTAGCGTGGTCGTGGCCTCCCTGCCATGGACGAGCCTAAAAGGCGTCATCTGGGTGGTCTCCTGCACTGCGGTGTTGTAGGCGAAGACGACGTAAGGCAGGATGACATCCCAGGTTTTATATTCGGCATCGACATACATAGCGAGCATATCGGCGATGGTTTTGTTCAGGCGCTCGTTCAGTCCGTTGGTCTGCGGATGGTATGCAGTTGTCTTCCGGTGGCTGGTTTGGCTGTAGCGCAGGATGGCTTGCGTTAGTTCCGCCGTAAATGCTGTTCCTCTGTCCGTGATGAGCACATCGGGGGCACCGTGTCGAAGAAGAACGCACTCCACGAAAAATTTGGCGACTTCTGCTGCTGTTCCGTTCGGTAGGGCGTTCGCCTCGGCGTAGCGGGTCAGGTAGTCGGTCGCTATGATGATCCACTTATTTCCAGATGTTGACGTTGGAAAAGGGCCAAGCAAGTCCATGCCAATCTGCTGAAAGGGCCTTGAGGGAGGTTCAATGGGGTTCAGAAATCCTGCTGGTCGTGTGGGAGGAGTCTTTCGTCGCTGACAATTTCTGCATGTTTTCACATAGTGTGCGACATCGGCAGACAGTCGGGGCCAGTAATACTTGTCTTGAATGCGGCGGAAGGTGCGAGTAAACCCGAGATGTCCAGCTGTCAGCTCGTCGTGTGAAGCCTGTAGAACTTCTTCGCGGAGACAAGTAGGTACAACAAGGAGGTAGGCTGTTTTGTTCGCTGTAAAGTTCTTCTTCACAAGGACCTCATTCTGCACACAGAAGGAAGACGGTCCTCGCTTGAATGAAGCGGGGGGTGAAGAAACTTTGCCTTCCAGGTACTCGATGAGGCCTTTTAGGTTGGGGTCCGAGCGTTGCTGCTGAGCAAAAGAGCTTGCGCTGATGGGTCCCAGGAAGGCGTCCTCATCGTCGTCCGGCGGCGTTGCATCTACAGGGGCTCGTGAGAGGCAATCGGCGTCAGAGTGCTTGCGTCCGGACTTGTAAACGACGGTGACGTCAAAATACTGGAGACGCAGACTCCATCGAGCGAGTCGGCCAGAGGGATCCTTCAAATTGGCAAGCCAGCAGAGCACGTGGTGGTCAGCGAACGGCCGTCCATAGAGGTAGGGGCGGAATTTCGACGTAGCCCAGATGATGGCAAGGCACTCCTTCTCAGTTGTCGAATAGTTAGCCTCGGCCTTGGAAAGGGAACGGCTAGCGTATGCAATGACCTCCAGCCTGTCACTTTTTTGAACGAGAACGGCACCTAGGCCCACGCTGCTTGCGTCGGTATGAACTTCAGTATCGGCGTTTTCATCAAAATGCGCGAGGATCGGTGGGGACTGTAAACAACGCTGAAGTTCCTTGAAGGCTTCTGCCTGCGGCGCTTCCCATTTAAATGGCACGTCTGTTTTCGTCAGTTGGGTCAGGGGCTCGGCGATGCGCGAAAAGTTTTTCACAAATCGTCGGTAATATGCGCACAGTCCGAGAAATCTGCGCACTGCTTTCTTATCGGCCGGCGGTGGAAACTGTTCAATAGCAGCTGTTTTCTGCGGGTCCGGGCGTACTCCCTCCTTGCTAACGATGTGGCCTAGAAACAGTAGCTCTTCGTAGGCAAAGTGGCACTTCTCTGCCTTCAAGGTTAGGCCAGACGACTTGATGGCGTCTAGTACTGTTCGAAGTCTTTTGAGGTGCTCTTCAAAGTTCGAGGCGAAGACAACGACATCATCTAAATATACCAGACAAATTTGCCACTTCAGGCCTGCCAGCACTGTATCCATTACTCGCTGAAACGTCGCCGGTGCAGAACAGAGACCTAATGGCATCACATTGAACTCAAACAGCCCATCCGGAGTTATGAATGCTGTCTTCTCGCGATCTCTTTCGTCGACTTCAATTTGCCAGTAGCCACTCTTGAGGTCCATCGATGAGAAATATTTGGCGTTGCAGAGGCGGTCCAGTGTGTCGTCGATGCGGGGGAGGGGGTAGACGTCCATCTTTGTTATGTTGTTCAAGCGGCGGTAATCCACGCAGAATCGAAGTGCGCCGTCTTTCTTTCTCACTAGAACAACCGGTGCCGCCCATGGGCTGTTTGAAGGCTGGATGACGTCGTCGCGAAGCATTTCTTCGACTTGGTCCCGGATGGCTTTTCGTTCTCGCGGTGACACACGGTAGGGGCTTTGACGGAGAGGTCGGACGTGTTGATCCGTTATAATGCAATGCTTGGCAATTGGCGTCTGTCGCACCTTCGGCGATGTCGAAAAACACTCACTGTAGCTTTGAAGCAGATTGCGTATCTGGTCTTGTCTGTTCTGGTGCAGGGCTGGGTTGATGTCGAAAGTGGGCGAGTTCTCCTGGTCAGGTGAATCTTCTGCGGAGGGGTCGGAGAGGGCGAAGGAGTCTCGTACGTCAGATATTTCGTCGAAGAAAGCAATCGTCGTTCCTCTGTTAATATGCCGGTATTCTTCGCTGAAGTTAGTCAGCAGTACTTCGGCCTGGCCATTGCGGAAATGTGCGATGCCTCTTGCGATGCTGATTCCTCGGTCTAGAAGCAACTGCATGTTCCCCTCGATGATGGCTTCAGCGTTAATGGCTTTCGTGGCGCCTATGGTCACGATAACACTTGAACGGGGTGGGACGCTCACTTCTTCCTCCAGGACACTTAGGGCAACGAGATTTTCCCGAGTTTTCATCGAAGCGATGGCTTCTTCCGTCGAAAGCGTGATCAGCTTGGATCGCAGGTCGATGATCGCTTGATGCTCATCAAGGAAATCCATACCCAAGATCACTTCTCGGGAGCATTGCGGTAGCACAACAAAGGTCGCAGGATAGGTATGTCCTTTGACAGTCACTTGCACTGTACATCGTCCTGATGGCGTAATGAGGTGGCCATCTGCGTTGCGAATTTGTGGGCCGTCCCAAGCCGTTGTGACTTTTTTCAGATGCGCAGCGAATGTTCCAGTCATCACGGAGTAATCGGCTCCTGTGTCGACTAGAGCGGTAACTTTCCGGCCGTCGATAGTCACTTCTAGGTCGGAGGTCCTGGCTCTTGCATTGCATGTCGCTCTCGGCGTCGGGTCACGGCTTCGTCGCGTATGCGAGTCACGGGTTGGGCGTGTGGTCGAAGCTCCTCTGGGTGGTGGCGTTGATTTCAAGGTAGCTTGCGTCGTGGTCGAGGTTCTCATTGTGTGCGGCGTCGGTGCAGCGAGTGTCAGTTCTTCATGCGGCGTCGCGGGTGCAGCGTCTTCGTGGGGCGTGGTCGGTGGAGGATCTTCGGCGTTTAGCTCGTGAGCAACCTCACCTCCAGAGGTCGCTGCCTTTAGTTTCCCCTACGGGGGCTGGGAGACCTTCCTCGTACCGCTGCTGCGTAGCTGCGGCGTGGCGACGCAAAGCACGAGGTTGACGGCGATGGTGAGCGCGAAAAGCGGTACGGCGTGGGCTCTTCTCGACGCAGGTACTCGTCGATTTCCTGCGGACGTTGTCCGAAGCGTGGTCGTGGGGCGTTAACGGAAAATCCTCGAAGACCGATACGTCGGTACGGGCAGTGACGAAGAATATGGCCGGCCTCACCGCAATGGAAGCACAATGGCCGGTTGTCGGAAGTCCTCCAGGCGTCGCATTTCCTGGGGCTTGAGCGTCGGTCATAGGCTGGGCGGGCGGGGGCTGGGAGGCGGCGTTGTGGAACAATTGGCTCACCTCGGGGAGGACGTGGGGGTTGTCGCTGGGGCTGAGCAGTCCTTACTGCAGCGGCGTAGGTCATGGCCTGGGGTTCTGTGGCCGTCGTGGTGTCAAGTGCCTGTTGCACTTCTTCCCGTACCACATCCATCAGAGTCGCTGCTTGTGGCTGTGGGGAAGATGGCAGTAATCGGCGTAGCTCCTCTCGGACGATTTCGCGGATAACTTCCCGCAAGCTGTCGCTGGTGGTGGCCGGCGCGTCCGAACGGATTGCACAGGCAGAGGAAGGACGATTGTACTGCCGAGCTCGGACGTCGAGGGTCTTCTCAATCGTGCAGGCTTCTTGCATGAACTCCTCGACTGTTTTTGGCGGCTGGCGGACGAGGCTTGCAAAGAGTTGTTCTTTTACGCCGCGCATTAAAAACTGAACTTTCTTTTCCTCGGTCATCCCGGGATCGGTGCGGCGAAATAGGCGCTTCATCTCCTCGACGTAACTGCAGACGGGCTCATTCGGAATCTGGATCCTGGACTCGAGAAAATGGATCTGGCCAGGGCATACAATGCAGAAAATGAATCACCAATGGTATCTTAGGGCAACAGAATGAATTTGATGGATTTTAATGGCACAAGGGCATCTGTGGCCAAAAAGTGCCTTAGAACAAGTTAATTTCGTCTACTCAAGGTGAAATCAGAGACCCATTTCCCAAGCATTTCATTCCAGATAAGCTGAGCACCACGCCAGGAAACAGCTTGTGCATTGCAAGAAAATGAATTTCACGATAAGGAAAATATAGCAGGAGATAGCTGATTATAAGCTCACTAGATAAGATTAGGTGATTTCTGATAGTGTGGCATGTAGCTGGTGCAAGATACAGATAATTAAACTGGAAAAGGCCATTGTCCTGAGGTGAATGTAAACTAAGCAATGAGGATAATGAAATTCGCTACACTACAGCTGTTAAGAATCAGCTCAAGTTCTATGCTTCAAGATGATGCAAGTTTGCTCAGTGAAAAAAAATCATAAGTTCACCCAAGAATTGGTATCTTGGCGGTATCAGGCTGCAGGTGCAGATGAATTAATCCTGCCTCAGAGAAGAGCTACATAGAGCACAAAACATTTTAGGCCAGTCCTACACTGACAGCTGTTAATAACTATTTTAAAACTGTTTTTCATTGCAAAAACAATAATACCGAGTTTGTGTTGGTCATGTGATTATGTTACTGAGGCTCTCTTAAAAATTCTAGCCATAGCTAAAATACAAGCTGTCTCAACTAAGTTTTTATATCAACAATGAGAACATAAACACATGCAGATTATTCAAGTAGAAGTTTTATTCTTCATGACGTGCCCTACAAATTTTAAATTATACTGAAAAGTAATAGAGTGGAGTGCTTGTGCCAAAAATACTAAACCTCAACAACAAAGAGAACACAAGATAAAGGCAACAACATATTGCCCAAAATTTAAATGTTTGACAGAACAAATATGAAAAGAAAACCTCTCCACAACTGGAACAAAACAGCGTGATACCGAGCACACATTTGAAAATTGTTTCATCCAAATCCCCAGTCTGGTGCTCCAGCACTCTTCAGCCCGCATGTCATGAAATGCACCATAGTTCTGGTAGCTGTAAAGAGTATACAGCTGATCCGGTATTTTGATATGTGAACAGTAACCCTCAATTACCACCAGGCTGAATACTTTCAAGAGGCTGTTCTAGTAACAAGACTGCAGTGAAACACTTAGCAAGTTATGCTGGCGTAATAATGCAAACCGTTAATCTTAGAGTTCGCTACCACGCAACTCTGTAGTAACTCCTAAAGTGATGCAATCGAATGAAAAAAAGGACTGCCTATTATATAAACAAAAGTCGAGGCTGCAATGCAAGGCCACTACAGAAGTGCTGCAATACAGCAATAGCGATACAATGTACACTTTAAGCAACACAATGAAACATGATCTTTTATCCTTAATTATCAGAATTTAAATATTTCATTTTCCTTGCTCTCTTGCAAAATTAAGTTTAGATCGTGAAAGCGCTCAAAAAGACAAGGATACAGAAAGAGATTTCCACACAGTGCACTTACTTCCAGTGTCTTTTTGAGCACATCCGCTATCTAAACATGGTAACCCAACTAGCCTAAACGCTGTCGTTATTCCAAAATTAAGGGCACAGGGTAAGGTAAAATTAGAAAAAAAATCGTTTTTTTTTTTGTTTTGGAATTTTAGAAGTTCAATTCTTTCTACACATGTTCCATGATCGCACTTTCCTCAGAAAGCCATATTTACGGCTGAAAAACGCTTTTTCCGAAACCAAGTAGTGAGCGGCCACGCCCCCTTTCAGGATTAACGTCAATTTTTTCAACCAAAAAGTCCACCACCTGATTTCAAAACTTGTCTAAAATCAGCTACATATAAAAATTGTCTGGCAACTATTGTACAGCTCCTCTTTTTTAGCCAAGACAGTCCTGAGACGCTTTGCACGTTTTTTCCACGTTTCTGCAACCTTCATGCAGCTGCGTCCGAGTGCTATCCCTTTCGATCAGTATTGTAAATTGTGCCGGTGTTGGTTGCTGCTGATAAGTTGAGATGCCCAGGGCAAAGAAGGCCTTCGTCAGGCGTGAATTTCACGGCAACCGCTAAGCTCATCGTGAAAAAGCAAAAGGATGTCCACGACCGAATGAGATCCCGAACGCTGAACGCGTCAGCTCCTCGACATCGAAGCTTTCAAGATTTTCTCTGTGCTTCCAGGAAGAGGATGTGCTACAGAGCAGCAGCCAATATGCCTTAATGGACATGGACGGCATTTGTGCCGCAATTACACAAATTTGTGTGTGCAGAGAGTGCGGTGGAAGTGTTGAGCTCATCGAAATATTGACAAAACGGGTAGGCGTTGCAAGCGTTTACAGTTTGAACTGTGAAGTGTGTAGTGCCGCACAACGATTTGAGACGCAGAAGAAAACTACTTCTGGCCTCTATGAAGCCAACCTCAGGTTAGTGTATGGCTTGAGGTTCATTGGTAAGGGAATGGCTGCAGGAAATATACTCTGTGCTATGCTAAACCTTCCTAAGCCGCCGACAAAGTTTGCGAAATACAATCAAGAGCTTCTAGGTCACATCGAAGCTGCTGCTCAGGAGTCGATGAAAAGGGCAGCTGACGAAGCTGTGCAGCTGAATGAGGGGGATAAAGACATCGCAGTTGCTCTTGATGGAAGCTGGCAGAAGCGAGGCCATACTTCCAATAACGGCATAGTCTCTGCGACCAGTGTAGACTCTGGGAAAGTGCTGGATGTGGAGGTTTTGTCTAAACGTTGTCCAAAGTGCAGCATCAAGGGTACAAACAGTGACCCCCTTCATAGAGAGGTGTGCCAAAGCAACTACCAAGGCACCAGCGGTGAAATGGAAGTCGCAGGAGCACTGAAAATTTTCGGCAGGAGTGAGGAGCTTCACGGCGTTCGATACGTCAAATACCTTGGGGATGGTGACAGCAAGGCTTTTATGGCTGTGAAGGCACAAATGCCATATGGTGATTCCGTTGAAATATCCAAGGTTGAGTGCATAGGGCACGTGCAAAAAAGGATGGGCACAAGGTTACGAAGGCTAAAAAAAGGAAACAAAGCAGGAAAACTCTCTGATGGAAAGAGCCTCTCGGGCCGAGGCCGACTGACTGATGCAGTAATAGACAAGCTCCAGACGTACTATGGTTTGGCCATCAGAAGAAATGTAGGAAACCTGGATGAAATGCGAAAGGCCGTTTGGGCAACCTTCTTCCACTTATCGGCCACAGACGATGACCCATGCCATGGACTTTGCCCAAAGAGACCTGATACGTGGTGTGCCTTCAACAGAAGTCAGTCAGAGGGCAAGCCATTTTTCCACAAGGAGAGTCTGCCTGCATCTGTCTTGGAGGCTATCAAACCCATTTATAGGGAGCTATCGAAGGCTGAGCTCCTAGAGAAGTGCCTGCATGGGCGAACTCAAAATGCAAATGAGTCGTTCAACCATGTTGTTTGGGAACGCGCGCCAAAGAATGTGTTTGTTAGGCTTCGGACCCTACGGATGGCAACACTGGATGCTGTTCTTTCATTTAATGATGGTAGCATCGCACGGGCCAACGTTTTGAAGGCGTGTGGATTGAACCCAGGGAGCAACACCATCAAGTGGCTGAGGGAAGCTGACCATAAGCGCATGTACTTTGCGGGCCGAGCAACACGACAGCTTACAAAAGAGGCCCGACAGTCAGAACGACAAGCCGAAAAGCGAAAAAATGACGGCGACAGTGACTACGAAGCAGGGGGCTATTAAACCAATTACTATGAAGGCGTTTCTGCGAATAAAAAATGGTTTTTCACATCTTTTTTCTCTTTACGCTCTATTATCTCAAAACAGTGTTTTTTCTTACAAAGGTACCATTATTTCCAATGCCTTTCAAGACAGACGGCTGATTTTTTTTTTGCAATCCTCTACATAAGTGTTGCCAACTACTGAACTAGAATTAAGCAATTTCACTGAGCAGTTATTCTGTTATGAATTTTGAAATGCGCAAAGAAAGGCCAGGTTTGTGTACTACCGGAAAAAATTTTATTAAAAATCGAATTTTCAACACATTTCAAATATTCTACTTCAGTAAAAAGAGCACAAAATTTGGCAAACAATGATATATGCATTATTAGGCTACTGTTATTAGTTAGTGAGAAACATGTACCTCAACATGGCCTAAAATGCATGGGAAGTATAGGGCTTACCCTGTGCCCTTAAGCCTTTCACAAAGTGGGAGCCCCTTTCCCCATACAATGTGCACCATAACTAATCCAACACATTTTTCATGATGTTTTCTCAGAGAATAAACACTGTTTGAAGATTTTGCAATAGTACTTGTCTTTTCGATTCTACGAATGTATCATGCAAATGTTCAATGAAATGACCATGTGCCTATCTTGATCATTGCTCAAAATCAGGGTATAATGCACCATGAAGGGCAGGCTCTGCTTGATTTTTATGTTTTCCTAACGAAGCATGTACGTGCAACCCTTCTGCTGGCTTGTATGCAGCAGGTTTGTCTAGCTAGACGAACTGTGGTTTTGCTATAAAGATGAAATGGTACTTTGGAAGTGAATGGTTTTCTAAAATGCATTTAACATACATACCGGGGCTTTAACAGCACCTGGTGTAAGCAACATCAGTGGGGGGACCGCAGGAGTGGCCTAGTGGTCCGAGCATCTGCCTCGCAAGCAGGAGGTGCGGAGTTCGATCCCTAGTGCCACCGGGTAACCAGCGGTGATACAATGGGTCGTTTCAATGGCCAGTTTAAAACTTGAAATAACCATGCTGCAATATATACAAAAAATGATTTGTGTGCTCTCTCTTGCATGACATTGTTAATCATATCATAGTGTTGGTAGTACACAAAATGCATGTATGGAACATATACGTGCACTGTTTTTGTTCACATCTTACCTGCTATGTGCTGTTATGGCATGTTATGTGCTGGGAAAGCAACAGATGGTGAGCAATGTTGTGCTGCAGCCTTTCTTCTGGTGGAATTTGAATCATGTGAGGTGCAGCTGAAAGAAATTGTTTCATACATAAGTATATTTCATGTAACACAACAAAAAGTGCACAGCCCCATCATGAGTTGTGGTTTAAACTAACAGCGAGCTTTTTACTACTCTATTTAACACATGATGCAAGTCAGTGATGCTGGAGGCACAAAACTAAATACTGTAACAAGAGCTAATATGGACAATCGTGCCTTTAAGAGATATTGTCAATATATATTTTCCTGAATGAACTAAAGTTATCCTTAGAAGCATTCAGAGGAAGATAATTTTGCTAAATGCCTTTTGCCAGAATAGGCCTTTAAGGAACCAGTTGCAAATGAAAAGAATAACTTTAAGACCATGCTATGCATGCTCTAACGCCAAAGTAGTTCCATACAAGCAGTATACTATGCCCCTAGTTTTATGGTGGGCCTGTACTGCACAATTTTCATGCAAGGTAGTGGAAAGTATGTGCCATGAAACAGACCTCTGCTTGCTGAAACTGGCAAATAAGTACTGGGTTTTTAAGGCAGGAAAGAAGTTACATAGTTCCTTCTGCAGGTTTTGAACTTCAGGTTAGTTATTTGAAAAATATCAATCCCTGAACTGCAATGATTGAAGTTTTTAGCAAATAACATTTCCATTGTAACAGTGGAAACGCTCTTTTATTTGAGGAACGACTTTTCAAAAGCCTGCGTTTCATGGTGGCTGTCAAGTAGCCCTGATAAAGAGAAACCAGTCACGACACACAACCAAGCCCCCGTAGCACATTTTGAACTATACCCTCATGATATAGCTTTAAAGTAAGTGTTAAGCAATACAAATACAAATCCCTTGATTTCCTTCATGATTTATCACTGGTGTATACATACAAAGATAACCGTACAAGATGTGGAGTGCATGGTACAGAGACAGTAGGCAGATGGTTTCTTGACACTCAAAAAGTGAACAAGGGAAGGAAAAATCTCAGGGTGCTTGCCGTTTCGACAACTTGTTTTCGTCTGGGGTCAACATATACAGAGGAAACTTAGAATCAAGTACAGGGTTGTCCACTCTTAGTGCGAACACGCGAGCACATGGCTGTGCTCTTTGGGCCACTGTGTCTGACATTGCCACACATCGAAGTGTAACATGACACGAAGCACCACATCCAGGTGCATCTCCTCTTGCGCCATTTTGCAGCGATGAGTGGCTGCGCCGCACACAGTGGACCTCTAAAAAGTGCGGCCATGCGCTCACATGTTTGCAATAAATGTGGCCAGCTCTGTACATTCCGGAATTGGCATAATTATTTGAAAAGGCCTTGCACATGGTCAGAGGTGTCCCAACCCATAATTTCGACCTCCTTTCCTGCTTTCTTTAATTTATCGTTATACTTTAACCTTATGCCCTGCACCTCCTGACATCACTTCTCGGAACCTTGGCTGCCATACTCCTCCCCCTCCCCCTTCTTTTTGCCTTTTCTCCGAACCTGCCCTCATTTTCTCTTTTTCCTTCAAATTATTTTGCCCCCCCCCTGGTATTTTATTCTGCCATGCTGCTTAATTTCTTTATCCTAGTTTTTCAGGAAAAGGCATCCAGCCATACCAAGCCACCTGTTGCGGCTGGACATAAAGCCATTCAAGCCCACTCTGCACACTCCATACCCCGAGATTCGTTTCTACTGAATTGGGCTTTTTTGTTTTCACAGTTTTGCAGGTCAACCGGTTAATCTTCTTTAGCAGCTATCATGCCTGGTCAAGGTTCACGCTACCCATCGTAACGCCCTTCCCATATCGCACCCTCGTTCCACACAACAGGCCTTTCGCCTCGAAGTGAAAACCTTATTTAAACCCCACCAATGATGAACACTTTGCCAGACAAAGACAAGTACTCTTGTCGAAACGTCGGCAAGCACCCTGAGGCTTTTCCCTTCCTTATTCAGTTTGTGAGATACCAGGGACAGGTGTTCAAGCAGCCATACCACACTAATACCCTGTCACACGGGCACCGCAAAGGCCTTGGAGAATCATATCCAAAGGCGTAAGGAGTGCAGCTACCCGGTACAAATGTTGCGCCTTTGTCGCTGAGGGCCTTGGAGGCGAAGGCGCTCAACCGAGACCTTCGGAGCCCGAAGACACAGCATTCGAGAAGCTGTGATCGCAGTACCATCCAAAGTCAAAAAGTAAAAGCAATAAAAAAATAGATAAGCTAATAATGTTTGAAAACATTTTTTTCAAATACGAAAGGTGTGTCTGGCTTTGGTTTTTGTACGGGTGTTTATGTTTTATGTTCAAATTTCAAGATAGTGAAAGTGTTGCGGCAACACCGAGCGCCCATGGTGGCCAAGGCAATACACGTACAAAACCTGCTCCTGCTGATGAGAGTAGCTGTTGCAGTACTTTTAAGGAAGCAATCAGAATAAAAAAATTCTCAAAGCTCAACGAATGAACAGAATACACCACTTTAATTTTAGAACACTCACTTCAGCCACCTCGAGTATAGCAGCGGGTGCTCAGCCTGAACGACTTTCACCTTTGAGCTGCACCGTGTAGCTGCATCGCTGCTCCTTTAAGCTTTCGCTTCTTTGGTGAAAAATGGTGCCTTTGCTGGAAAGGCCTTCGAGGAATGCCATGTGACAGGGGTATAAAGCACATTTTTTACTGACACGAAAGACTCAGTGCCTTTAGTTCTGACAAAATTCTGAATCATGCTTTGGTGGCTTAGCATATCAAAATACTGGACATGACAAAATCAGCTAATTAGTGAGGGCTATTATTTGATATAGGTAAAATTATAACATTCTCTTAAAATAATGAAAAGAAACCACCAGCACTGACATCAATGTACAATTTGGCTGTAACATACTGACATGACAATATAGTTACACGTAAATTCCCTTTTCGCACTTCAAAACTGCATGCATTATTTCTAGAAAGTGCGAGAACAGAAGCTCATACATAGTGCCAAAGAAAAGAGTGCATAATAGTACCACTTACGAGGTGTTTATCGGCAACTGCAATGAGCAAGGCTATGTTAATGGCAATCCAGAGTTATGTGTCTTACGAGCGCATGCACTTGGGAGGTGATAGCAGCTGTGGACGCAGCTGTCCATCGCAGTTTTGAGTCTGTCGAGATAACACATGGGGTAAGGTATTCCCTGTTTTGCTGCCGAAGGCAAAACCGTCAGCGAGTGGAGTTGCCTTGCTATTCACTGTCAATATCTACTGCTCAAAGTAAAGGAAACTAGGGCATAGAACATACAGCATTTCATATTATGCTTTGGCCAAATGCAGTGAGGATGAAACAGACTAGACTTGTCTTATGACGTTTGCACTCTTTACTTTGCACCAGAGGAAAATAAATTTTTGTACAGTTGACCTACTGCTTGCCACAGTCCTAGAAGAAATTAATCCAGGTCTCAGAAATTCTACCGAGAGAATACTGATGCTGCATGTGCATTTCTCTGAACTGTTCTGAAATATGCAGAAGTTACCAATTTTTTACTACCTGATTACATACTGTAATCTTTGCAAGGAATATGAGGTTAACGGACTGGGAAAAAATGTCAGGAATGGTACCTTTGGTACTGGGCACTTGGACAAACAAATGACCCACTGGGCGTCCCCAGGAGCTCTGCTACCAGGCACCCCTAGCAACAGTAGTCAATTTTCCAGATCCAAAGGAGCCATGCGAATGATTGCCGAAAAGTCAAGTTTAAGGACAGCAGATGCATGAACACAAAACAGTTTTCCAACTTTGTTTCAGTGTGATAAATGGTTTCAAATCTCTAGACTATATCTGGTAGTACACAAATTATCAGAACACCATCTCCCGCTCAGAATCATCTCAAAGCACATTCGACACGCAGTACCAACATGGACAGTTCGTGCTTAATCGAATCCAAAAGTTTACGGTGATCGACCAATGTTACTCTAAATAGAGACAGAAAGCGCATGCACGTTGTACTGATGTTATCGTGAACATAACATGCGACGAGACGCAAGGTTACAATACAAACAAAAAACCGCTTTCAAAATTTGAGAACAAAAGGCTCACCTTCTCACAAGTTCGCCAAACCGGAGACGTTGCCGAGTGGCTGCCGCCAAAGTCACTCGCAATGCACAGAAACAATAAAAATGCAGTGCCGCTTACTTTCCTTGAGCAATTCCAGTCGATTGAACTTCCACCTGTTCTCACCGACTACCTCTGCAAGCATGTCTAAAAGTTAGCGGCGCAGCCACGCCATTTGCAATTTACGGAGTTACACGGGAAATTCATAGCGCCATTCGCGTATTCGCGCTCAAGCTCACGTCGCTGATGTCGCAAAGGCGCAGAACGGCAAAAACATATAAGATGTATTTAATTTTAGGGCAGTTTATTTAGCTGACAACCTGAATCGTTTGATATATTGTTTTTTCTATTCGTTGCATGAACGTTATTACCACCTGGGGCAGTGCAGCTTGGCCATGGCTAGCCATGGCGAAGTCGAAGCGCTATAGCCGAGCCCGCAGTCGGAAACATGTGCGCAGTTAGCGCAGTGTGGAGTTGAATGAACAGGCGCTTTGGAATGGGTTTTTGTTCTTCCGTGTTCGCTGCGTGCGTCCTGCGCGTTGTGTGTCTTTAGTATGTGTGTGTGTATGTGTGTGGCCGGAACGCTGCATTGGAGTGTACATACAACAGCTCGCTGTCCCGTGCGGCATCGGTGCGTAGTAAAACGATCATGCAGAATGTGCGTTACAATGCCAGTGGCCCTGCACGAAAGAGGGGACTTGAAGTCAACGGAAAAGCTGCTCTCCCTCGTGGGACTGCAAGAATCTGGCGAGTAACAGTCGACGCGCGTTTCGGTGGATGATTCCGTTTACCACGCCAAAAAATTCAGCACTGGCCAACAGCAATGAACTGCTGCTGCATCATCACCTGTGTGATGTTTGTGACAAGCTTGTTGGATGTGAACGTGGCCATGAATGGTATTCGCCGAGCAGTGGTCCTCAGGGCGTGGCACCAGTGGATACCCGAAGACGATTACTGTTTGCCTGCGCCCTGGCGCCTCGCATTCAACCGAATGCTTTGGCGTTAATTATTTATATCGGAATTTCACACGTAGTTGGACTCGCAAATATTACAGCGTACAAACGTGCCGTTGGAAGAGCACCCTTTTTCATTTTTTTTAGGGAGGGGGTGGGGGAATTACCGTCTGCTGAAATTTAATGTCACTAATATTTTGAGCTTATTTTCTAAACAGGTGCCGTGGTGGCACTGTAAGCAATGCATTTACTGGGCAGAAGTTTATTTTATGTTGTGTTGGCACAAGGTTAATGATTGTCATTGTACTGTGGTGCCATGTTCAAACAAAACACATAATTGTACACTCTCTTTGAAGAATGTCTAATGAGGTAATAAATTACTGAGCAGCGAGTATGCACTGTGGTAAATGCGATGAACGTTACTGAATTACTTCACACTTGTCATGTTCTGTTGTCGTTAGTGATTACGTATGCCTTGGTGTCTGCTGCTTTCCAGTGTAGGGGTCGAGAGGCATGTCGAGCTCCACTTAGCAGCTTTTTTTCCTTCCACTCTCTACTGGCCAACGTGGTAAAATAAACTCAACATAATGCGTGATTGCTCACTCCTAGATTAGACTACCATTTCACTTATTTACTCTCAGGGCCAATTGGCATCGAAGAGAGGAGAGCGACTAACATAAATACATGTGTAGGCAGATTAATTAAAATGATTATACACAGCAGACTTGAAGGCATTGGATGCAGTGGTGGACATGACGAAGGCAGAGAAGATGTGACAGCTGGAAACGTAGAAAAGTGGAGATCTGCGTGAGTTTGTACGCGACTTAAGGTGAACGCTAGCAAAAAATTAAGAAGGCGCAGAAGACTGAAGCCAGAGTTAAAACTGTAGTTTAACAGAGGAAAGCACCTCTCAGCAAGCCAAAATGTGCAAATGCAAGCAGTTATGTGAACACAGAACATAGAAAATGAAACTCTTTTTTGGACAGAAGGAAAGCTAAGGCACATTGCTTATTGTGATGTTGCTTAAAAAGTTGGTGTCTAGTTGTTGCCCTTCATATCTGGTCCTTCCACACCCAGCAACTGAAATGCCATCAAAAAGGAGCATTTCCAACCACTCTATTACATGGGAGGTACACATCGCCAGATGTCAGAGGCTTGGCGTCTCATCTTGCAGACTAGCTAGTTTGGCAGATTTAAACTTTACCCCATGTAAGAGGCATGCGGTAGCCTTGAAGGGGAGTATTTCATAAGTGTTACAGCATATTGTACAGTGCTGGCATGCTTCATTATTTACATCACAGTAATATGCTAGCACAGGCTGGAAAGTTTGTAAGTGAACAGAAAAAAACAATGTTCATGCCATATCTTAGCCACATTCTTAGTATTGTATAAAAAGGGCAAATAAGGAATTCCTCATTTTTTTGTCAGCTTTTTCTTTCTGTGCATTGATTTTTTGCAAGTTAGCAAGGTTCTACAGTCTTGTGTGCCTATCGGCTGGCCCCTTGTTTGTCAAAGGTACCGAGTACACAATGGGTCGTGTCAGTGGAAGCTAAGTAAACGATGGATAGAAAATTCGTGCTTTCAGAGTATTTCCAGAAAAAACTGCTATTATTTCCTACTCAGGATGGGGGAACAGCATCGATGGTGCACATCCTCCTTGTCACTGCAGCAATTATGGCTGCTCGCTGCTTTTCGGTGGCGTTTCATTTATCTGCAGGAAGAGCAGGCATGAATGGGCGGCAATAGGTACCTACTAAATTAAACATTGCATTGAGCAATATGTTGTTGTGTTGGTGCTTTTGTTATCCATGAAGGAGTTGGTGTTTTTGATTAATGGTTGTGTAGCAAAGATGTAACTGCTACATTGCACTGCATTCACAGATTTGTTTGCCCATGCTTTTGGTTTACTCAGTTTTTTATTTCCTTACCAAATGCCAGATGGAAATTCAGCTTTCAACTTGTGCACTTTCATCATGTTTGCAATGTACTTTCAGCTGGTGTTCAGTTTCACTTTGGAGAAGTTGTCCAACCATTGTCTGTGTCTAAATGTTTTCTAACAGTTGACCTCATTACGCAGCATTTCTCACAGAAAGCAAATGTTGCAGTAACATTTTTATTAAATTTTACTCTATCATGTGGCTAGCAATGTAGCGAAAAATTTTTTCATCAAGTCAGCTTTTAACATTATAGCAAATTAAGGCCTTTGTTATTTAACGTTGCTCACAATTTGTACCAATCACTCAACCTTGAAGCAACGTAATGCGTTATCACCCTTCCTCGGCTCTTCATTGTGTTAATCACATTAGACATGCTCACGGTCGTTCGCCATGCTAGTTTGCGGACATTGTTGGCTAAGAGTAAACCAGACAAATAAAAAATCGGACGTCATGTGATGCCTATAGTCCGCGGGCCAGAAGTTCATCGTGTAAAAGTGGCGTCACATCATAAGCATCTTCTGTTTTTGCTGCCTTTAAGCAAGTTATTAGTGCGGTTGGTGCAGCACATAGTCGATGGGGTCAACCGTCCTGTCGTGTTAAGTTTTGATCCCTTAAATTGAATGTTTAGTATTTTTCCCTGCAACGACTACAGAGGAACACGGACGTTTCCTTCAATACTGGACTGAATATACGGTCATTCCCTACGTTTCATTGAAAGCAGAAGTGGTTCTGTATTTAAAACGTACATAGTCTACGTTATAGGTACGGAATTTTTTTACAGTGTGGATCCCGTCCGCCGCCGTAATAAAAATCAACTTAAGATTGTTTTTGACGTAAGCAATAAACGCTGAGACAGAGAAATGTGCCAAATGTATCATTCCTGAGGATCGTTGATCAACACCGAGTTGCTGGTAAAAGCAACAACTCTGATACGAGCAAAATTTCTCGCCAGAATCACCTCGCAAGCTGCCGCTGGCCCGCCGTTGCGGTCCGGCTCGCCTGTCGCCCGCAGCGGTCCGCCGGCTCCGCAGCCGAAGGTGTCGCGGAAATTGACCATAATTTTAGTTTATGGTAAGATTATACTGTTAACAGCAAAGCGATATTAAGAGATATTAGAGCGCAAGCTACTCGCGAAGCGTCGTGTGCTGCGCCAGGCAGCAGCGCAGTTCGTCGCCTGGCGCGACCGCAGGCGGTGCCGTTGCCGAAATCTCGCTACTAGCGCAAGCATGCTTTGTCGCTGCTCGTATATAGCAGGCGGTCTTTCTGATAATATTTCTATTTTGTCTTTTATGGTGAGAACTTCAAACACCAAGCCAAGCAGTAATCATACCGCTGCGAGTGAGTGGCAAAGCGTACGCTTTGAGCTCGAGTGCTTGAGTCGAGCGGCGCAGCGATGGTTGCTGCTCTGTGTGTCCCTGCTTGCAGTGGGGCTGCAATTCGCAAGCAGCGACCGGTGCAGCGCGCCGGCCGAGTTTTCGCACATGGGTCGCCTGCTTTTTACGTCTGTCGCGTCACACTGCTCAGTGTTTCTTATCAGCACCTCTGAAAACAACGAAGTGCTCTGTTCTCCATGGTGTCGTGGGTATAGCAGTAGCTTCGCATTGCAGAGGTTCCTAGTTCGAATCCGCGTGGTCGCGAATTTTTCTTTTTCTTATTTTAGTTTTAAATAAACTCTCCCGTCTTGTTTACCCGCGAGCGACTGGATTTATTTTTCGAGCCATGCCTTTCTGACCCAGCAATAAGTGCCGCTCAGTACTGGGCTGCACTCAATATAGGTTCATATAATCATGAGTGTTAATAGTTTGTTTTACTATGGTGGGATTTATTTAATAGAGTTAAAAATGAAGCGACCCGGCCCATGAATTTCGCATAGCAGGAAATGACAAAAGAAGAGTGAGGACGAGAAAGGGCCAAGTCGGCGGGAGGTCTCACACGTCTCGCTAGTGTGACATGGGGGTTGGCGAACCATCGGAAACTGCCGCCTTGTGGGAGACGTGGCGCCGACGCCGGCAGTCGGCCGACTGTTTTCGTCGACGCAGTGTGACATAGAGCCAGACATCACGATGACATGGTTTTGGCAGACCGAATCGGCCGACTGTTGGCCTGTCTTTTGCACAGTTGTTGTCATTTTAATATGTAACCCCCACCCCCAACTACCTACAGCCAGCTGACTGCTAATGCAAAAGACATGCTTATCTACTCAATATATAAGTTGTGTGTGTGTCTGAATTGTGTATGCATTAAAAATTCACATTTTAGCACACAGCTGTCAAACACAAATGCAAATGCACATGAGAAATTATTACTTTTCCAGTTGTTTGGAACAGGTAAAATCAGTTCTAATTAAAGCAGTTCTACATTTTACAGAACAGTGGCAATGTAACAATAGTGACTTATTTTTGTTGTTTATCAGTCTATTATTAAAGCCAAAATAGGAATAGCACTGTGCGGCTGCAAAGGGGCTTAGACATGCATCACTTGGTTGTAGTGCAAGGCGCTTTGTTCTCCACAGAGACAGCGGGCCATCAGGTAGTCCTTTAGCATACCTTCATGAGGTGATATTGCCGTTGCACAAGTCAGACTACAGCATTCAAAACAAGAATGGGAAGTTCTGCTGAAGGCCATGTCATTGTTGCCATGTACAAAATAAGCTGGCATATACTCTGTTCAACTCCAAAGCATTCTCAAATGTCGCTGTGAGTGGAGAACAATGTCGGTGCCTTTGTATTGCATAAAAGTCTACACATGTCTTTCTATTACTATAAACATAATGAGATGTGGGAGCCAGTAAAGTGGATTACAGGTAGAGGAAATGCAAGAACCAATTTGGAGGGTTACATTGCAATGGCTCCTGGCTTAGGCTGGGAAAGAATACTTTGTACAGTCAGGGAAACAGGATACAATGACCCTATAATCTGCTTATCTCGAGCAAACACCAACATCTCAAGAAGAATTTGTAAACTTGGGTTTCCAGTATGAGGTCTATGATGTTGCACAATAAAATGAAATAAAAATTGAGCCATTTAAGTATGTGACAGGCATATATGCGTATGTTCTCTGATACAACTTTAAAGCAATGTTTAAGAGTTATTTTCACTCATTAGTAAAATGTAGACTGATTGAATGTAAAGGTGATCAGTTCACAATCTAGCTAGCAAAAGTGAGCATTGCTTACTGTTAACTGATGCTTATACAACTCAACATGTGTTGAATTTTAAAAAGAGTGTGCTATTAGTTGCCGACTGTCAACATTTTCAGCAAAATATACCTATTTCACTGCCAGTCTGGTTTTCAAAGAAAAAAATTAATTGAGGCATGGATAGGCATCAGAAACTTGGAAAAGACCAATTTGAAGCTAGGCCGAAGAAAGCCGAAAAAAAACAGAAAAGCAGTGATGACTTCTGTCTTTACTGGTGTTTCCTTGCTGCAAATTGAAGTTGACGGCTTTTGTGTTCAAGATGAACCAACAGCCTTGTTAACAATATCCTGAATATATAAAAGTCACATGCATAAACATGCATTCGTAGCATTCTCACTGAGCCATGTTATGAAGGCGGTGTGTTGCTTAGCTGAAGAGACGATAAGAGAGAAAACAAGAGAAATCTGACACAGATAGGCACAATAATGCATGCTTAGCTTTTGAGTGCACAGGTTCAGTTGGCTAGAACTATAGCTTGTGCACAGTGTGCAAGTTAGCGTAAATGCAACTGTATGCCATCCGACCAAAGTATTGTGTAAATGTGCCCCAATATTACTTGAAATAGATTGTGAGGAAAATTCTTACACGTAAGAGAACATTGCATTGGCTTGCCAAGCTGAGCAAGCGACTAAGCACTTCATTAGAACAATTTATTTTAGCATTTATTATACCTAAATAGTACTAAATGACAATACATGAGGGGTCAGCTGTGTGTAGAAGTAATCAACCATTAGCATCCAAGCACAGCCATACAGCTACAAAGAAAAGCTTTGTACCTCTTCTTTGTGACCTTATGACTGCACTTGGGTGGACAATAATGAGTATTTACTCCCTTATTGCAAATATTCTCTACCTTGGGGAAATCACTTTGATCAGTGGAAGAACATCATTTACTGGGTGGATTTCTGCAGTGACCAGCTAAAAGGACAAGAGGCTAGTAAGCCTTGTGAGGTGGAAGGCCATTCCAGCCTTTACTGGCAAAAACAAAAATCAATCTTGAAATGCAGTGGCATGAGCTAACTGAGGCACAACAGTACTTGTGCGGCTAGTGCAGAAGGAAAGATGAGTCAGAACAGATTAGTTGGTTATGTGACGGTAAAGAGTTAAAAAGAACCGGCAGTTTCTGCACGACATGAAGAAATTTGAAGATTCGCCTTTGGTGCTGTGAAACTGGAGCTTCAACAATAGTCTGAGCAAATAAAACAAGGGCTCACATCCCCAGGATTCTGGACCATGCGCCTCGAAAAACCGGTCGCGCCATCTCGCGACAGCCGGCGGCGCGGCGGCGCGTAACTCAATGGCGACGAAAAATAAAAATTGATATTTCGTCGCGCATAACAGTTAGAAATTAGCTCTCTCGCCTAGATGTTAAATGCATCTTAAAGTTTCATTTAGTCGAGTTTCATCGATGTAGCTTACATATTGCGTTTGCCATGAGCAATGATCTATGACAGCATGGAGCCTATGGCGAGGTCCTGAAAAATACCCCACTTGACTTCAATTTATCGCTCACTACAGCCCTATTTTAAAATATATCGACAAGCTCTAGCAGGTTCACGTAGGGTAATGTCCTACCTTTAAGGAAGTATAAGGTATTTTACATTTCAATGGCGTAAAAGTCTTCCTGCGCTATTTCACTATTGATCATGCATCATCAGCTTTTTCATGAAACGTGTGGCGCCCTCTCTCGGTGCGTTGGAAAGGCACACGTCCCTGCTCGCGGCCGGGCTCGAGTAGCGGAGGCGGCTCGATTCCGGCCGTGCCCTGCTACAGTGTCCCTGCTTTGGTAGGTTGCTTTGGGAGGTTGAGCCTGCCGTACGAATGCGCAGTTTTATCAAAAGTGCCCCCATCGGAGGGAGGCTATGGCCATGGGCTGCTACATAAAATGCTACAAGAAAGCGTGTGCCTTCTATGAGGTATATAGATGAAATAAGAAGACTCTTTTGCTTGACAGGTACATTTTTCATTAAGCGCGTACAGTGACCACACCGGCATAGGTGATAGTGGAATTGCGTACGCAATAACAGTGCAAAGCAATGAAGCTTCTAGGTACTTTCGTTCAAGCAGTGAAATTTGTAATTCCCGGACGCTCATACTTAGAGCTCACTCACCGATACTTGTATATGGTTCTTGCACTGTGCATTCAAAATTGTAAAATCGTGTCTTAATGTCTACATTTCAACACTCATGTTATTAGCCTCAATAGCAGAAAGCTCTTCCAATCTTTTGTCGATGTGGTGCAAGTGTAGCAAGGATGCGTTGAAGTGAATGTTGCATGTGTTGCACATAAGAGGCGGCAAACCTGATGCTGCGTTTTATGCCAGTAGGTTATTTGTCCAATGTAACAATTAGTAGTGTGGTAGTTCACATTTTTGTCTAGGTTGGTAAAGTGCTTCTCACGATTCGATCGTTCGCCGTCGAGAAGGGGTTTACCATTGCTGTAATCGATGCTAGTTTCGGCAATTCTGTCAAAGATGTACGTGAAGGATGAACCGCTAACGAAGACTTCATAGAGTGGTATGCTGGGAACTATTCTGAAGAGTGTGCCATCAGTTCGGCAAGCCAGTAACTACGCCGTTACCCAGAGCAGCAATCAAGAGTCAAACTCTAGTTAAATGTTCTTGATTATAATTTAAATCTGCTAAGAAATGAGCAGAAGTTATTGTCGGATAACACGATGTTTAAAAGATTACTGGTTTTCTCCAGTACGGTGACTCGGCGCTCCACCCAACCCGTTTGTGCAATGCGCCGCTAGCGCGATTCATTAGCGACAGGACGCTACATGCTCGCGGCCCTGAATATGCAGTGAATTTACCGTGTTGCGAATATGTGCAACAATACCCATAAGCACTTTCGCACGAGTGGCGCGAACATATATTTTTTTTTTGCATAAGTTCCAACCTACCCTCGTTTTTTTTTTCTGCCGCTCTCCTATCTACTTTTCGCTATCCTCTCTCTTTGCTTTTAATTCCACCGGTTGCAGTTCCAGTGCTTGAGGGATTAGATAGCAATCGCTGGGCCGGCAACATTTTTAGCTTCCTTTTTGTATTCTCGTCAGTTGTTGTTGCCTCTGAAGCTGTTGGCAAACTACTACTTCTTGGATGTGTGACTCCCGGGGAGTTAGCGCGGCTTTTTAAGCGCACAAACCGCGGGAGTCAGAAGAGGGAGCCGTTTCCACGGAACGATCCCGCGACTTTTAAATGTGCCATGCATCTCCATGTTCCTGGTGCTGGCTCCCTTCCCCTGTCGAGCGGACGGAGAGAATTTCAAGCCGTGGAGAGAAGGGGTTGGGGGGCGATGAAAGAACAACTTAAACGCGAAGAAAAGTTCGGGGAACCTGAAATAGCTTCAAGCCATGAAGAAAAGAGCCACCGAGAGCCCGGCGATCCTTCCATTGTTATAAACCGGACCCCCCTTCCAACGCGTACACGAGCGCCCGCGCGCTGATGCCGACATCTAGCACGGACGCCTCACCTAGGCTTGCTGGCGTCTCCTGCAGTGCGCATGCGCAGACCGGTTTCGGCTTACGCTAAGAGCGCGGACGCTGAGCGCGTACGCCCAGGAAGGGCCATTCGAGTTGGCGCCTCTAGGCCTTTTTTGGGGTGGGATGACTGTCTTTGAAGTGGCACAGGAGGCCTCCGATAATGATGTCCGGCTTGTGTGTAGTTTGCATCCCTTCCTTTCTGAGAACACTGGCCAAGGTTTCGCAGACACCCTTTACGTACTAACTGCATACGCGTTTTTGCCACCAGCGTGTCCTTAGCATAAGCATATCGAGTTGTTTTCGTTGCATCCTTTTCAGTTTTAGATGATACATCGAGTGAAGAATCTTGGGTATCCATTGCCTAGAAATGTTTTCTTTTGCTGATGATGAGTTTTAATGGCGCACAGGCAACCTCGCACCAAGCGCAATGGGTTGAAGTGTTTTCTTCAACACAATGTTAGGTGGAAGACCATTTTCCGAGCACTTCAACCCAAAGAAACCAAGCGCTAGGCTTCGAGAAAACTTCTACCCATTGGAAATCAGTGGGTACACGGCGACACTGCGGAACGAATCACACACCGTCCTCGAGCCGCATGCTCAAAGCGATGTGTCATTGCTATTGTCGCTGATTTTAAAACAAATATGCAAGAATTGGGAATCGTCTTAACCAAAACTTGCTTGAATTCCACCCTACCCTTAGGGCACAATTTTCAGCACTGTTCCTCCCAAAAAGGCTACGGGAACAAGACGCACAACACGCAGCATCAAACGGATGAAGAACGTGGAGAGGCGGTAACGGAAAGGGCCAAGGATGATTTGAGCAGGTGCATAGGTACGGAGAAATTCTTTTTCAAGAGCTACACGGGCAGCCGGTAGCAGGGTGGTAACAGGGTGGAAGAAAAGGACAGTGGGGAGGGATCTCCTGCTGTGCCTTTGCCTGCCTTTCTTGTTTTTTCTCCTTTTACTTTTCCTCGAATCGTGGAGCGCAGTCCATGGTTGCTTTTTGGATGCGCTATGTTTCTGTTCCCTATGGTGCGAAGCACGAGCTGCACGACATAGTCGGCGCCTCTGCGAAAACGGCCCGGAAAGGTCATGGACGCACTCTTGCCTCCAGGCTGTCACAAAAAAAAACTTACAACCGCTAATGTGTCAGTCATGGCAAAGGGTTTCTCCTCTCGCTGACAAAAATTTCCCAAAAAAGACATCAGAATTTCTGCAGAAGATTCTTTACTGCCTTCCGCCAAACTAAGGAATTCCACCAGCCTGGTTAAAAGCACAGCGCATGGCACAGGTAGACAGTGCCACCAAAATCAATTTCGGACGAGTTAGCCTGGTTACGCCAGTTGCAACTAGGAGTGCTAGCACTTCGGTTTTCAGTGCTGTTTCAGTGTTCGGTTCCGTTGCGCATAGATGCAGCTGATGAAGACGACGATATCCAAAATACAGCGCAAGAGACTGGTATTTTATGACGCAGAATGTTCGGCTGCGGCGGTGTGGCAGTCGACGGCGGCAAAAAAGCGCTCCGCTGCCGCCGACGCCAGCGAATCGCCCGGAAAAACGCTCCATGCGGGCCACGCTTAACGCAGTAACCAGCAAAACGTATGCGTTCTCGCCGCCTCGGGTTCGGAACTCACTCGCGGCCGTAAAACATTTTCGATTATTTTATTTCAGGTCAAGTAAATTTCAGACATACAAAGAGGCCACGTCGAAATCCAAAATTGAAGCCTCAGTGCTGCAATAAAAAATGCCTTTGTTCGCGTCTCCGCGGGTTCGACTCCCATTCGTGGATATTTGTGATTGCCATTTCTGCCTCTTTTTTTCTATGCTCGGGACGCAGTGGACATACATAGGCAAGAGATAATTTTTCTAGGCTCTCAACCTCCGGATTAGTGCTTGCGCACTTATAGCTGCCGATGGAATAATTTTAGACAGCCCGAAGGACAGCTCAAAGAAAGCATTTGTAGAAATTCGCGTACCGGGCATGGCTACGACTTGAGGTGAGAACGTATCTATAGCATGAATGATTAGAGCTGCATTGATAGAGCATGCTGCTGGCGGTGGTGAAAAAAAAAGAAGCGGATGGTCTGAGCGGCCATCGCCCCTCACGCTCTCCTAACAACGTACCTTAATTCCCTGATCCTTATGAACGATAGATATATATGCTGTATTCCTAGTTGTAACGAGGCTAGGTGTAACGAGGCTTGTTGTAAATCTAGTTTTGACGAGGCTGAAAACGAAGCAAGCGAAGTTAGTTTCTTTTCGAGCTGAACGATTCGCGGATGAGTTGTCACGTATGATGCTTTCGAAATGAACTGCTGACGTAGCGGTGACATTTTTCTTATTTTAAAGTTCTATAATTTTCCTATTACTGAGCGTAGTTCATTAGGACGTGGTTGCATCTGAGCCCTGACAACCTGAATGTGTTCAGCGGAAAAAGGGAAAAACAAATTATTAGAGCTTTAAGTATATTTGAGTTTCTTGCAGGAATGTTTCGACTAAGAGAGTCAAGGAAAACTATGTTATCACGACGTGAATTTTATTTGATCAAGAGCCGACTAAAATTACCTGTTGCAGTTGAAATGATTTCATCTGTAAGAGTGAAGACTCGGAGCGGGTGGTAGGCCCTTGGGGAAGAATTACATCTCCAGTTAGCATCAGCAAGCAAGCCATTTAAATATATTGAAATAGTTCATAGTAACCGTTTTGATCACAGGTGGGTACTGGGAAGGAAACCAATAAAAGAAAGCGTTTTTCGCTTCTTTCAGATTTAGTAGGAATGTACGCGTATACTAAACCGTAAGCACCGACCAGAAAGACATGTAACCAGTAACGTTTTTTGGTTCTTACGTTTTCCGCTTCGGTTCTATTTTATGCATTATTTGGGCTTGGTATTTGTTATTGCGCGTTTCTCTTAGTCTTATGGCACGGCTGTGCCTTGAAGCTTCTACTTTATCACCGCGCTTTTCTTTGGCGCGCCGGGCATCTTCCCGGGCGTTTGCTAGGAGCATGCTTTGTTTGAGTCGTTTATTGTTCGTAACTATTTCTTTTTGTCTTATTAATGCTGCATATTCACAGGCTAAGTGTACTTAGCTGTGACGGTTACGGGTCTTCTCATGTGTGCATAACTTTAACCGAAAGTTTGTCTTTATGTTGATTTGTATCTGCTGAGCTGTTGATTTTCTGTTAATCGTCCATGACTCCCATGATTTTTATGGAAAAGCCTAATGTCTATACGGCACTCTTGTAATAAAAGGAAGTTGGTGCTGCATGTGTGTGGTGTAGTCTTCGCTGCAGCATGTCTCTCCACGATGGCGATGCTGTAGGACTGGAAGATATATTTCCAGCATGTGTAGAATTATTTGGTGATCCTAAACATCTTCACAAAAACAGCGCGTACGAAAGTGCGGATGGCAAGGGCACGCTGCATGCTATGATCCCGTCAATATAGTTGTTTGAAAATACACAGACATACTATCGGTTAGCAAAAGACAAAAACCAACGCAAATTTGGCTGCGGCACAATGAAAGACATTTAAAACTAAAAAAAAACCTCTCATTTACGGCAAACGTTATCACGACTGCGGCTTTCAAAACCACTGAAGGATTTCTGTGCTAGGACAGGCTTAGGCTTTTTTCTGGGCGCTGTACAAAGTGACACTGAAAGGCACGCACTAACGGTGTTACTGTTCCCTAGTCAAAGGTGATTCGGCCAAGTCCGGGAAATCAGCTTCGAAGGCGCAGCAAAGGTGTCTGCATTGGTGGAAGGGGTGGGTGGACAATTTTCAATTCTCAGAAAATAAGAATGGTTTAGCCGGGGCGAACACATGTGCATGTGCATGGAAGAAACACACGCCAGAAGTGGAAACGTTTTGCATTCCATACGTGAAAGGCGTGAGCGAGACGCTGGCACGCATTCTCGGTAAAGAAGGGTGCTAACAACGCACAGTCTATTGAGTGGCTTTACGACTACCACCATCGGACGCCTTCTCTCCCCCCCCCCCCAAACGGCCGTCACCCAAAAGAAAGGGCCCAAGAGGTTGTATACCAAATGTCCTGCTCGGTCTTCCCGGAATCGTACATAGGGGAAACGAAGAACTTCGCCGAAATAATGAGGCAACACAAAGCGGACGTCCGACAAATGAACCGTGACCGCAGCGCTGCGGCCGAACACTGCGAGGCATGCGACCACCGAATGGACGTTGACGGCACTAATGTACTGGAAACCGAAGCTAACCCGCACAGGAGGCTTCTACTTGAGTCGTGGCACATCCAACAGACAGGTAAGAATGTTAATCGCTCCCTGGGGACACTTCCCGCTTCTTACATCCATGGTTTGCAGCCACTGACCCGGATGTCTTCAACACGAGGGCTTAAAAAGCCGAGGTTCGAACCATCCGAGGGTTTGTCGACAACCCGGCGCCGAGATGCGGCGATTTCCCTGTTAATCCCCGTCAGCAGGAAGCGTGCATGGCGAGGCAAGCGGGCGTAGACCGGCGAAGGCAAAGACCGAGCCAGAGGAAAGGAGCCAAGACGTTTTCCCGAAACCGCCCGCCCCCCTTCGCCCGTCTAAGGAAACCACCGCAGTGATAGCGTAGCATAGCGCATGGTCAGCGCGGACGCGGCAAGCAGACCCCGCGTCCAAGCCGCGATGGCGTCGAAGTCAGAGGATGGGGCATACCAACGGGTCCCGAGAAGCGGGCCTGCTTAACGAAACGCTGAAGCGTGTTCAGAGGCAGCAACGACAGGCTGGCGCCTCTTTCCAGATTTTGCGGGGACGCCTGTCAACAGTCGTCCCGAAGACGAGTAGTCTACTACTCGCAGCGGTAGCGATCGGTTGAATATCGGTAATTGGCGTAAAGCTGGGAGCCGCATGGGAATGTTTTGATGTTTTTCATATGTTTCTCTTTTTACCTTTTAAGGGAGAGAGTTTGAGTAATACTGTGGAAGAATGGGGCGTGGCACGTAAACCTGTTGGCCCAAGCATTTCGAGGGTTCATTCCCGGAATTACATTTTCTTATAGCAATTTAGATGTGCTGTGTATTTCAAGGAGAGGGTTTGAACCTTGCCGAAATTGGAGGGCGTGCCATGAAGTTTGTAAACCAATGATGGGTTAGTTTGCTGTTGATTGGGCGATGCAAGAGGTGGGCCGGGTTTCTAGGTCTTTAAAACCAGGGTCCGGAGCCATGGGAGATCGTTCTGAGCTAGATTTAGATCCCTTGCATCTTCGGCGGTGCCAATGAAGGAAGATTTTCCCTTAGCCAGTTCCATGTAACCGCCATCGCCCCCCATACACCTTGCCCTCGTCTCCCGCATCCTTTAAGCTCCTCAGGACCTGGCTGTCTCGCTACTGTCTGTCATCAGCTGCATCTGGTTAGCCAGTTCCCTGCGTCCATTGACTTTCTTCTGCTGAAGTTTTGATGTACCACCTGGTCGAGAGAGTCATTGCCAAAACGGTAACAACCTTCCCAAGCCATTTCTTTAAGCACCTCGGTCCATGTTACGTTTTGTGTTTGTTTGCATGTCCTGATTACACAATTCAGGGCGGTCTGTAGAGCTTGTTGGTAACTTTTTTTTAATTCCTACAGCATGACAAGCGTAGAGCTTACATGCGTGTGCAATCACTGTGAATTTGGTTTGTGTGGAAGGATTGTCACGGAAATTCAGTGTGGGGTCATCGTTTCGATTAAAGAAGATAAGAGGCTTAGCAGAATTCGACACAACCACTAGGTTGCGAACCAAACGCGCTCGAGGCCACAAGCACGCTTTGGTGTTTTGGGGAAAGGAAATGGCGCAGTATCTGTCTCGCATATCGGCGGACACCTGAACCGCGCCGTAAGGGAAGGGATAAAGGGGGGAGTGAAAAAAGAAAGGAAGAAAGAGGTGCCGTAGGGGAGGGCTCCGGAATAATTTCGACCAGCTGAGGTTCTTTAACATGCACTGAAATCGAACAGTACACGGACCACTAGCATTTCGCCTACATCAAAATCCAAGCGCTCCATAACGATCGCAAAGTACAACATTGATGACTTGACTACACAACTCCTCATTGTGGCAGCACTATGAGCAGTACTTTTGAACAAAGAAAAGAAATCGGGCTGAAATTAAGAAATTTGGGGAACACTTAGCTCCGCCTTGTTGGTATGATGCTATAGCATTAACAGGTCTTTTCTGCGGCTTGGTGTCCTGCATATTTTGTATTCGAAATTTCAGGCTATTTCGCATGGTCTCATGACGTAACATTTAGCCCGGCGAGCAATGAGCACTCGACCGTATAACCAGCCAACAGCCACCCGCTAGTGCACCTCCCATCTCGGACATGTGACGGCGCTTGGTCATGTCACCAGGTATCGTAATCTAGTATCTTAACCCCGCTCAGCCACAGCGTTTAATGCCGGGATGCATGAGGCGTTTTTACGGCGTGAGGCCGGCGATTTTCACCCGATGGTGAGCGCCGCCACCAATGTGGACCTACCAGATAATTTTCGCACGTTGTCCGGCGACGGTTGATGAGGCGGCGGCTGACGCGAGCGAATAGGTGCGCAGAAAGCCCGCTCTTTTCCGATATGACTGCTTGCGCACGTCGCCGTCGACGAGGCCGCCATGGCCGACGAGCACGTGGCGACTTGGGGGGCGGGCATGGAAACGTGACTGTCTTGAAGATAAACGATTCATCAAGCATAGCATGTCTTTTTTTTATGGGGACATGAATTACTGTCGTATGAAAATGGGCGCGCGCGTTTCCTCAAGGCCGGTGGAAGAAAACCACGCGCGCAAAAAGCCTGTGTTGTCTCGAGCGTGTGGTTCTCGATATCTGGACATGTTCAAGCGGAGTAATGTGATGAAAAAAAAAATCCGAGGGATCTGGTTGCATGTTACATTCTCGAATTTCCTGTTTACATTATCCCTACGTCATAAGACAGGCCGGTGATCAGCCATGGAACTTAAAAGCTTCACATCCTGAGCCGGCCCTCGCCCTCCTAACCAAGCCAAACTTGCGACAAGCCAAGTGGGAGCTCCGCGTTTTTGCGCCACTGCATGCAATGGACTCTACCGTGGCGCGCGCGCGCACACCCACACACTCAGCCCAACACACACACACACATGCAGAAAAAGGCAGTGAACTAGGGCGCCAGAAAGTCACGTGCATGCAGGTACAATTCCTATACAAGCGCATCCCGAAAATGGTTACACGTTTAAATGGTATTATTCAATAATTTGTACGCTGAGCGACCTGTCACCATACTTGTGTATAAATGCAGGAAACACATGTTGTGTGCAAGCAGCCTAGGTAAAATGATCAGCGCCGTTCGTAAGTAGAAGGCAGCATATTTTCATTTTTGCGAAAGCATAGCAGCTCATAAGGAGGAAAATCAGGCGTTGTCCTCCCCAGAGGTTTGGAAAAACCACGTGACGTAATCAGAAAAAGAAAAATTAAGTTTCGTAAATAAAATACTTTCCGAAGTGGGTTCCGCACCCACGAAGGGAACCCGCCGCATTGGCTCAGTGGATAGGGCGCGATGTCAGTGCACGCTAAACATCCCCAGGTGGTCTAAATTATTCCAGAACCCTCCACTACGGCACCTTTTTCTTCTTTTTTTTCACTCCCTCCATTTTCCCTTTACGGCGCGGTTCAGGTGTCAGCCGATATGAAAGACAGATATTGCGCCATTTCCTTTCTCAAAAAACCAAATTTCAATTTTTACTTTCAAGGTTAGTTTCTAAAATTGGTTTTGAGGAAAGGAAATGGCGCAGCAACTGTCTCGCATATATCGGTGGACGCTCGAACCACGCCGTGAGAGGACTGACCTCTGGCCCACTTGAAGGTCAAAACCGTAAGCACCGCGAAATCGTTACGAGGTAGCATAGTAAAGCTTTCGCATCAAAAGTGAAGGAAAATAATGTTGCCGGCCGTGGCAATTGCTATCTAATATCTTAACCACCCGAGCTGCAGCCGGCGGAGGAGAAAGGGAAATGATATCGAGGAGAAATATAAAGGGGAGCGATAGCAAGGAAGCACAGGATCGAGTATTCGGGTGTGGCTCAATCCCCGGTCCGCTTTCGAAGGGGGATGCCATTCACATACCTGGCTTAATATCTCATATGGGCCCTTGAGGCTTGGGTGTTACGCATATTTTTGAAAGTATGGCGGAGTGCTTGGCGTAACGCACTCTGGCACAGGTCAGCCCGGTATTGCACTGCCTCCGGGATTGGCCCGTGGCCTACGGGCTATTGCGCGCGCTTTTCTTCTGTCTCTTTGCTCCCATCTTTCACCTCCTACTATCAGCACGCAGGCAGCTGGGCGTGGCTCCGCGTTGAGCTAGTAAGCAAGCCCGTGCTTTTCCTTTCGTCCTTCTGTCGACAACTCAACTCAACTCGAAAAAAGGAAGCACAGGGGCTCGAGCTGGGTTTGGGTATCGTCGCCTTCATCAACTTCCATTCGGGCGGCGTGAACTGATCAGCTTGGCTGGCCATTGCATTAGAGCAGCACGCCATCGCCGCAGCCGAACACCACGCTGCAAGCTTTCTCCTTCACAGCTCGTCAGTAGACTTAATTGTTGTCCGTAATTTTTTTCCCCGTTGCGAAAAACCTTGACAATTATGGTGAGTCAGGTTATAACTGCAACCTCTTTCGAAAAAATAAAAACACTGACGTGTAAACAAATGCGCAACACAAGGTTCTTACTGATGCTTATACGGCCGCTCGTTCTGTTCTGTCACCAGTCATCAGATTTTCTGTACAGCAAAACACCATTTACCATGAAGACACAGACCGTCCCACGGGGAAAAGTTGGGTGCAGCGCTAAAAAAATTCTATTCCACGCATTATGCTCTGGACTCACTGAGTGATAGCTGGGCCTTGGCACAATTCTGGAACGTTTAGCCATATCTTGTGTGATGTGCATATATACCGCCAGTAGTTTTTGACAAATGGCCCCTCAAAGTCGGACAAAGACGGGGCGTGTACACCGCTTCAACGCCAACCCGACTTCTTTCTTTTCTTGCACCGCAGTAAAGGAACAGACTAGGGGAGCCGCACAGTCAGCCCGTTTCGAACACGCTGGGTGGAAAAAAAAAACAGAAACGCGAAGGGTGCCCCCCTCCCGAGGAGCTTGGCTTGAGGGGAGGACACACAAAGCGGACAATGGGCGAAGCTTACTAGCGTCTCTCTCTCAAACCGGGAGGAAGAATGTAAGAGAAGGAGGAGGAGCTCAACTTCATACGGCCCGTGGTGGCGGCGTTGTGAACTAGGAGCGGATGAACCAGAATCTGGCCATGCAAGGAAAGGAAATTACGCCAGTATCTCGGAGTACTGTATTACTCCACAAGCCAGGCACAAAAGTAAACGAAAACAGATTTTTAATGTTTGGCTTCATCAAAGCCAGGTAGGAAAATTCTAAAGGTTATAACTTTTTTTTCGCGTGATTAGCTTCTCGCTTACGCGACAAGAGAAGTGTTAACAACGGACTACGTTTTTGTCGTGGAGGAATTCTGTGCACCGGTTGTAAATGTGGGCGGAGCTTCACTGCGGAGAAGTTTGATGAGACTATACATACCGCTCACGACGATGCACTGTCATTTATACTTATACCAAGAGTGACGACGCGCTGGAAGAGCGGTTTCTGTTGTCACAAAAGGGATGTACTAACCGTGGGGTGCCCCTAACCGCGACAAAGGCACGGTTGTTTTGACCGCAAACCGTGCGTTCCCTGGCGCTGTGGAGGAGTGCCAGACCCGGTGGCGCACCATCCGGGACGCTTACCTCAAGCGCAAGAAGCGCCGACGCATCGACCCCAAGGGGCAGTGGAGCGTACTGGACCGGGAGCTCGGCTTCCTCGATCACTTCCTGAGGCCGCGAACGTGGGTGTTGTGTACAGGGCGTCAAAGAAAAAGGAGAAAATAGGTGCCGTAGTGGAGGGCTCCGGTCGAAATTATTACGGAGCCCTTCACTACGGCACCTCTTCCTTTCTTCTTTCACTCCCTCCTTTATCCCTTGCCTTACGGCGCGGTTCAGGCGTGCAGCGATATATGAGACAGATACTGATTCATTTCCTTTCCGCCAAAACCAATTATTATTATTATTACTATTAATATTGCCAGGTGGCGTTCGTGGCGCTCGGAAAGAAGACGACGCTCGTGGTGCTCTCGTTTTGAAAGACGTTGAAGTTCGCCGTCTCGCCAACTGAAGGACGTGCTGCCGAGCCCTGCCTTCTAACAGGTCCTCTCTTGTCACCAACACCGTGACAAATCTGGTGGAGGTCGGATCGATCTCATGTCCCGTACCCCAACCGTTAGTCGGAGCTCCAGTCCAATTCCCGTCACGACGCCTGTTCACCGTACTCGCCGCCGGATTCGAGGCTTACCCCCCGAGCCTGTTCCATCCGGTATGTCCACGGAGCAACCTGCCTTGAGCATCCCAATGCCTGGGGCGTCGACACCCTACTTCACGCTCCAGAACCCCCGCATCCCGAAGTCCTTCCACGGCGACATCTTTGAAGACGTGGAAGACTGGTTGCAGCACTACGAGCGCGTTGCCGCATTCAACCAGTGGGATGACGCCGCCCAGCTCCGGAACGTCTACTTTAGCCTGGAGGACGGCGCTCGGATTTGGTTCGAGAACCGCGAAGATCAGCTGGTCTCTTGGAGTGAGTTCCGGCGTCGGCTCCTAGACACATACGGCAGCTCGGATCGTCGCGAACGGGCAGAACGCGCTCTGCAATCTCGCGTTCAGCTGCCCAATGAAAATGTTGCAGCGTATGTCGAGGACATGACGCGCCTTTTCAGACGCGCGGACCCTGCAATGCCCGAGGACAAAAAACTGCGCCATCTCATGCGTGGCGTCAAGGAGCAACTTTTTGCCGGCCTTGTCCGCAGCCCTCCGAAGACTGTCGCCGAGTTCCTCACTGAGTCTTCCACGATCGAGAGGGTTCTTCAGCAAAGAGCATCCGCGTACGATCGACCCGTATCCGCCGCCTCCGTTTCCAGCGAGTTACCGTTCCACGGCACCGATGCCTCCCGGATACGCGATCTCATACGGTCGATTGTGCACGAAGAAATCCGGCAGCTGTACGGGGCCCCTACCACAGCTCAAAGCTCCATGGCGACCTTTGTCCGCGAGGAGGTGCAGCAAGTGCTCCGGCCGTCCTTACCTGCCGGTGAGGCTCGTCCATCCCCTCCTCCTTTCGCGCCTGACCGTCGTCTCACCTACGCCGAAGCCCTGCAGTCCCCTGCTCCTGCACCGGCGTCCTTCGTTCGGGCTCCTGCTGAAGTGCCGGGGCCGCCTGCACCCGTGCTGCAGTCCGTGGAAGCTCCCCGACCGTCCGCGCGCAAAGCCGACGTGTGGCGCACATCCGACAGACGCCCCCTATGCTTTCACTGCGGGGAACCAGGTCACCTGTATCGGCACTGCCCCTACCGCCGTCTGGGCCTCGAAGGGTTTCCCCCCGATTCTCCTCGACCCCGCTATGGCGAACGACCCAGGGCCGTCGCGGATTTTCTTGAAGACCAACGTTGGCAACAGTCTCGTCGCCAGCGGGCTCGATCCCCATCGCCCGGGAGTCGTCCTTCACCTTCTACCGCGAGTTTTTCCCGGGCGGCGCAAGGCCGGTCGCCCAGCCCACGGCGGGAAAACTGCAACCAGCGACCTTAGGGGGTGGGCTCGCTGGACGTCGTTCTGAGGGGGACCCCCCATCGCCGCGGGCACGACATGCCGACGCCTCGCGGGTTCCGAAGTCCGCGGTCACCATTCACTCCGACACAGCGACACTCCCTCGACATAACGACGCTTCGACGGTTCCGAGGTCCGCAGTACCCGTTCGCTTCGACACATCGACACTGACACATGACGGCGCCTCACCGATTCAGACGCCCGCATTCTCCGATACTTCCGACGCACTGACCCCATTAGAAAGCACACGCCACGCCGACGAACTACCGGTGGCACAGCCTGCAGACAACGACGCCTGTGCCCGATCATCCTCTCCGGAGCCTGCATCTCGTGAGCGGCTTTCCTTAGACATACCTGTGATGCTGGATGGTCGCCACGTTCGAGCGTTATTAGATACTGGTGCTGATTATTCGATTTTAAGCAGCCAGCTCGCCGCCGTCCTCAAAAAGGTTCTCACGCCATGGGCTGGCACACACGTTCGCACTGCGGGCGGTCATTTGATTGCACCTCTCGGCATGTGCACCGCCCGAGTTCAAATCCGGGAGTCCACATTTGTCGTCTGCTGTCTTGTTCTGAATAACTGTTCGCGCGACCTCATCTTAGGTGTCGACTTTCTGCGTGAATATGGGGCGATTATTGACCTACGCGATAACAAGGTCACGTTTTCAACTGAGAGTGCTGTCGCCCTCCCCAACGCGCCGCGACCAAGCCAGACACTTCGAGTTTCTACGGACACAGTCACCCTGCCGCCTCGAACCAGCGCCTTCATTACGGTTGAGTGCGAATCATTTCAAGACGGTGACGCCATCGCCGAAACCAACCTGTCATTACTGTTGACGCAAGGCGTGTGCGTGGCCCGCAGTCTGATCCATCTTCACAGTGGCCAGTCACAGGTACTTGCTACCAATTTTTCGCACGAGCATCGGCATCTTTTTCGCGGCACTTCCGTAGCCTTTATCGAACGCATCTCCGATGTTTCCGAGTGCTTCTCCTCAGAACCAGTGCAGCCTCCTTTTCCCCTCGAGAGCCTCGATGTCAACTCCGCGCTGTCAACCAGCCAACGGGAGCAGCTGTGTGCACTATTGCTCGAATTCAGACAGTGTTTCGCCTCCTCGTCGAAAGTGCGTCAAACTACCATAGCCAAGCACCACATCGTGACGTACGATGACGTACACCCGATCCGTCAACACCCCTATCGGGTATCGTCTACAGAGCGCGAAGTCATTAAGTCCCAAGTTAAGGAGATGCTCGAAGATGACGTTATTCAGCCTTCCAACAGCCCATGGTCCTCGCCGGTCGTCCTCGTTAAAAAGAAAGACGGCACCCTCCGTTTCTGCGTCGTTTACCGGAAGCTGAATGCAGTCACGAAGAAGGACGTTTACCCATTGCCACGTATTGACGACTCTCTCGACCGCCTTCGGCGCGCTCGTTATTTTTCGTCCATCGACCTAAAAAGTGGCTACTGGCAAATTGAGGTCGATGAGCGGGATCGTGAGAAGACGGCCTTTGTCACTCCCGACGGCCTTTATGAATTTAAAGTTCTACCTTTCGGTCTTTGTTCTGCGCCTGCCACATTTCAGCGGATGATGGACACTGTCCTTTCTGGTCTTAAATGGCAGTGTTGCCTAGTCTATCTCGACGACGTGGGGGTTTTCGCCGACTCATTTAGTCAACACCTTGATCGCCTGCGGACGGTCCTCGAAGCCCTTCGTTCAGCTAACCTGATATTGAAGCCCCAAAAATGCCACTTCGGTTACCAGGAGCTGAAATTTCTCGGCCATGTCGTCAGCGCCGCCGGCGTGAAGCCCGACCCCGACAAGCTGGCCGCGGTTGCGGAATTTCCACTGCCACGTGACAAGAAAGCTGTTCGGCGCTTCCTAGGGCTCTGCAGTTACTATCGGCGTTTTATCGAAAATTTCGCTGACCTCGCAGAACCGCTGACTCGCCTCACCCGTGACACCACACCTTTTGTTTGGTCCCACGAGCAAGAAATGGCTTTCGCCGAGCTCCGCCTGCGACTTCAAACGCCGCCCGTTCTTGCCCATTTTGATGAGCGAGGTGACACTGAGATACACACCGACGCCAGCAACATCGGCCTCGGCGCGGTTCTCGTGCAACGCCAGGATGGCGTTGAACGAGTCATCGCTTATGCAAGCCGCGCTCTGTCACGCGCAGAGATGAACTATTCGACGACAGAAAAAGAATGCCTCGCCATTATTTGGGCTGCTGCGAAATTTCGCCCCTATCTTTATGGACGCCCTTTCAAAGTGGTCACTGACCACCACTCCTTGTGTTGGTTGACCAACCTGCGTGACCCGTCTGGACGCCTGGCGCGATGGAGCCTACGCCTGCAGGAGTTTGACCTCACCATTGTTTATAAGTCCGGACATAAGCATGAAGACGCCGACACCCTCTCTCGTGCGCCTGTCGAACTCGCAACCCCCGACACGGACGACGACATCAGTTTCCTTGGGGCTATCAATTCTTCTGATTTCTCAACCCAACAACGCGCCGATCCAGTGCTACGACCCCTCATCGATTATTTGGAAGGCCAGCCAGCCACCGTTCCTAAATGTTTTTCTCGACACCTGTCGTCGTTTTCCCTGCAACGAGGCGTGCTCTATAAGAAGAACCCTGGTTCCAGTTCGCGCGCGTATCTCCTCGTCGTGCCGACAACACTTCAGGAGGAAATACTTTCTGCGTGCCATGACGAACCAACCTCTGGCCATTTAGGATACTCTCGCACGCTTTCCAGAATCCGCCAGCTGTTCTACTGGCCCAAACTCGCCACTGTTGTCAAACGCTATGTGCAGAGCTGTCGGCAATGTCAGCGCCGTAAGGCCCCGACCGCCAAGCCTCCGGGACTCCTCCAACCTATTGCACCACCACGCGCCCCATTCGATCAGGTCGGCATTGACCTTCTCGGTCCGTTCCCTTTGTCCTCGGGTGGCAACCGGTACATCATCATTGCCACAGACTACCTCACTCGATACGCCGAGGCCAAAGCCTTACCCCGTGGCACAGCGTCCGAGGTTGCGGATTTCTTCGTGCATCAGATCGTACTTCGGCACGGCGCCCCGACCTACGTCATTACCAACCGAGGAACCTCATTTACTTCCCAGATGATGGCCGAAATTTTTCAGCTAAGCGGGACGACCCACCGGAAAACTACTGCTTACCACCCGCAGGCAAATGGGCTGACAGAGCGGCTTAATAAGACTATGGCGGACATGCTGGCGATGTACGTCGATGTACAACACAGGAATTGGGATACGATCATACCGTACGTGACATTCGCCTACAACACAGCAGTTCAAGAGACGACCCGTTTCACACCGTTCCGCCTCCTCTACGGCAGGGAGGTTCAGACGATGCTCGACGCAATGCTCCCTTGCGCAACCGATGACCATCTTTCTGCTGACGCTGAGGAGTTTACCCACGAAGCCGAGCAGGCTCGTCAGCTAGCCCGTATTCACATCACCCAGCAACAAGACAAAGACTCGCGGCGATACAACCTCCGGCACAGACAAGTCTCCTACCATCCCGGCGACCAGGTTTGGGTATGGATACCTGTTCGACGACGCGGCTTGTCCGAAAAACTCATTTGCCGCTATTTCGGTCCCTACAAAGTCTTGCGGCGCGTCAGCGACGTTAATTACGAGGTAGAACCGGACGCTGAACTTTCCCAGCAGAGAACCCGTCGAAAGCCCCGTCCAGAGATCGTCCATGTTTTGCGCCTGAAGCCGTATTTGGCACGGTGACCCACCCAGAATCTTCGTGCCTCTCTTGTGTGTGCTTGTGTGTGTGCTTGTGTTCGTGCGCTCTTCTGCGCGTGTTTTTTTTTTTAAGAGGGGAGGAATGCCAGGTGGCGTTCGTGGCGCTCGGAAAGAAGACGACGCTCGTGGTGCTCTCGTTTTGAAAGACGTTGAAGTTCGCCGTCTCGCCAACTGAAGGACGTGCTGCCGAGCCCTGCCTTCTAACAGGTCCTCTCTTGTCACCAACACCGTGACAATATTATTATTAAATAATAATAATAAGACAGGACGACACCTGCCCGCCTTCGCGTCACAAGCACAACCTCGCGCGACTGCGACGTGTCTCAGCGGCCATTTAAGCGAGCGCCCGGTTTTACCAGGCTTTACTGTCCGCACAAAGCTGCACGAAGCGCGACTCGCTCAGACTCGCACTAGATCGCCGCGTTGCTGGGTGGCACACAACCGACTGCGTACGCCATGTCCATTTTGCGGACCGAGGGCGTCTGCGTCTGGGAGCAGTCGCGCTGTTTTCCTTTCGCCTGGTCCGAAAAGCGATGCTGACGAAGAGTAGTCGACAAGCCAGCCTGCACCACACCGTCCGTCTATTCTGCTAAGGCTTCACAAAGAGCGTATACCATCACATAAGTAACGTTTCGTGCTTCGGGATCAAGGGCAACCATTCTTTGCACCACAAATGGACGCATCATGTGCGGTGTCGACACCAGTGTCTCGAGGTGACGCAGTACCAATGCCCACTTGAGCCAGCGCTGGCGTGCGGTGGACACTTGTGTACACGATAGTACACGTCGTCATTAGCTCCCTTTCATTTCCAACCAGCAATGTCTTGCGTCTCTCGCGACCATCGTATACGGCAGCACATTTTGAGGTGGAATATTTTTTATCCTTTCTTTTGACGCTAAGTGGGCCACATGCTAAATGGAAACGGCTTATAATAAAGTCTGCACATCTTCAACCAAAAACTAATTTGAAACCCAACATTTCGAAGCCGGCTCGGCTCCTTCATTGGGGGTGGCTGGGGGCACTAGCTGGCGTCTTTAAGGATGAATGGAGGGGAGGAGATCAAAAGAACGAAAGCTGTGATGTGAAAGGCGTGGAGGAGGAAGGAGGTTAAGGCTGTGAGTCATGTTATTGCACTGTGGGCAGGCGGCCATTGGAGACTTTTCTTCTTTGAGTTGCAGAGCGAAGTCCCTGTGCATCATACTGGGGGGATGTTTCCTGTTGTGCGGTTGATGTTCGGGGTAGCTTGGATGTACTATAGGATTCGAATGGGAGCCTTTTTTATGGAAACGACACTGTGAGAGGGTTTCCTCTTAGATTCCGCTAACATCAGGCCGCGAACTGTCAGCTCCCGCTCACGCACCACCGCTGTGTGAATAAATGCAGTCCTCCGTCATTCTTGCAAGGGAACTGGACGTGTTCACGATGTAACGGGGAGCACAGACAACAGAGTTGATTACGGGAGGAAGTAAACAAGGGGCGGCGAGGAGTAGTCGGGTGGGCAGAGGAGGTCAGGAACTGTAGGGGACATAGCGGGGCTGCACGGTTGATTGCAGATGAATGGAAGACGTCTTTACCTTGCAGTGGACAGGTCTGCGCCGATTAAGGTGGTGGTGACGACGAAGTGGAGGAGTCATTACCATCGGCGCGTAAAATCGAAAAACGAAAACCATAACTAAAGAAAAAAAACATTCGCTCGCCATGCGGCCAACGAGCATGCAGAAGGCCATAAGTGATCTCGGGAGTTCACTTTTTTCCAAACCATTCTGAATAATAATAATAATAATTGGTTTTTTCGGGGGGAAAGGAAATGGCGCAGTATCTGTCTCATATATCGTTGGACACCTGAACCGCGCCGTAAGAGAAGGGATAAAGGAGGGAGTGAAAGATGAAAGGAAGAAGAGGTGCCGTAGTGGAGGGCTCCGCAATAATTTCGACCACCTGGGGATCTTTAACGTGCACTGACATCGCACAGCACATGGGCGCCTTAGCGTTTTTCCTCCATAAAAACGCAGCCGCCGCGGTCGGGTTCTGAACGTGGACTGCTTTTCACGAGCCGTCTTAGCACAGTGCGCAGAACCGCCGTAAATGCGCATGGGCGGCGAGCTAGTAGCGGAAGAAGTTAGATCGGCCAGCGGGCGAACTCGGAAGGTAGCAGTTAAGGGGTAAAAGCCGCTTTAACACCGCACTCTGCCAGCCCGAGTTTGAGTGCCTGCTACATCCTCGCTGCCACGTCTCTTCCTCGCAGGAGGCGCTGGGCGCTGAACGGGGCGGCCCGGGCGGTTTCTCCGGCCGAGGTCGCAGTCGAACGCGAGCAGCCTGACGAAGACGACGAAATGCGTGAGGCTGCGGCGGCTGAGGCAGCGGCTGTGGCGGTGGCGCCAGCAGCACCAGCTCAACCCTGCCCTGTGGCCATGCGGCCGGCTGCCGTTCTGCCGCACCACCTGGCGGCGGGGGGCGCGGCGGCGCAGGAGTGCTCTTCGGACCCCGAGGAACTCTTTTGCCTCAGCCTAGCGGCGGACCTCAAGCGACTCCTGCCCCGCGAACGACACATGGCCAGGATGAAGATGCTGCAGACACTTCACGACTTGGAGTTTGGCGAGAACATCGGAGAGGCCGCGCTCAGCGAACCGTAGACGGTGCACGGTTTTGCGGAGGACAAGAAAGAAGGTGGCTTCAGCGAGCACCCCCATCATCAGCCGGCAGAAACTTGTAGCTTTCTTTTTGTTTTTTTTACTAGGAATGAAAATACATTGTCTGTTGGGTGGCACGCGCATGTCTCATCAATATAGCATTTGCTTTCAACACACTCTAAGCCAGTAACGACTGAAGTGTGCTACACCTTTCCTAACCTACACAAGTACCACATCATCTTTCCAGACAGATATGACAGCATCTGCCCCTGGTGTGGCGAAATTCCAACAACATATGTAACATGGGGCTGCTCCGATCCCAAGCCCCCGAACTAGACAAACATCACTCCGAGGAACAGTGGGAGTCTGCCCTGCTCAGCTCTGACTTGGCGACGCAGCGAAAGCTGATATCCCAAGCAAGAGCAACTGCGGTGGACATTGGGGTCCTGAAATAAGGACTCCACCCAAAATCTGTATTTTCGCCTGTCTATCCTACCTTTTTGGAATAAATGTTTTCTACTACTACTACTACTTGGTGACTTACAGGACTGATAGTGGAGTGCAACCGAGCGTGCACAGTCAGTTTCCCTCAGCAAGGAGCAATAATAATAAATTGTTTTTTGGAAAGGAAAGGGCGCAGTGTCATCAATCGTTGGACACCTGAACCACGCCGTAAGTGACGGGATAAAGGAGGGAGTGAACGAAGTAAGGAAAAATGAGGTGCAGCAGTGGAGGGCTCCGGAATAATTTCGACCACCTGCGGATCTTTAACGTGCACTGACATCGCACAGCACATGGGCGCCTTAGCTTTTTGCCTCCATAAAAACGCAGCCGCCGCGGTCGGGCTCGAACCCGGGAACTCTAGTTAAACTCCTATAAACGATAATTTACATGTCCGCAGTACAGAGAAAAAAAAACAAACTTGGATTGGGCCTTCCGCACGACCCGCAGCAACGAACATCGCAGAGAAAGAAGTCAGCATGGCGGCGCTGCGAGCGCATGCTGGCGGTGCCTGTGCACGTGCGGTTCCCGCGGCAGCTCGTGGTGGCGCTGTGGTGGGCAGAGCGCTCTGTCAGTCACCGCCGGAAAGACGAGGAAGACGGTGGCACGCGGCTCCGAAGCCCGATCCCGACGACGACGATCAGTGCTCCGTTCCATCGGGTCCGCGCAATGGCCTCCTTCAACGAGAAGCTCGTCCAGGAGGTGAAGAAGCACACGCAGCTCTGGGACCAGCAGTCCAAGCTGCACAAGGAGGCCGGCTACCGGGAGGCCGCCTGGATGGAAATCGCCGCCGCACTGGATGTGACCGGTGAGACGCGGCCTCTTTGCACGTTGCGTTGCCCGCACACACCGCCGGCCTCGCGCTCCGGTCTCGAACGCGTACGTGTCCGCGGAGGTGCACTGCAACCTCGCAGCTGGCTTCGTCGCAGACACTTGGTGTGGACCGCGTCTTATACGGAGTCGCTGGCACCGTACGATGCGGAATCGGCCTCCTTTTACGTATTGCCGTGAGCCTTTTTCAGCTTCCCTAGGCTCCTTTGGCGTGCTGATGGCACAGCTGATGGTGCCTATAGAAGGACGTGTCTTTTGGATGAGCGCGCGTTTCACCTGTTCTCGTCAATGAGAATGCTGTGCCGGGAACGAGTGTCGTACCGATGATTGCGGGCTCATAGCCGGAGTGTCTTCGCGACAAGCTGCCGCGTGGAATTGCATGGTCTCTGGTCCGTTGTCGACAGGCGTCCTAGTTGACGGTGCCTTAGATCCACGATCTGCTGTATCTGGTCTAAACCTTCTGCTGCCACGTCAGGTCTGTACCTCGAAGACTGCTGGCTCTCTCGAAGCGATATTAGTATTTTGCTGCCGCGTCCAGTACTGTGCCGGAAGCCTTTCCTCTCACGACTGCCCGTCGTCGCAATTAATCAGCCGACGGTGGCTGGGGTACTAAAAGGCCTAGGCCAGGCACGTGTCCGTGGGGGTTGGGGGGCCCGAGCAACTCCTCAATGTCAAGCACCTCCACCCCCTCCTTTCCGTTCTTGAGGCAGGGCCCTGTAAGAAGTCCCTTGGGCCCTCCCGAAAAAATTACTGGCTACGTGCCGGGCCTAGGCTACTTACTCTCAGGATAACGTAACGTTCGTTATTTTCTTTCATTTGCGTTCGATTTTCTTACAGTATAGATATGTGAGGCAGCACCCTCTTAAAAGGCACCGATTTCGCCGTCGGCCTCCCAATATGCCATAACCAAATACCCGGTTACGGCGTTAGTGTGCTTAACACCAGAACGCAGGATCGAACCTCGGTGCGGCGGCCGCGTTTCGTTGAATATGGCAGAAATTCCCGAGCCCTCCACTACGGAACCTTTTTTCCTTCATTCTCTTAGTCCCTCCTTTATCCTTTCCCTTACGGCGCGGTTTAGGGGTCCGCCAATATGTGAGAGAGATACTGTATCATTTGCTTTTCCCAAAAAATAATTACCCAATTTTCTCACCCGCCGCAGTGGCTCAGTGGTTAGAACGCTCATCTCCTGATCCGGAGTCCCCGAAGGCAGAAGGCTAAGACGCCCGTGTGCTGTGCGTTGTCAGTGCACATTAAAGATCCCCAGGTGGTCGAAATTATTCCGAAGCCCTCCAATACGGCACCTCTTTCTTCCAGATATTGCGCCATATACTTTCCCCAAAATCTAAATATTATTATTATCACTAGCAGTAGTAGTACTATTAATAATTTTGTCACATATCTCGGTGGACACCCGAACGGCGCCCGTAAGCGAAAGAAAATGAAATGAAAAAAAATGGTTTCAAGGAAAGGAAAATACGCCTGTATCACATATCTCGGAGTACCACTTGCCAGCCACAAACGAATCAGTTTTTTATGTTTGACTTTATTAAACAAGCCAGGTATGAAAATTCTAGAGCTTATAACTTTTTTTTGCGATTAGCTTCTTGTTTATGTGAGAAGTGTTAACGGACTACGGTTTTGTCGTGGAGGAATTCTTTTCACCGGTCGTAAATGTGGGCGGAGCTTCACTGCGGAGAAGTTTGATGAGACTGTACATACCCCTCACGACGAGGCACTGTCAGTTATACCAAGAGCAACAGGGCGCTGGAAGAGCGGTTTTTGTTTTCACGAAAGCTGTATACTAATTGTGGGGTGCCCCTAACCGCGACAAAGGCATGGTTGTTTTGACCGCAAACCGTGTGTTCCCTGGCGCAGTGGAGGAGTGCCAGACCCGGTGGCGCACCCTCCGGGACACGTACCTCAAGCGCAAGAAACGCCGGCGCGCCGGCGCCAACGGGCAGTGGAACGTGCTGGAGCGTGATCTCGGCTTCCTCGATGACTTCCTGAGGCCGCGAACGTGAGTGTTGTGTACAGAGCGTGAAAGAAGAAAGGAGGAAATAGGTGCCGTAGTGGAGGGCTCCGGTCGAAATTATTCCAGAGCCCTTCACTACGACACCTCTTTCTTCCTTTCTTCTTTCACTCCCTGTCTGTCTGTTGTTGCCAGTTAGAAAGAAAAGGAAAGTGCACAGGCGTGCTCACTGACTCTAGCCGAGCCACAATCGCTACCTCGTGCAGATAGTAGGGGAGTTGAAAGATGGGATAGGAAGACAGGATAGTAAAGACGCGCTAAAGACAATGCCGATCCCGGAGGCAGTGCAATACCGGGCCAACCGATGGCGGGAGTGAAGCATCCTTCAAACTCTCCGCCACATTTCCAAAAAGAAGTTCAATTGGACCCGTAACAGATACTCTACTGGGGCCGGACTTTCACTCCCTCCTTTATCCCGTCCCTTACGGCGCGGTTCAGGCGTGCAGCGATATATGAGACAGATACTGATTCATTTCTTTTCTGCCAAAACCAATTATTATCATTATTATTAATACAGGAAGACACCTGCCCGCCTTCGCGTCACAAGCACTACCTCGCGTGACTGCGACGTGGCCCAGCGGCTACTTAAGCGAGCGCCCGGTTTTGCCATGCTTTACCGTCCGCACAAAGCTGCGCGACTCGCATTAGATCGCCGCGATGCTGGGTGGCACGCAACCCACTGCGTACGGCATGTCCATTTCGCGGACCCAGGGGGTCTGTGTCTGGGAAAATTAATAATAATAATTCACGAGGCGTCTCAGGCTTTTCACGAGGCGTCTCAGCACAGTGCACAGAACCGCCGTAAATGAGCATGAGCTGTGGGCGGCTGGCAGAAGGAAATTAGATTGGCCAACGGGCGAACTCGGAAGTTAGCGGTTACGGGGTAAAAGCCACTATAACACCGCACTCTGTCAGCTCGAGTTTGAGTGTCTCATACACCCTAGCTGTCACGCCTCTTTCCCTTTTCCCTCGCAGGAGACGCTCGACGCTGAACGCGGCGGCCCCGGCCGATGTGGAAGTCAAACAGGAGCAGCCCGGCGAAGACGCCGAAATGCGCGAGGCAGCGGTGGCTGCGGCGGCAGCACCACCTCTGGCCATGCGGCCGGCTGCCGTGATGCCGCATCGCCTGGCGGCGGGGGGCGCGGCGGCGCAGGAGCTCTCCTCGGACCCCGAGGAGATCTTCTGCCTCTGCCTGGCGGCGCACCTTAGGGGACTACCGCCCCGCGACCGAAGCATCGCCATGATGAAGATGCTGCAGACACTGCACGACTTGGAATCTGGCGAGAACATCGGAGAGTTCGCGCTAGGAGACCCGTAGATGGTGCACGACATTACGGTGGACGAGACAGAAGGCGACTTCAGCGAACAACCCCCTCATCAGCCGGCAGAAACTTGTAGCTTTCTTTTTGTTTGTTTTTTACTAGGAATGAAAATACATTGTCTGTTGGGTGGCACGCGCATGCCTCATCACTACAGCATTTGCTTTCAACACATTACAATTCAGAATGGACTGAAGTGAGTACTTGGTGAGATTCGAGGACTGACAGCTGAGTGCAACCGAGAGTGCACAGTCAGTTGCCCTCAGCGAGGAATAAACAAGCTCGATACTTCGAAAGTAAGCGATTGTAAAGTCTAAGTTAAGCCGAAAGTTAGCCGAGTTGGTGAACTTTCATGATTAAAATGAAGCGCAAAGAAAACACGACAGACAGAAATGACGACGCAGACAAGCGCTAGTCTGCGTCAAGCTGTCTTTCGTGTTTATTTGCGCTATATTCTACGTCATGTCGAACTCTAGCTTTCGTCACCGTGCCAAGGTAGCTCATCTCGTAAGTTTTATGGCGCATCACGTCTGTTCAGACAAAGATCATGCGCTACTAAAGGTCACTGCATTAATGCGCTCAGCACGGTTAGCTGATGAAGGTCAAGCCTGTGGAAACCTGTTTCCCCCCTCCATTTCGATGCGGCCCATCTTCATCGTCGGCCGTCGGGACGGGCAGCACCGGCTGGGCCAGGAGGGAAGTTTCCCTCATGGGGGAAAGGGAACGGCGACGGGAGCGCCACCTCGTAGGTTACGCGGAATTCTGCGGGACCGGACACAGTCTCTTCGGGATCCGGCCAGCGTTACGAGCGGTTGGAGCCGCACGCTCTCGTCACCTTCCGCGGCAAGCACACGGGGATCCATTGTGCCTTGCCGCTGGACTTCTGGTTCCAGGCAGCGAAGCGAGTGCATCAAACGCGCGCTCTGGTCGCATTCCCCAGCAAATGCTAGGGAATTGTTTTGCCTCAAGCATGCGGCGCGCACGGGAAAACCCGGCCGCCATTGTCGGCGCATACAAATGTTCGCCGCCGATACTTCCGAAGTCGC